>NC_073724.1:49185246-49500246 GCF_023634155.1 Falco peregrinus | reverse complement strand
AGTCTACCATGCATCCAAACAGCAGTCTAGGAAACTACAAAGTGATGATATAATTATTTTTTTTAATTGGAAATTTACTGGATAACAGGGTACTAATCTTAATACATAGCTTAAGTAAACCAATTCAAGGAACTGTGATAGTTTACATCCATGTGGTATTCTGAGCTGAAGCAGAAAAGTGGTGACTGTAAGAGCACAGTCATCTGGAATAACCCATTCCTACAGTCCTAGAATAGCTCAGTTGGCTGTGCCAACACATGTGCTGAGATAATGATGGTATCCTCTTGAGGTATAAAAAATGTAAGATAGTAAGAACTCTAAGTTTTTGAGACTATCACTTGCATGTTGAGACTGATGAACAGCCACAACACTGTCTGTTACTGAATTATTGGGGCATTGCCTAGGGCATTAATAGTTGACTTGTGAAAGCTTTCAAAGTTGACTGTCCTAGAGCTTGGACTTTCACATGTGTTGATCCATTTTGCAAAATGCAAATGTAATTGAAGGGTTTTTTTTTTAAAAAATCATCTGCTGAAGAAGCAACTAATTTTTTTGAGGGCAATATAGTGCAAGGGAGTAATTTTTACAAATTCTGCCTTTCTGCTAAAGGAAAACTTAAATGGTAGTCTAAGGTTTTTGCATGTTTGTTTTCCTCCCCTCCCCTGGACAGGGCTTTATGATACCAAGCAAAACACATCTAAATGGACACTAGCTTAAGGTGTGACCCCTGTATAATTGAGCCCAGAACTTTTATTTCCCATTTCTGGAAGGGTTACTGCAGCAAGCAGGTCTGATAAGGACAGATGATGGTAACAAAGGGTGCATCAGAGCCGAGAGAATTCTAGGACTAATCTGTCACACAGTGGAAACTAACAGAGATGTGCCTCTCATGAAATCCAAAAATAAAAATAACCATTACTGGCTCCAAATGAACAAAGACTACTTGAATTTCTTTACTAGTGATGCATAACTATTTCCTTGTTTAATAAAACAGGTTTTTGTATCGGAGAGCAAGGCATCAGCATCTCAAGATGTAGACAATTTCTACAACTTCGCTGACATGCAGATGGGAATGTGAAGTTTAATATGAAGGTGTTCACACACAGTTTATCTTGGCGCTTGGATGACACTTGGCTTGAATATGGCTGTAGTATGTGAGAAGTTTTGTCATTTGGTTTTGTATTCCTCATATATCCCTTTTGTAAAGCTATTGGTGGTTTTAATACCATATTACCTGAACTGGGGTAAATGGCATAGATCCCCACATACGTTGTGTTTAAAACTTGTATTTCAATTCCAGAAACAATGGAGGTTTTCTACTAACTTTTTCCAGTGATTTCTATACTTCTGTTGATACTTGAATGTTTCTTGTCGACATCTCATGGTAATACATATTTGAAAAGTGCAATGCTGATTCAAATTTGCTGCAGTAGCAATTGTTATCTTTAACTCAGACACATTGTTTAGAAAGTGCATTTATGCGAAACTTGCTGTTCAAAACTTTCCCACATGCAAATATGTCTTCATTGGGGGCCAGAGAGGAAGCTGTAGTCGTTGACTTTTTCTGAAAGTGATGCCAAAACAGCACAGAGTAACTGCTCAGAGACTAATTTTGTCTTTAAGCAGCAAAGGCATTTTTGTGCAACGCTGGGGAGCTAGCCGATTTGCATGGGACAACTAGCTCCCAAGTTTTCAGTGAAGTGTTAGGTATTTTATACAGTTTTCATGAGAGGTTACACAACGTCTTTACATATGTACTCATTTGATTTTGACACCTAATCATTCCATTCACAATAGGTGGGATCTAAGTGGAGTAGACCTTTCAATTTTCTTTGTTCAACAATTTCCTGACTCGATGGTCTCCTTATCTCCTTCAGGTGCCCACCTTATCTTTTCTAATTATTCAGAGTACATTCTCAACACAAACAGAGCATCATCCAGAGAACTGTACCAAACTCATCCTAACTAATCTTTTTCTTTTAAGACCTTGTTCTGTTTCAAAAGCCTAGTCTGAAATGAATTCTTATAGCATGCTTTCAGCAATAATGCATGACTTCTAAAATGCACATCTGGCTTATTCTGCTTCAGCATCTTTTTGAACAGAGTTGTTTGCAGCAGCAAGCATAACTGCTGTTATGCTAATTGTAACACCATTCTGGTAAGTGAGTACTCGCCAGGCTCTTCTGCTTTGAGGTGAATTCTGAGCATGAGTGCTCTGCTGAAGATGCTTTAAGGTTCTTTCAGGGTCTGCGGTGATGCAGCTGTCTCTGGTATTCCCAAGTCATGGATGGGATATACATTAAGTTCCCTTGGATTTGGAGCAATAGGTCTCTGGCACCTTTGTTGTTTGCTAGAAGGGCTGTACAGCAACCAGGCAGGAGTCAGAGAAGGTCTCTGATGGCATGGAAAAACCCTGTTCTTTACTAGACCCCAGGAGAAGGGTTTTACACTCAGTAGTAGTAGTGAAAATTAATCTGTAAAGTACTATACTGCTATAGGGTTTATTTTGGATTAATTCTAAAAACAGACTGAAGAAGTGCTACTAGCATTTTGGGAGATGCATTTGAATAGTGATCAGTAAGGATGCTTATTGCTATATAGTGCATGGTAAAATGCGAATATATATGGATGGATATTAAATACATTATTGATTTATTTTTGCATATTGCATACTTAATGATTTTTCTACGTGAACTTAAACTTATGTCCAGGTTTACAAGCCCTCTGTAATACTTGAACAGGCTGTGCATGCAGACACAGAAAACCAAATTTCTTAATTAAAATAGTGGCATGCCAGTTTAGCATTTACAATCCATTGAATGTACTGGGGCTGTGTTGAGGGGCTAAAGCAGTAATTTCCCCATTATGGTCATCTGTCAAAAGGGAAGATTTTGTGCACCTTAACTGAAAATGAGTCATCAGTTTCATAGCTCTGGAGCTCCCAAAGTGGGTGGCTAAAAACACATCTTTTCCTAATTTTTTAGAATTAGCACATGAAAGAATCAGTTCTCCTGAAATTCAGAATTCTGTCATGCCCAAAAGATATTCTGAGCTGTCATTTTGTTGCTACTAGGCAAATGCTTGCCCTTAGTTTAAACTATGTATCAAGAATACGTCCTTAGGACCTCTTGTTAAGGTTATGCATAGATAAAATAAGAAAAATATCTCCTGAAGTTACTCAGCCACTGGTGTATAGAAAGTAAGAAAAATGTCACTTCTGTGAAATGTTTTTATTTGACAAAGTGAAATGAAATCAAACTGCCACCAGAATCTGACTGGTAGTGGAAATTGCCACTTATCTGCACTTAGCCAGCCAGCATTTTTTTTTTTTATATATGTGTGAGGAGAGGCTATGAAACCTTAGATCAGTCTCCAAAGTACTAGTGCAACTCGTCAATGAAATTATTCCAAACACATAGAGTAAATGTACTGTCCATACCACAAAAATACATTAAAATTTTGTAATGTACTTCAGAACTGTCATTGTGTAATTTATCTAAGCAGTGCATATATTGGACCATCTTGGTCTCTAAACTTCTATATATTTCCAAACTTATGTGCTGACATATGATTATATGTATGTTTAATAGTTTATTTTTCGCATGACCAACCTGCTCTGGAAACAAAGTGCTAAATTGATTTTTTTGTGACTAGTTTTACTGGAGGACAGGATGATTAATTGAAAATTAATGTAGTCTTGAAACAGTGGAAGAACTTTTCTACATGCTAGGGGAAAGAGCAGTGTGTTGCTTTTTTTTTAAATGTTAGTAAGCAGGCTATCAATGAAGAGTTTTTTACTTAAAAAAAACCCTAAATAATGAAGGAGTTTCTCAGTCTGGTTATTTATCTTTTGACATCCATTTCTTGCTAACAGGTGTTAAGAACACTTCCAGCCTAAGCATCAGGTACTGTATGCATTACAGAATGGTACGTGCTTCATGTAGTCTTTGTACGTTTGTTGTATAGCTTTTTATGTAATTTGTATTGCACTGTGAATGTGATTCATAATAAACATTGAAAATCTACACTCTGGATTCTGGAAGACTTTTTAAAATTATCAAATATTGCAAAACATGATTACGTTATATTAAGTATAAAAACTGAACTCAGTGTTTAAACGGGGACTTTAGATACTTACATCTAACTGAAGAAAGGTGAATTTTTGACAGCAGGGATTTTTCCCCAGAGTCACTGAGAATATGATTAACTCTGTACTGCAGTTTTCCTAGTAAAATATGGAAGAAGTTATTCATGTATCAAGTTGTACAGAGGTTCCAGGATGGAGACAAAGTACTTCTCCCTGATGTATGGGTGCCTGTGGTTGTTTTTTTGTTTTGTATTTTATCTTGGAAAAGTTTTGTGCCTTTTAACTGTGCTTACCTCTTTAGGTACTAGATGCATGCTAGTGATGTGCTTACAGCAAAAACAAGATTGTGGTGGTTATACTAATAAATTGTTCATTTAGAAAGCAATTTATTTGTATATCCCGTTAAACATCTGAAAACAGGCAAAACCTCCTGAAAACAGGTATATATTTAATAAATTTCCAAACTCAGCTTTAAACTGGCCAGAAATGAAAATCTTCCAACTAAACATGGTGTAGGGGGTAACTTTCATGAAGTGTAAATGTTTGCTAAGGACATGACGTACTGTATCCATATAATTTTCTTTTGAGTTAACTTGTGAAGCCTTAAAGAACTAAAGCTTTTGGTTTACAGTTAGCTATTATTGTACAATTTTACTGTTTAAAAAAGAAATCTTGTACCCTAGTTGGATCTGAGTAGCCTAGTAATCTTTTTTTTTTTTTTGTAGTATCTAAGTCACAGCAAAGCTGCCCTTAAGTATTTCCACAATTTTCACCAGTCGCATCCTCAAATACTAACATGCAGAAGCTTTGTATCTGTGCCCCAATTGCTAGGAACTTACCCACTTTCTTTTTTTGTATCTAATAGTCATGCATAAAATGCATGGATTTAAAAGTAATCCACATACCAGGCTGCATTTACATAACCGGGACAGATTTTGTTATTTTTTTTAATTCTGAAAAGCAACCTGAAGCTTTTTATTAGAGAATATGTGCTTCAGTCATTCTAATAGGGGCAAAAATGAGTTTTAATGACTCAAGTGTGAGCGAGAACTCTGTAGCTGTATATCTTCTCTTAAATGCTGGCTTTTAAAAATTTAGGCTTTATTTATAAAGCATTCAGCATTTGGTGCATATTTAAATTAGTATTGCTGATAATATCTTCTAGGTGTTGATTCCCCAGGCTTTTTTCTTAAAGATTTAGTAAAAGCCACTATGACATGAATCTTTTAAGACCTCACAGCAGCCCAGGTGCCTGTCTGAGTAGTTCCTAAACTGTAGGATTTTTGCTATCAAGTTCCTTGTTGACTCCTTTGGACCTTTGTGCCATTTCTTTTTTGAATTAATAAGTAAGCTGCCTTAATCCGTAAGGGTGACACAAGTCTTTAGAGGTCTACAGAAACAGCTCTCCCAAGGCATGTTTAAACCCAATCTAAAACATATAAATTCAAATCCAATAGCATTAAAAACCTATGAATAAGTGCGGTTCACAAGTATTGTCTCTAGCACGCATGGATTTGAGTGGGATGGTGCAAGTGGGCTGCAGCACTTTATTGTGTGCTGTAGTACTGCATTCTTGCTGCAGTACATGCTGGAAGGCAGCTCTGTGGTGGTCCACCCCATTCCCTGAACATTGCAGAGCTCACAGTACAAGCTATATCCATTTGCTGAGGATAACAATTTCTGAAAAATAATAACTTGCTGTATTGCCAGCCTGGAAGTTTCTCTTAAAGCTGTCTGTCTGAGCTCTGTCTCTCACACAACCAGCTACTTACAGGAAAACTTTGTGAGCTTCAAACCTGGTAAAAGCAGGATGTACGGAAGGTTTCACTGGATGGTTAGGAGTCACAGTGTATTAACAGGCCAGACGTCTTGTCCAGTTTGATAGAAGAATGCCTTTTTACTGCATTCATCTCTTTGGAATGTCTCGTTGCCGTAGAATTCTTGTTGGTAATGTTTGTGGTCATGCAGTCTTCCTGATGCATATGTAGTTATCAGTGGTTCTGAATAAGAGAGAAGAAAAGGAGGGGGAAGTGAGAGAAGCTTTTAAAAAAGCTCTAAAGATCTCTGAGTACACAGAGGAAAATGTGCAACTGCTCAACCCTTTACTTTTTCATGTATCTAGTGATAATCCCTAGCTATGTACAATTTCATGGCTGGAGTATCTGAATACCTTCCCAGAATGTATTAAGCAATGTGACTAGCTTCTGTCAAGTACAAGTCATCCTCTTCATAGTTGCACAAGGCTTTAAAATTGCCAGTGTTGTCAAGGGTCTAAGAGACCTTCCAAATACATGTGGATTTCCCTTATATCCTTCTGTTAAAACTGCTATGGAAAGTTTGTCCTTAAAAGCATCAGGTAAAGTTGATAGAGATGAAATTACGGTGAGGTTAAGAGGCTCTTGAACAATGTTTAAATGAGTGTTTGTCTTAGGTTTCCAAACTGCAAAGGCTAAAAGCAATGTGCTATTATAGATTCTACCCAAATGATGAGGATACATTGAAGGGTAGGCACCTCTGCCAGTACTGGGAGCTCAAAGGACTCTGTGTCTCGATGATAGTGGTATGTATATCTTTGCTTGTCCAACTTCATTTTATCACAAGTATCATGGTGATGAAGTCCTAGTTCATAGTCATGTGAGAATCTCCAGTTTCATTTTTAGTTACCTTTTGTCCTTGTCATAGTGAAGAAAAATTGAAAAGTTTTTTTTGCGGTTTGATCCATTAAATTTGTGTGTCCAAAAAAACCGAAACAAAGTTTTGGAGGTGTGGGGAAGGGTGGTGTGACCATTGCCGTGTGATTTCTGAGCACTGAAGGGAGCAGCAGCCTTCCCCCTACTTGTATGGATGGCGACTGCTGTAGGTGAGATTTCCCCCAAACTGCATGTACAGCACTATAGAGGCAGGTAACTTTCAAACTCTTAGGCAAGATACACAATTTGTTTCCTCACTAATATAAGTGTAAGATGTATTCTTTGATTCTTTTTTGTTAGGTACTTACTTGCATGCATTTAAGGCACAGAGCCGTAATACTGATAGGTTTTGAAAGCTGCTGGCAGTCCTCTCCGTTCTGTGTTACTGTCTTAGGAGGAGAAAGATGAATCAAAGATCTCCCTAAGCACAAAACTTTGAACTTGTCAGATCCTGGGAAGTGAAGTTGGCACATTTTGCTCTAAAGAGAGTAAATGCTTCATGATTGTGGAAGTACTACTTTTTTTTTTTTTGTCTGAACGTGCTGATCTTTTTATGAGGCGCGAGACCTTCCCCCCCATTTCTGAAGTCCCACCAAAAAACCACTTCAGGGGCTTTTTTTTTTAAGGGTTCTGGAGAAGAAATGGAAGGGCTGTACTATGACCTGAGGGCATCTTTTGATAGCTGCCCCAACAGGTGCTGAAGAGTTGGATTCAGTGTTAAAGACAAATCTTTTGAAGCTCTGAGTGCTCTTTGCTGCTATATCTAATAGTATCAGAAACATTTCAGTCACAAGAGGGTTTAAAGACAGCTAGCCATCCTTAGATGAGATTCCGCTTTGCATTTTTGTTCCCCACAGAAGAATGAAAGTTACTCCACCGTGATAATTAGTGTTCTCTTTGCAGGTGGGTGTTTGTGCTTTATGGTAACACTTCAATGATTTTGTTCATTGTGAAAGGAAAATAATGGAGTTAAGCTTTTCTCTCTGTCTTGCTAGTAACTGCCAATGCTTGCTCTGGCTTCAAGGATGTTGTATCAAGGTTTCATCAATGGTATCTGATCTGCTGATGAAGTATGTTTTATGCAGCATCTACAAGTTTCAAAGAAAGGCTTCGGGTATCTGTGTATTGCTTCTATCAGTCAACTAGAATTGCTGCCCATGGAGGCTTCTACATGCATGCTGGGAACACTGCAAAGGCTTGGAGGCAAGGAGTACGGATTAACCTCTTAGGCCTTTCCACTTCTTAATTCCCTCCACTACTCCTCCATGATACTCCGGCGTTTGTTGTTTTTTACTTCTCTGGCATCTGATTCTCTGGCAAAATCAGAGGTAGCAGATTTTGTCGAAAAAATGCTTTTCTATTGAAATTCACTTAAATACTTCTAGGTATTTCAACTAGAGATGCTTCTTTTGTGGCTCCAATCCATGTAAACTCTGCGTGACCCCACTTCTCAGATGTTAAACTTTACTTCAGTGTAACTTTCTTAATACCCTAATATACTATAGGCAGCCTTTTTAAGGCTGAATAATGACTTTGTTCAACTTGGGTATGGTATACATGTATACATTATCTTACCTTGACCATATCTCTTATACTTCTAGTTTCCGGAGCATTCCTCCCTTGGGAGAACTTCATGTTTGTGCTCTTATTTTATCAGCATGTTAACATCTGGCCTTGTAAATTCCTTATATTCTCTAGGTGCATAAGAGCATCTGTAGTTCATCCATTCTGGAGAAAATGTGAAAACTGTTGCATATGTCTTCAAGAAGAAAACAGTGTACAATCTGCTTCCTATTTATTCATCTTGCTCAGAAATGCATAGCAAATGTAAATGCTGTGTAAGTTCTTTATCAAACGGTAAATAGTTTGCTCAAAGTTACACAGGATGAGATAACAAAAAATGTATTTGCACATAAAAGCATTTATTGAAATTAGCAGCCCCATGGACTTTCTGCCACCAGTTTTCCTATGTCATCTTTTGGCCCTGAGCTCACCATGTATAGCTGTGCATTTACTGTAGAACTAGAGGTTTGGATATCGTCTGCTCCTGACATGGGACAGCCAGTGTGGGGGAGGGGGGAGGGCATGTGGTTCCTGGCATGGGAAATAGCTGCACAACACCTTTCCCAGGTCGGGCTGCATCTGCTCCTGATGAAGTAATGCATACATAATCTGGCAGAAAACTTCTCATAGGAATGTTTCCTTCACTGATGTGAATATACGTTCTTCGTTGTCCTTCAGAATGACAGATACCTTAAACACTATATTATACACACACTCTAGAACTAAGCAGGTTTCATGGACACAGAAAAGACAGAAGTTGTTTTAAAACCTGAATGAAGACATTGATACTTGAAAATAGTTTCTGTTTAACTGAATTGGACTTTAAATTCTTTTTATGACTAGAAAGCAGATCTTTTTCTATAGCGCATGGACTTGGCTTTATCACTCCGAATTCTCTTAATTTTGGACTTCAGGTCTCTTGTCTTAGAATTGATATTGCCTGCCCTGCTGCCTGGACTCCACCCGGTTTGATACAGAGGATTCCACAAGTGGTGGTGGGAGCATTCTTGGTATTTTACTTGATACTGTGGTTTTCTGAAGCTACTCAGAGTGTTTTCCTGGCAAGTATACATTAATGAACAGAAGGCAAATACGGTGATCATTGGTGCATGAGGAAGTTATACTTGTCAGCGTCACAGTTTGGTTGCCATCTAACTGCATTTGTAGAAAGCTACACTTCTTACATGCAGGAATATTAACCAGGTATTCAAAAGAAAAGGGATTGTTTGGGTGTGTTGGTTTTTTGGGTTTTTTTTTCAGCAGGTAGTAGATTCGTGGGAGTCCTTGCCAGCAGTGATTTACAGCCAGAAGCCTACATGGATTCAGTGAAAGCTGACTTGGACAAGTACTTGGAGGAGTGATCTGTTGAGGGTTACTAAACAGACATGCCACATCCTGCTTGGGAAATCTGAGTAAGAAGCAGTTGGAGGCTTGCGGAGCACATGGGGGAAGTATCTTACTGTGTATGGCCACTTGGGCCAGGAGGAAGTTTGATGCGGGGGGCCTGTGATTTGGTAGAGCAGGTGGGAGGCTGTTGAGCTAGACGGAACATTTGGCCTGAAACAGTACCTCCTTTCTTACCATCCATTTCACCTCATTTTTTGGCTGTTGTCCGGAAGCCCTGTAAAAGTGCAGCTGAGGCATGCTGAACTATCACTGCCATGTTTGCTGCTGCTCTTTTCCTTGTTACTCCTGCTTATTACATTCTTGCTGTTTCTCCTCTGTGCCTGGCCTAGAGACAAGGGCTGTATCCCAGATTTGAGACCCCAGGTTTGTTTTCCTTCCCTGCCGAGTTTCTGTGCATCCCTTGCGTCACTTACTGTGTGCACGGAGAACAGGGCTGCAGTGGCCGAAGGGCATTCTCCAGATAAATCTCTGCAGCAGTTCTTCTGGTAAGGAAGGCAAAAGGGGTTTGCAGTGCATTTGATGCAAGTGATACTTGCTAATAGCAGTATGGGAAACGTGTGTGGGCGTGGGGCCTAATAATGAAGGAGGTTTGCCAAATTTTTGCTGTCTACTGTGCTTTCTGTCAAATGTTTGGATGAGGAACTCCATTACAGGCTGAGTGGCTATAAAAATGGCTGGCTAAAGCCACCCTACGGTAGACTTTATGATCATCATTTTACAAGTTGGGCCACTTGCACAAAATGTTCTCAGTTTAGGGCTGGACCAGGTGGGGATGGGCACATGGCACCCTTGGAAGCTGCTGGAAGGCAGGTAGGATGTGGCGAGGTGCTCAGCCCCCTCTGCTCCTGTTGCCCGTTGCCCAGCCCAGAGCTGGGTCTCGGTAGCTGATGGCTCCGCGGAGGTGAGCCAGGCACTGCCACGGCCTCAGCGTCTGTGCTTGGCGCCTCGAAGGGAGAAGTAACGCTTGAGTGCGGCGGGAGCCGGCTCCCAGCCGGTTCCAGGCGCGGTTCGCTCCCCTCAGCCCTGACGCCCGCTTGAGGAGCTGGGAGTGGGGCCTTCGCCCCAGGCCCTTTCCCGCCCGCCGGCCGGGGCGGGGGCGGGCTCCGCCGGCGCAGCTGGCAGGAAGGCCCGGCGCGGCGCGGGCAGGGAGGGAAGGGAAGGGGAAGAGGCGGGGCCTGGAGCCCAGCAGTGTCAATAATACAATAGGGCTCTTGTGCGGCCGCCGCCGCCGGAGGAGGAGGAGGAGCGGGGCGGGCGGGGGGCCGGGGCCTGGCTGCGGGCGCGCCGAGCAGCCGGCACGCAGGGCGGGAGCCGCCGCCGGCCACGGGCCCGGGCGGGCGGAGGCGATGCGCGCCGGCGCGGGACGGCAGCAGCAGCCGCAGCAGGAGCAGCAGCAGCACCAGCAGCCGCCGCCGCGGCGGGAGCACCAGCGCCAGCCCTGACGGCCGCAGCCGCCCACGCCGGCGAGCAGGGGAGGAGGCGGCGGCGCGCCGTGCCGTGCGGCGCCGGCGGCGGGAGGTGAGCGCGGCCCGGGCTGCCCGCATGGAGGCGGGGCGGGGGGCGGGCGCCGGGCCGCCGGGGCCGCCGCTTCGGGCCTGTGCGCGGGGGAGGCGCCGGGCCTGCGGCGGGCGGGAGGCGGCGGCGGTGTTTGGCGCCAAGGCCGGGCAGGAGGGCGGAGGAAGCGGCGGCGAGCGGGGGGAGGCGGCGGGTCCTGCGGGTACGTGGGGCGCCGGGGAGGGGGTCGCGGAGCCGGGTCGGGGGGTGGCGGCCGAGCCGTGCTGTGCCGGGTGGGCAGCGTCCCCCGGGCGCCGCGGCGGGCCGCTCGTCCGGCGTGGGCGCTGCGGCTCCGGCCGCGTCCGGAGGGAAAAGTTGCGGCGGTTCCGCCGCTCCACCCCCGCGCTGGCCGGGCTGTGCCCGCGGGGGGCGGCAGGGGCTGGGCGGCGGCGGCGGCCCCCGGCGCTGCGCCCTTTTGTTCGCCGCAGCCCGGAGAGGCAGCGACCCGCCGGTGCCCGAGCCGGCGGGGCCCTGCGGAGCGCGGCTGGGCGTGGCGGCCGGGCGGCGGGCGGGCAGACAGGCAGCCAGCCGGGCGCTCGTCCGCCGCCGAGCACCGCTCCGCCAGTATGTCGAGGAACTTGCTAGAACTGAGTTTGACAATGAAGCGCTAGCGCAGCCGGGCCGCCGCGGCGCCACGGTAAGTTTTACGCTGGGCAGCGGGCGCGGATGGTGCCCCGGAGTCCCCGGTGCCGGCGGGGGTGGGAAGCTCCCGACTTCGGTTCTCCAAATCAAACCTTCCTCCCTTGCACGGGGTTTGCTGGAATGCCGCTCATCCTTCTGCAATGGCATGGCTTCGTTTCACGGCCGGCCGGCCGGCCGGCGACTGCTGCGATTAACGGCCAAGGATGTAGCAAAAGTAGCAGTTGCAAATAATTCTGTGGCGATTCGCAGGAGGATTGGGTATGGGACACCTTAAAATACATCCTGATGAGAAGAATAAATTCTGCTTTTTCTCCTGGTTTGTAAATACAACTCTTTTACAAAGAGCATTTATAGTTGAAGAGTTCAGCTATTGTTCACAAATTGTTATAACGAGTGGCTACATACTTTAATTAAAACATCACTAAATTAGCGCTGTACTTTAAAGCCGATTTTTTTTCCATGTTCAGGAGAGGGGGATGCAGGAGTCTGCATCCAGTTGTGATTAATACACTAGAAACTTGAAAGCTATTTTGCCTCTCTGATAACGTGAAAGAGCCTTTGCAGTACAACTGAATGATTTAAGAGAACTATGTTGTCTTGGTGCATGCAAAATGTTTTGTCTGCAGCCAGCTTTTTACGTCATGTTGGTGCTTGTGGGCTGTTGTATAGAGCATCTCGAGCACACCTGCTAATCTCTGCAAAGTGAGACCATGTCTTAGCAGTGGTTAGAGCTAACCTGAAAATGCAAGAGACTGGTGGGTTTAGAGAGGAAAGGGCAACCTGGTTGAAGGCACGTTAGCGTAACTTTCAAGCCTGCCACCAGAGTTCTTAGCAGGATGTCAGAAAATCTTTCACCTGCATTACTGAAGGGACAAAATGTAATTTGAAGTCACTTTAGTGAAGAAAGTGCCTTTTCAAATTAAAAGCAAGTTAGTGCTTTCAGGATCTGAAGTTTTGTTGGTGTTTTTTTAAACTGAACTTCTGACCTCTTTCCAGACTAGACATGACATGCCCTTTTTTTGGTGCCAAACTGGAGCAGGAGAAAGCTCTCTGCTGCAAAAGCTGGTCTTTAGATGCAGTAAAAGTCATCAAAATAACAAGAGCTGTCTCTATTACCTGTCCTTCACGTGCTGTTTCCTCTTTCTAGGTTCCTTTTACAGAACTAGCCTCCCTCCCTCTGTCAGCAGGAAAAATTCCCCTGAGCTGGGTCAGTCAGCACAACTGTGGGGGTTTTGTTGTTTATTTTATTTGTGTTATGTACGTGTACGAGGTACCTACAAAGGTTTGCTAGAGAGCTGATGCAGGAACGTAAGCAGTGGCATTTATTGGCAACGATGCATATTCATTTGGGATCTCGTTAAAATCATGAAAATACGCTGTGAATGTAAAAGCCTGGGCTAGAGGATCTCAGTGTAGTGTTAGAATAAACTCAGCTTTTTCCTCCTCTGTGGTTTTGTGGACTTCTTCCCCATGGGAGAAAAATAAGGAAATTTGCATCAGGGATTTATTGGGATACCTGAGATTGTTGTAGGCTTTTTGGTTTTGTTTTTAAAATACAGGTAGTTTTCATAGAGCTGGCTGGTTTGCTTATGGAGGAGAGTTTACAAAGGCTGTTTGGCTACAATTGAGTATTAATTTTACCTGTACAGTTTTATATATGTACACATAGGCAGGCACACATGCATATGGTCACTGTAGTAGCTACCACGTGCTGAGTGCTGTAGAGTGTTTATCCTGAAGAGCTTGCTGCAGCTGGCCTGTGAGGTGTCTTGACCTGAACTCTTGGCTGGTGTGACAGCAGGTGTCCAAGGCTGTGGTGAAAACAGCTGGATGTGTTAGACCTGCGGGTGAGAAGTAAAGTTAAACCCTGTGTAATCTGCCTTGAGTTTGAAGTTGATAACCTTATGATCTTTCCCTATGATCTCTTTAGGTAGCTTATTTCAATTTTCAAAATCAGTTTCTGACTATTGTGCCATAGAGGGTAAGGAGTATGCTGTGGTGTCTGTACATTTTTGGTTAGTTCTGCGAGACCTGTGATATATCCAGAGTAGGAATGTGTACATGTTTTTGTAGTGAGTCTTCTATGATCCATGGATGAAAATGTTATATAAACTGCTCTTTCTGTGATATGTCTTTCTCCTTTAGTTCCTAGAAGTCTCCCTTAGACATTGGCGTGTGGTTTTGTAGGCTCTTGACTGAATGGGTTTGACAGTGTAGCACATGCCCACTCTTCAGAAAATACAGGACAATTTAATAACAAAGAACATTGTATTCAACTGAAATTTATAACTTAGTATTTTGTTAAGCATGGGTATTACTGTCTAGATGCATTTTATAACCAAAAACTTGCTGTTTTGTCTAGGTCAGTGGTGGTGTTGCTTTGGTTGGCATTACTTCTGGCATTACAGACAGAAATGGACTTAGGGAAAGTTTGCCATTTGATCGTGCCAGCTTAATCTCTCCCCACTACCACAGTTTTTGCAGGAGCTACAGCTGAGGGGACTCAGAGGCTTTGGAATTTCTGGAGAGGGGAACCCTTCCACTGAAGTTACGTGGCATTTCTCTTTTCTGAAGATTTGAAGTGCTTGTAACACTTGAGGCTTCATGTAATTGGAGACATAAATGCAATTTTGACATACTTTACTTAAAATGGAAACTTACAAGTTGTTAATAGCTCTTATTGGGGATATTTATGTAATGGAAGCCAACAGATGCTATTTGCATCTTGAAGTGCTGATGAATAAAATGTTATGTCAGGGCCTTAGAAGGTTTTTTGCTGGCAGAGGCTGGGTCAGGTAGGAGTGGGAGATCTGTAGGACTTCATGGCACCTCTGAAAAGTGGGATAATGATAGGAAATTTTGTATTTTAGCACACAGCTGATTTTAACTTAATGCTGCTATTTAAAATAAAAAGAGCAGGAGAGGTGATTTATATTTATCCATGTTAAACAATCAATTACACTGTCACTTTAAAATTAGTTTTCTTTGTACAATCTTCTACAGCTGCACATCTGATGTTCAGAACTCCTAAAAAGTGTATCTATAGGTACTATTTGTAGTGATACTTTGACTTACTTCACCTGTAAGATGGTATCTGGCAAAGAAGTTTTCTAAGTGTGACGTGCGAGCCCAGCTATTGACTTCTGTGGAGAGGTGTCTGTGCAATATCCAACCACCTCCATGTTTCCCTGGGCTTTGGCTCCTTCATATTTATTTACTTCCAAGTCACTTCCCTAGGTGGCATTTGAACTTTTCCAGCATTTAAGATCTTATTTCAGTGTGTAGGAGACCAAGAATTTGGGGATTAGAGCAGTCTGAGACGTGTGATCTTGGGCCTAATGAAAGCTCCTGCATTTGTAGAGCTATAATACAAGCTTTACTTGGCTTTAAAGAAATGGATGGGACCCTGAGCTGCAAGCATGGCTGTGGAGGCTCCGCTGGCACTTGTTAAGTCGCTCTGTTCAGAGGATCAGGAGAAGGTGGGAGTATAAGCTCGTGACTGCTGATGCTATTTGTTGTAACTTTCTCCTGGATTAAATACTGGGATGCTTGCCTTAGCTTGTTAAACTTTGAAAACTTTGGAGTGCTTTCCTTCATTAAAGTACACCTGTTACAGCATTAGATTACGGAGCTGTGTTTCTTGCTTATTGAACTGAATGCTGAACATAACGTATCGTGTCGTTAATGCCTCCTTGTGTTTTAATTAGGGCTGTGGGGAGATGTTAAAAAACAGGTTTATATACTTGCCTTGCTGGTTGCTAAAATGAATCTGCTTGTCACCTGGTCTTGAGGGAATTATGTATTATTTCACTAATCTACTGTCCAGGGCTTCCTCTCTGCCCCTTTTTCTTTTTCCCTTTTCCCCAGCTTGCTCTGAAAAATTCTTACTTGAACATTTTCTAGGGGTCTGTCATACCTGCTAAAAGCTCCTGACTATGTGGTAGCCTTTGCTGGTGAAAGTCTCAGGCTCTTGTTCGTGTCCTAGAGAGCAATTTCACGCCTGCACAAGTGGTTTGATGCACAGCAAGTCCAACAGCTTCCAAGGATTAGGGCTGTGGAGTGGGTGAGTAGATGCTGGGATGCCTGGGATCCTCCAAAGGGAGAGGTGGTACCCTGCTTATCTGGCTGTGCAAATGAAAACTGACCAGGAGCATTTATTGCAAGTAGTTAATTCTGTGCAACTGTGTTATGAAGTGTTTTCTAAGCAGTGTTTTAAATTCCCAGGTTCTTGTCTTGGAATATGCTTTTGGGTAGGTGACCAGGTAGCGGGAGAAAAATGCCTCCATAGGACATGCCTGTGTGCTAAATAGCTTTTCATTGTGATATATAGTTTATCGTGTAATACTGGATTACTGAAATTCTTTAAATGTGCAAATAAATGACATATCTGCTACAAATGCTACAAGTTTTTTGCTAAAGATATTTTGGTTATTAGTTTACACTGCTATGTTTAGGCAGAAATGTGAATGTTCACGAGCACTTGAAAATCATAGCTAAACTTGGAGATTTTATTCATGCTACTTCAAAATTGTGAGTATTGGTTTAACAAACCAGACAAGTTTTAAATAATGCTTGCTTTAAAGAGCATGAAGATACTGAGAACATTATTATTTTTAATGCACAAATACTTAAAACTTCGCTACATAGTAAGTATAGCAGACTAAAATGGCAGTATTTTCTTTCTGATGCTGCATAAAAAAATCTTACATCTTGAAGGATATAAAAATGTATAGGGGAAATGTGTATTCTGTCAGAGGAGGAAAAATATTTCCCTTATGGGATTACTTTCAGTTTTTAATTATCTTTATAGTTCTGCTGTTAAATGCTTGTATTTCTTTAATATTTTTCCAGTGTTAATTTGCAGGCTTTGATAGCAAAGTGGCTGTAGAGAGAGGACTTTTTCACCGTTTGAAATAGTGCTATGTCCTACCCAGGTTTTGGGTTTAAAGAGGGGAAAAAAACCCCAAACAAACAAAACCCTTGTGGAGCTAAAGTACTCAGTATGTGAGCAAGTTATGGAGAAGCACAAGAAAATGGTAGGCTCAGCAATTACCTGGTGACGAGGAGCCTCAGCAGAAGAAGAGGTAGGAGTATAATACCTCCCACTTTTATTAGTACTTGCAAGGGAAGAAGAGTAACAAACTTGTACGCCTGCTCCTGCTTTCATGCAAATAGGCTCTTTTCCCAGCAGGTAACTGACTGAAATAGTCATGACAGGTGATTACTCTGCAGTGCAATGTAAACCTTGTTAAATGTTGTTTGATAGGAAGGAGGAGAAATGCTCATTTCAAGCACAGAAAATAGGTTTTTGTGCTTTTTCAAGAACTGCTGACCAATGGTCTGACAAGGGAAAAGTTACTGGTTGTCAGTGTTGCTACACTTCGATACACTTCGGTAGCATTAACCTTGTTTGGGGGAGTTCTATCAACTCTTCAACTTCAGCCTAATTTGAGAGCAGTTGTGTTCTTTTATAAAAATCAAATTGGCTGTCATTTAAGCAACTGAAAGGCAGATACTTAAACCTGATAATGAAGTTGCAGTCTTCCTTATGTTAACAACATAATCATTTCCAGCGTAGCATGAAATGAGCAATCTTAAGAAGTAAGTGAAGCATTTTGCCTGACAAATTTGAACTTGCAGCTCTGCAACAGAATGTGTAAGACTGAGGGAGGAACTAAAAGGTTGATCTTAATACAAGGTGCTTGTTTACGAGCAACAATATTGTGATGGCTGTTGGCATACATAGCAGGTAAAGTTCACTCCTGCTTAATGGTATTGATTCTTCTGCGGAAATTATTTTTTGCAAAATATTTTGTCCATGTTACAGAGAGATTAATTTTCCATGCTTTCTTTGGTTAGTGCTTCTTCACTATTTTGGGCCAAAAAAGAAAAGAAAAAGGTGGAAAAACCTGAAAATAAAGAAAGGTGGGTTTGTGTGCTCTTTGCAACTGGTACCCATCAATTTAGGTGGTTTGGTTTTGTTTCCGTTGGTTTTGCATTTTTTTAAGATCTCATACTGTAGTTTCCCAGTGCCATTTTGTGAACATTTTAAAAGTTTTTCTTTATTCAGGTATTTTTCAGATATTTAGGCATGTTGAAGTTTATCAAAATAATTTTTATACAACTGGTGTACAAAGAGTTTACTTACTGTGGCAATTGAATGTGATTTTGCCTAATCTAGCAAGTTACATCCATGTATGCTACTGCAATTTTGACAGAGATTTGACTTGCTCTGGTTGAATCTATATGCCTACACAGAGGTGAAATAGCTGTGGTGGAACTGTTGTCAAATACAAAGACTCTGGCCTGAGCTAAGTGAAAAGAGGAGCAGGTTAAAAATTACTTTGTTTCAGTACTTAGTGTATTCTGTCTTTCCTCTATTGCTTAAAACTGAATATATGGTTCTTTGCTAGGTCTGACATGTGGTGTTTTCATTCTTCTTCCTCTATATATGTCACAAAACTTCAGAAGGTGGGATGTAAGTTATTAGGAAGCTTGTGCTCCTGACAGTCACCTTAGTATCAGTCAGAGCCCCATGACTCCCATTATGTGGATTGATCTGGCTTAAGTGCTGTCTTAGATCCCGTGTTTGGCATCTTCTGTGTACTTGTTCTGGATTTTCAGAAGTCTCTATATGTAAGAGCAAACAGGGATATGCATTAATTTAGGTTGCTGAAGTCTAATAGCTTTTGCAGGTGCCATTTCATTCTCTTTTTAAGATCATTGAAATAAATTTGTTTTCTGTGTGTTTGCTTCTGCATGTTTGACTTTTGCATTTCAGCCAGTTCACTTTTGAGGTATGAATGGGTTAAGAATTGGAAAAAAAGTCTAAATTAAATCAAAAAGGGGAACAAAAAAAAAAAGCCTCAAGTGCCCATGACAACTTGAATGTGATTTATAGTTCCTACTTATCTCTCCCAGCCATGTGTTTGATGCCTTTGTTGTCTCCCATTGGCTGTCCCCTCTTCTTTTTGCCTTGACTTCCCAACTTTTTCCTTGTTATTGGAGAAAACAGCATTTCTAGTGAGTGTCTTACAGTCTTCTTAGGACCCTATAAATCAGCTCGGTCAAAATTAAATTTGCCTTCTCTACCAGACTTCAGACATTGCGGACTTCCAAATTATTTGCAATTGGCCTAAAAATATTTTGGCAGACCTTTTGGGTTTCTTTTTTTTAGAAGATTTGTGTAGGTTTGCTAGGTCTAATAAAAACACTGGTGAGGGAAAAGCCTCGTCTTTATGTGAGGTGCTACTTTTTTTTGTGGCTGCTACATTTGTGTGGGTTTACATATGTTTATATAAAAGCACCATCCACTGAAAAATCAAGTTGTGTTTTCCAATATTCATAGAAAAGAAAGCATTTGTGATATAATGCGCTTTTTTTTCCAGTGAACACTTGTATTGGTGTGATGAGTATTTTGCTTGTATTTAACAAAAGCTTCTGTGCTCTTAATGCCTGTACCTAAGTTGTGCTTGGTTAATGAAGTTGAATCTGTGTTTGACTTACATAAAAGCAATTGTATTTACTTTGTTTTGTACAGATTGAGTATGTTTCAAGAATAAACTTACTTTTATGTACCAAGAGGAACTGCTGAAAAAACAAGGCAGTGGCAAAGTATTGGTTTAGTGGAGTATCTTTCAAAACACTTGAAAGTAACCAGGTTGCACTTGTTCCCAAATAGTTTTCTAATGGTTTCCTACCCTATGATAATTTTTTTATCAAAAATGCTTTTTTTTTCTTTCCTCCTTGTAATAATTTTAGGGGATCTGTATTAAGCTCATTCTGTCAACGAAGCCGGCTTTTCTAACACTTTGAAGGTGTTGCACTAGTGTAGCTACATTATAATGATCAGAGTGGCCATATATGCGTAATTCTGAAGCAGTGATGTTAGTGTCAGCCCTTGTATGAGGACTATAGAAGCTGAGCCTGCTTTGCTCCTGTACCAGACTTCTTTGGCCATAATAACACATCTTTAGGTCTATCTTCTAGAGGTTTTAGTGCCACATTAGGCTACTCTGTAGCACCTCTCCCTGTTCATGGGCTCTTAACAGGCTCCTAGAGATTTAATCAGTCAGAATTGTGGGTTTAACTGCATGATGGCAATTTGCAAAGGAGAAGCAGCTCAGCTCCTGTGTTTACTTTCTCTGTTGAGCTTTCAAGGACTGAGACCATTAAGAAAGGTTTTGTGCTTCAGGTAAGCAGAAGTGAGGTAAAACTCTCAGGGACCAAACCTATTAAAACAAGTTGGGGTGTTTTTTTCAGTTTCTTCCCACCCCACCCCCACCCCACTTTGGGTCATTGATGAGGTTTGGCAAATGTAGCACAGGGGACCTTGGTGCTGTTTGTGTGCCTGAAGCACAGAAATACCAGCATATAGTGAGGGGCAGTGTCACCTGCTTTCCTCCTCGGAACTGGTGGAAGCTCCTCCATACCTATGCGAGTGTCAGTCTCTGTAGGTCTAGTTTAACCCCTTGCTAAACAATGTCAAAGGCTTTGCCTCTGTAAAGGCAACAGTTTTATATAGTGGAACTTGTACTTTAATAAATTACAAGAAATCATAAAGGTCTGTATATTTATAGACAATTTTATTAAAGGTCACATTTTTCCTTTTGACAGTAAGCTGTTCTGGCAGTGAGTGCTTTAAAGGAATAGTTCTCTTGTGTTACAACTTGATCTTGCAATCCCCCACCCTTCCCCAACATATTTGCATCAGGAAATTTTGAGAAGAAATAAATTCAGTTTTGTTGCGTATGAGTTGTGCTCGCACACAAATTAATCAGATCAGTGCTTTGTGAATTTCTGGCTTTGTTTTGGCACTGACTTTAATTACTATTGACTCCACAGAGGCCAAAATTTCCCTGCTTGTTTCTCAGAGCTTGTCATGTGTTTTGTCTGACTGAGCAGGAGTGGCTTTGGAAAAGGATTACTTCGTTTATACAGGTTTCTCTTTCATAGCAGTAAAAAAAACCCCAACCCTTTCTGACCATTTAAGATCACATTCAAGGAAGAAGTAATTTTTGGATGCTGCTGTGGAATTTGCTGCCACAAAGGATGAAGTTGATGAAGTCCTATTTACTGTGTTTTCATGTCTGCTGCTTCATTAATTGTCATTTGATTGTGCTCCAAGTCTTGTGTTTTGTGGTCTAAGAGCAAAGCTTGGGTGCTTTATTTATTTATGGAGTTTCTTTGCAGGGGGAGGTGACAGTTTGAGTGCTGGTGTGATGATCAGATGTCTGACAAAGAGAGAACAGAGGGTCTTTCCTTATGAAATCTCACAAATACTAGCGTCCGGAGTTCGATGAAGGATGTCAGAAGTACTTTAAATCACTGTGATGAGCAAGTGAAGTTAACAGTCTGTTACTTTTCACTTGCCCTTCTTTTTTTTTCTCTGGGAATTGACTGTCATTCAGTTAAATACTGACTAAATATTTTGATATGAGATGAGCTGTTTGTGAAGGTGATTTTTCTGCGGCCACTGAGACCACCTTCAAGGCCAGGAATACGCAGTATGTCCATGCTACTTTTAAGTGCTCAAATTCCTTGTAGCCAGAGCAGATGAAGAAACTCGAAAGCGTGTGTTCCGTGTCCTGTATGAACCCTGTGTTGTACACTGGAGAGCATTATTACTTAATGTATCCAGAAGAGGAGACATGGCCTTTTCTTGACTACTGTCATCCAACTGTGAGATAGCTTTCCTCCTGTAATTCAGACCTAAATTATTCTTCATCTTTTCTTTAAACTAACAGAAGAGCTTGCACAGCCTGGTCTTCCAGCAGTTCAGTGGGGATGACCATGGGTGCTCGTGTGCTCCAGCATGTGCTCTGGCAGCAGCCAGAGTCCTGCAAGGGAAAGGAGCCAGCGTCTGGTAGCTGGGGTTGGGGTGAAGGAGGTATTGGGCCTGAATCTTGGTGGATGGAGAGGAGAGCAGGGAAGGTGAGGCACAGAACAAGGGGTAGCCTTTGCAGGTGTGACAGCTGCTAAGGCCTTATATGATGCTGAATTGGATGCCTGAAGAGTGCATGTGAGGTGAGGAGAAGGAGGAAGAAGGGGCCAAGCAGTGATCAGATTCCTAAAGGTATCCGTTTACAGGGCTGCAAATCAGCAGCTGAATCTGCGAGTGGAGAGATTTCTGGTGACATGCCCTCTTTGGTGTGTAGAGTGGCCTGAACGTGCTGGGCTCTGTGAGTCCTACTGTAAAGACCTTTTTGTTTGCAACATGGGGACTTAAAGCCTTACGGGGTTTGTTGTTTCTTCTTGTTAGAGATCTAACTTGAAGGCATTGAAGTGCACAGTTTGGTATTACTTCAGTCTGAAGTCTAAATCTGGCCCTTAATCTTTTATATTGTCGGGGTGTGGAGCATCCAGCAAGAAACAGTGATGCTGCTTATAGCATTTGTGACTCTCTTGTGTGTGTGGTGGGGTCATGGGACTTGCTGCAGAGCATATGAGAATGGCATGGCTCTTGCCAGCAGAAACATAACATCTGTTACCATACTTTAAAAGTTCTCACACTTAGTGAATAATTTTATTTTAAGATCTCCACTAAAGCTACCCATAACCGTGCACAAATATAGTTGCATTAAATAATGGAAATTAGCTATGGGAAAAGATGCTTCTAGGTCATCTAGGTTATTGCTTCTGAAATATTCACTTGAACCTCCCTTCAGAACATAGCATGAAATAGTTCTGCCATCACTCAGCTTTAGGAAATACATGCAAGCACATCTGTTTAGCATAGATGTGTAAGTTGAATGAGGTGGGTTGTCATTTAAAATCCAACTGGCTGACATGTGGCAGTGGCTAATGGCAAGACATGCAGTGTTCCCATTACTCAAGATCAAGAGGCATTTTTGTGGCTCCATATCCTCATAAATGGCCTGGTTTTGCTGGTCTGTGGCTCACAGCCCTGTTCTCCAGCTCCTGATAGTAGGTAGCACCAAAATGTTACTTCTGCCTGTACCCCATTCCAGGCTCTGTGGATTCAGGAAGCATTCTGCACATTCCTGGTACTTTTATCCCAATTTAGGTCTTCTACTGCAGCCTTCTGCCATGTGCATTTGTGGTCTCTTTCTGATACGCTTCTCTATATTGCAGTGTGACCTGCTGCAGGGAATGCCTGCTCTTTGGAGAGAGATGCATTCTGCACCAGGCTGAAGTAATGCATCTCCTTAACATTTAGTCCTGAAAGAGAGGAGCATGTACATACCTGAGCTGGTGTGCGGTAACTGTCCTTGCATGCAGCTGTACACTGTAGCATCCCTTGGCGCATATATATATATATCCCTCGGTCTCAGATGTAGGGAGGAGAGAAGTTAAGGGTGGAATAGGAATAATGGGATTGCTTTGCTCTTACCAGCACACAGCAATATGTGCATGTGCTGTGGCGTATCTGATGCTTCCAGCAGTGTGTCTGTGTGGCTAGATACGGTCCTCAGTGCAGGCAGGCCAAACACACCACTTTGTGCAGTCCTCTTTATACTTGGGTCCCATTTGTTGTTGCCTTGCCCTCAGGCTGATTTGAGAAACGCTGAGCTGGAGCATGCTGTCTTGGCAGCGCAGCTACCAGGACTCTTGTCCAATCTTTGTTTAAACGTTAAGAGCTGCAGCCTCCGATCCTTCCCCTGGGGACATGGACCAGCAGTTCTGACTGTCAGGACCGTTTCCTTAATGACAAGCCTAAACTTTTTTTTTTTCCCCTTGTATTTATCCCAATGCATCTGATCTCTTACAGACTCATGCCTTTGTTTCACTAATGTTAATATGCTACTGGTATATGAAGCATATAAACAACTTTGTGTGCACCTTAGGTTAGGTGTTGAAGTTGAATCCTGCGTGCATGTTAGTCTCTGTAAGGGCAGCTGTTTCAGGCCCCGACTCGCTTTTTTGCATGTGTATGTTAATCATATTGTGTAACAAGTAATTGCAAGCAACAAATAAGAAGTTTTGAGTGTTTTGCAGAATGGCTGGCACTACACACACGCTAAATAACTGCTGTGTTGGGTCACCATGCAAGTGCCTAGGGACCCAGGACTTCAGAGCGTTTCATAAAATGGCTTGATGTTACTTGTTAATAGTTGCCTTATGAAACCTATCCTTCTAGACATCCTCCTGCATTGTTTGTCTGAAAATGGGATAAGCCACTGTGGGAAATTATTTTCCCAGCAAATCTTAATTGGTTGCTGGGAATTACTAAGTCACTGACTATTATTAAGAATAGGCTTGTTGCTACATAAAGGTGTAATGAAATATTTTTGGGACGGTGAAAGAAAGTGAAGGCGCTAGAGAGTTGCAGCCTTTGCTAGAAGTTTTCTGTGTCTGTGACCTACCTTAAGGTGAGATGGACTATTTTTTGACTTTTACAATGAGATTGTGAATTTATACTGAATTACCTTTTTGGCTTAAGCCAATGTGGAAGAGAGAATAAAAGTCAAGAAGCTGCTGAATACTCACTGTAGTTAGCACTGTTGGAACCTTGTGAAGAAGAAGCACCAGATCAGTTTATTACAAGCAAAAATCCATCCCTGTTCACAAATACTTAATAAGGATTTTAGAAGAATTTTCTTAAAGCTTAGTAACTTTTTCTTTTCTACTTCTAGTTCCCATAGGCTAAGTATTGCCTGAAGTATCTCTTCAGTTAAATACAAGGGATACTCTTCTGGTATTTCGATACTTGTTCCTATTATGATTTTTCCAGAACTGTAAGGGGAAGAGTGCCATTACCTTCCTGCTTCATACTGTAATTTATTTATAATCTCAAAAACTACTGGCTTTATTTACCGGGCTGTCTTGGTAATATTGAAGTCTTTATCTGCCTTACATAAGAAATCTGTGTCAGGTTACTGGGAGTCCTTGGGGAACTGGCTACAATTGTTAGATATCTGAAACAATCTCTAAAAAACTGGAAATAATAAAATGATTTTCTAAGACTTCTCTCACGTAATCAGTTGTTATACCTATGGCATTACTTATTGTGAAGGAGATGCAAAGTGTCACAAGACCAGTTTTCTAATTCAGTCTTGAAAGTCATTTGTGAGGTGGGGATTGCGTATGATGCAAGTTATCAGACAACACGTTATCAGAAGCAAGCTGAGGAAACATGGACTAGGTGAAATGGTCACAAGAATGTTTGCAGCTGCTTAGAAAACTGGAGGATAGTTAGTAGTTAGTTTCAAACAAGACAGGTGAATTTGGTGTGATTTAAGTGGTCTCTTCTAGGTCCAGTGTTAATTAATATTTGCCTTTTAATAATGTGGGTGAAGGAATGAGGACTGTGCTCGTCAAATACCAGATAAAGCTGGGTGGAGCTGTGTGTCTGTTTGAGAAGATGCTTTGAACTTAAAGTTATTTTGACAGATTGAAGAAGTCTGAAAGGAGGGGATGGATGAGGCTGCGCAGGGGGCTGAGGAGCAGCTCTGGGGCTGAGGAGCAGCTCTGGAGCAGGGGGTTTTGCTGCACACCTGCAGGCTGGGAGCAGTGGACCCAGCAGCAATAACTGCTCACAGCCAGGACGTGAGGCAGTGGAGTCATGCTGTTGCAAAAGCAAACACACTGGAGTTTGTATATAGAATTATTACCTGTGACTCACATGACAGTAAAGGATGTTTTTCTGTAACAAGAAAAGAGTATTTTCCATGTAGGGAAGGGTTCAGCTGGAAGGCTTTGCCCAGATTTGGGCAACACAACCTTGTAGTGGTTTTGTGCACCAGCCCTAAAAGGATAATGGAGAGCAGCCACTAGAAGGATCAGAAAAGTAGAAAATGCAGCCTGTGAGCAGAGGGTGAAAAAAAATGGGTTTTATTTAGTCTGGAGAAAAGACTAGAACATACAAACTGAAGAGTTAAGCATAGTGTTCAGACATGAAGTTAACCGTGTGAAGAAGAAAGGGATGACCTTTTCAGGGTCCAGTGCAGAGAGAGACCTGGTAAAGGGCCAGGTCCACCCACATCATTAAAAGGCAAATATTAATTAATACTGGACCTAGGAGAGACCACTTGAGCCACGTCAGCAGAGATGTGTGGTTTAAGCACCAGGGCAAGCTTTCTGGCAGTAAGGGCTGTGCAGAGTAGAAGGGGCTCACCTGGAGAGGCTGTGGAGCCTCTGTAATGCACAGTCTGTGCTTTTGGTCCTATCTTGGTGCTCTTTTCCTGGACCCTGGCAAATCCTTATTTTCTGCATCTGTCTCTCTACTTTTTTCATTTTAAATGGCAGTGCAGCATGTAGGATGGTTAAGGAGAGAGAGAAGCATGACACAGTGTTTTCAACCATCACAATTCTTGTTTTTTGAGGCTTGGCTGTTGGTAGGTACTATGGTAAATTACAGAAGGAATGATTGTATAACAGTAGCGATAACTGCAAAAGTAGGTCTTTGTTCCAAATGGCTTTCTGTTGTTAAAAGTTGTATTTTAAGAAATAAATCTTCCTGATGCTTTTTCCCCCTGGCGACGCTTAGTTTCCAGGCAGTATTTATGAAAAGCTACTGTGCATTTCTAAGTTTTGTTTTCTGTGTCTATGTTGTCCTTTAGTTCCTACAACATTATTTTTATTTGGTTTTTTGCTTTTCTGTTTCTCTGTGCCAGTTTCTGTTGCTGCCCTGTTGCTTTTTCAAATGCTCCCAGGGATAGAAATGCAGAGTCTGTTGGTACAGTGTGTCTGGAGAGGAGGGTGAGGATCTTCTGTGTGTTCATTACTCTGCTCCTGAACTTGTTGCTTATGGGGAGGCTGGGGAGTTAGCACCTTTCCAGGCTGGGGAGCACTCTTCTGTTTTTTTACCTGCTGGTGAAGAGCCCCCTGCTCATTGATTCAGAAACATTAAATTAATTCACATCAAATCAATATGTTAAGGCTGGATTTCCCCCCAGAAATAACCAACAGAGGAGTGGTATTTTTGGGGTCAGCTACATGTTTCATGCTATTTTGTATATTTTATATTGTTGTGAAATAAGTAAAGCTGGGACTGAAGATTATGACTGTAGTGTAAGGGTTAGAGAAAGAAAAGATTTTTAGTTGAATCTTTTGGTATTTCAGAGTTCATCTTGGCATTTAACTGAGCAAACAAATGTGTTTTTAATGAAGAGTTCAAAAATATATTGGTTTTGTGGTTCAGCTGGGAGGCAAAAGCTGTGGTTCTGTTCACACTTAAAAGTTGTAGGCTGTGTTGCATTTTAAAGATGCCATTTGAGCTGCTACAACCAGAGCTTTGCTTGTGTTCCTATGGAAAACTTACATTAAAGGGGTTCAGTCAGGACACTAAAGCATTATTCCATAATGAAACATCTCATAAGACAGTTTTGTTTGAAAAATTGATCCAACCGTTTTATTAATTTTTTACTTTATCTCTTCCCTTGCCCTCACTCCCCCAGTGCATTTTGTGGGTGAGGCTCTCAGCATTTCTTAGCTGGAGGGCAGAGGCGGCATTAGTACCAGGGTTTTGCAGCAGAGCAGCAGTTGGCTTTAAAGCAAGTCTCTCTGGTAACCCCCACTTGCTGTGTGTTGGCTTGGCACACTGTGTTTCTGCTGTGCACGAGCTGCGTCCCTCTGGGTGGGGACTGGAGGCTCCCACTGATGCTGATGCCAAGTGCACTTAGTCTCCTGCTCATGGACTCTGTGGATTGCTTCAAGCCATGTGTGTGGTGGTGGCTGCAGAGTGTATCTGCTTATCTGAAGTTAAAAACCCAACCCACGTAGCGTGATTTATATTTTGGCAACCTTGGCTCTGGTACTGCTTTGATCTACAGATCTCTTCGCATTGCTCAAAAATTAATTGCTTAATGTGGGGTATAGCCAGACACTGTCAAGGAGGAAGAGGAAACTGGGACAATTAAAAAAAAACCCCAAAACAAAACACCAACCCCTAAAAATACTGCAAAACACACAAACACAAAACCCCCAAAGACAAAACCTTAAACCAAAGAAAATCAACATAGACAAAACTTTACAATTTTTTAAGGTCAGCATATAGGAACTACAATATATTGTGCATTCCCCTTCTCTCCCCCCACCCCCAGCTGTAGGGAAATATTTTCCTTTGATGGCACAGCCTAAGTTGAGCAACAATAGTTCTTAAGTAATAGGATCTGTGCCACTCCTCAGTGGATGGGTGGTGGTATCCTTTTCTTGTACTGCAGATGGGTGGAGGAGCAGAAATGTTACAGTACGGTGCTGACACTTCGGCCAGAAACTGCCTTATTTCAGTTAGAAAGGCACTGCGTTCCCCTCTCCCCCTTTTTATTTTTCTTCTTCTGGCAGGGTATGCAGTTATCAGTTCCTTGGTTTTTACTTGAATTTCTGCTCTCTAATACTGTGTTTCCAAGCTCGTAGCGGTCCCGTTTTTGTTAGCTTTATACTCAAAAGGCATGGGGTGGACTGCCTGCCAGGAGAAACCCTGGTCTAACTGCTGACGTCTCCAAGGAGTGCTGCAACTAATCTGTTGGGTGTAATGACTTTAATGCTTTTGCCATGTCCATTACAATAGGACACAAAACATACATGTTCATGATCCTGCAGGAGGGGAATGCAGGCAGTTGGTGGAGGGAAAAATTCCTTCTATTCCCATACTTAATATTGCTCAAGGCTCAGGACTAGATTAAAAAGGGCGAGTAAGCAGAATCCCTGCCAGGGCAGCTGAGCTATCCAGGATTGTCAGGAGGAGGTCTAAAGGAATGTCTTGAGGAATTAAGGCAGGAGCCACATGAAGCTTTTCCTCTATACTTTTTTTTTTTTTTATTTGCCCTCATATGAATTTATAAGCATGCTCAGTTCATGTAAGGCCCTCTAGAAGGAAGAAAGCATCAGTGTATTTGGAGAAACTAACCCCTTAAGTCAGCTGAATGAATGTGCAGCTACCAGAACTTTTTTTTTTTTAATCCTGAAACAGGGTAGAGAAAATACTAATTAAAGTTTTGTTTTGTTGGTATTGTTGAAGTTGTTTCCCATTCATGTTAAGAGGATGGTGAAATTGACTTGGAGATTATTCTGATGAATTTACTTTTAATCTTAATGTATTTATGTCGTAGTATGTGTACATATAGCTGATGTATTTCATTTTTCCATATATTAAGTGAGAATTGTGGAATTTAAGGCTTTATATTATGGATATATCATTTGCTTGGGAAAATAGCAATGAAAATGTAATATACCCTTCACTTACTTGCCAAAAATTAAATTGTAGCTCAAACATGAAATGCCTGATGTCACTCCTACTACCTAAATAGCACTCCTTTCATTTTTTTAGGAGCTTGTGATGTCATCAGCTGAAGCGAAAACATCTACCTCATGACCTGGCATGTAAGTGAAGGAGGAACTGATGCGAAAAAAAAAATTAAATAAAAAAAATGTGTGTGTTGGTGTTTACAGTGTGTAAATTGAACCTATATACCTTCAACATTCAGGTATCACCTTTTAAATGAAAGCTTTGTGCATTTTAAAGGAATATAAAGTCTTTTAAATGAGAGGAAGTTATAAAAGAAGCTGTTAACAATGAACTTCCAGCCTGCAGAACTCCCTTGTAATAATTTTGGTTAAAATCTATCTTGATGTATTCCATAATGCTTGGAAGGCTGGTAGGCATAGACAGGAATAATTTTAACTTACCACAATATTTACATGTGCTGCTTTTACTCCTCTTTATTCTGTGCTTCTTTGCTGGATATCAATTTTATAGTTGTGATGAATACATGCTGTACATGGTGATACCCTTCCTAAAATTAAAAACTCTAGTTATGTGCAAGGTTTAGATTCTTTTATGTACCCAGATATTTCACAGTAAACTTCCTGCAGTTTTGTGACAGTTCTATTTTTTTCCCTTAAGTAAGCAAAAATATTTCACTCCTCTGCAGAGGCGTTTTCAGAGAAATTTTTTTTTTTTTGTCCGCCCTCTCTCTGCTTTTATGTGGCTTAAAGGATTAAAGTGCAGTCATTGCTTTGAGAGGTGATGTCAGCAGTGAGCTGGGTATTCCTAATTAGTGCCAACACCTGTACCTCATTATGAGGCCTTGTTGAAGCTGTGCAGTGAACCGAGGTAGCTGGTCTGTGTTGCATGTCTCTAATGTGATTATAAAGCCCTCTCCTGATGCTAGTTTTATTACTTACTTAACTTTTGGACTGATTTGGAAAGTGAAGCTAAGCTGAGCCATTTGGTTGGCTACCAAAGATCATAAGGAGTGGCAAAGAGAAGGGATGCAGTCATCTCAATTTCAAGACTTCTAGTTCAAAGCTTGCTTCTGCTTTGACTGTTAAATAAAAAAAAAAAAGGAGGAGGTGGTGGTGTTTTCTAGCTTTCAGTGTCAGATACTCTGAATTTAGAGAGCAGATCTACAGAATCCAGCTGAGCTCTGAACATCTGAATGTAGTTGCTATTGTGCATAACCCATTGATTTTCTTCAGATAGAGCTTTGGCCTTGATTACTCTTGCACCATCACTTTGTTTTCATGGGGTCAGGGCTTAGCAATTTTTTCCTACACAAAACCAGCATCAGCCTCTCCTCCCACCTGATTCTGTACTGTTAGCAGCGCTATAATGCAATGTGCTTTGCTGTTGCATTTGGAAAATACGACCTCGGACAGGTTTGACTAATAAAATTAATGGATCAGTATCATGTTTGGGCTTCACAGGTGAAAGTTTAAGCACAGTTACTTTTTTTTTCTAAGTCGTTTAAGTATGTTTTTAAGAGTTTAGTTTACAAAATTCAAGCATGCGGCAGCACAATGCTGGCTGCAGGCTTTGGGTTATTTCCCTGTGAGGGAGGAGACAGAATAACTTCAGATGTGTATCTTGGAAAGATTTGAGATAATAAACCTGTAAGAATTCAAATGAGAACACTGGTCTAGTTATCCAGATTTGGAAAAATGGAGGGAAATGGAAGTACAGTGGATTCTTAAACTTCAGCCATGAAGCTGACAATCTAGTTATTAAAGGGATTGAATCTCTGCTGAGTAGGAGAGAATCCAAAAGAAAATCCTGAATGGGTAGTGCCCTAAAGTGTATGTAGTCTATATTTGCGTAGCGTGCTTATTTAATTTCTCTTAAAAAAAAAAAAAAAAGCAACAGTTCTAACACACTGGGAATGATCTAATCTTTTACATAATTTTGACCAAAATAGCTGTTTACATTGAACAGTGACTAACAAACTCTTCAGGGCAACGATATGTTGGCTGTCAAAATCTCTGGTGGTTGTGTTTATCATAATCAGAATCTTGGCTGGTAAACATATTCATTTCAGTATTTACCATGGCCCTGTAGACAACCTGTCTGATCTGTAGTCCACAGAGTTCATGTTGGGAACTGATAAAATCCATCACAATGTTGAATTGTTATGAGTAAATCTGGTTCCAAACGAGCTCCCTTACTCAGGCCACGTACTCTCTCTGGTAATGGTCAACAGCGGACACCTAGGGAAAGAAAGCATTATAAAGCTCACCTAGACTCCTTCTTGTACAATTTTGACTTTGGGATTTCCAGCAGATTGAATATGACATACTGTGTTTAATAGCCCTTGTCCTCCAATCGCTTAATTCTCTCCTATCTGTTTACTTTTCAACCTCTTCAACATCCCATAGCATTAAAATTCTAAGTAATTTTGCACAAAATTACTTCTTTTTTTCTCCTTCTAATGACTTTTCTTTGAAGTTTGTTCTGTAACTTTGTGTCCCATGTCTTCTGGGCCATGATAACTGGTGAGTAGTCTCTTCATCCTGTTTGCTTCATTATACCACTTAGGGCAGATCTCTCCTATTCTGCATCCTCCTTTCTCAGCTGGGTAGTCTCAGTCTGTTTAAACTCTTACCCTAACGTCATGGCATGCTTCCCTTACAGCTGTAGTTGGAGTTTCATGTCCTGCAAATGCTTTTTCTTCAGCGGTGCAGGGGAGCTAGGAAATACTCCTTTGCTCTTAGCCCAAATGAGTGATCTACTAGCGTTGCTCATTCATAAAGCTTTCTCCATGTGGCTCGGCAGGTGTAGCAAATTAAACCAGACAGGCTTGATTTGGTACTTGTCACCGTTGTGCTTGGGCCTTGTCAGAAGAATGCTTTTTGCCCTTCAATGTGCTGCTCTCCGTGCTGTTCTCCTGTAATATCTTCTGCTACAGGCTGATTTGGGAATGTCCAAGGACCCCATCTCTAAAGGCATTCAGTTGATGTGTGTGTTTTCATCTTCAGACCTTTCAGAAGCCTCCCGCAGGTGCTGTGGCATGGCTGTGCTTGTATTAACTGGTACCCATAGTTGGTGTTGGGGTAGGCAGCAGCGCTCAGCCTCCCTGGCAAGGGTGTCCGAGGGAGCAGATGGACCGTGCCTGAGCTGCTCCTGGGTCACAGCTTCAGTGTAAACAATGGGTCACTTTTGCTGTTGTGGAGCTGGGGAGGTGGATGGTGGAAGAAGTCACTTGCGTGGCTTTATTCTGTTGCGGCCCAAGCGCTTGTGCCTTCTTTCAGTTGCAGAGCCCCTGATAGCAGCTGCACAGGGTAAGAGCCTGTTGAGAAGGAGACTTCTTTACAGGTTTCTGAAAACCTCACTGACCAACTGGAATTCCATGTACAAAACATACTGACTGCGCAGGTTTCGTGTTGTGTCACGGAGCAACTGTGCTGTAAAGGTGGTTTTGTTTGATTCGTTCAATTCTATAGTTGCACTTTTAGTTGTAACCTTGTTTTCTCTCCCTATTTCTCAGCAGAAATTTTATTACTGGTTTTGATAGCATGGGATTCAGATGCAGCAGCTGCAGCATGTTGGGGGCTCTTAGCTATGAATAGACCGGGTGAAATACCTCCTACTGCTGTTGTTTCTAGGCATTTCCATTCCTCCCAGTACAGGAGAGGAGAGTGGACAGAGGGACTTGCTTTGGAGTTAGATTCATTATCTCATCCCCTTGCAGCTTTGGAAGGTCAGCTGTGATAGTTCCTTATCCTCATAGGGTGGGAAGGATATTTTCCTGTATTTTCTGACCCCACCTATTTTAGTGCCAGTGCTGATTGTGATCCACCCTGTGGGTTGGCACCTCTTTTCCTGTGCCGAGAAAACTGACCTCCATCCACTTAGCTTTAGCTCGAGTAGGCTGTGCTTTCCATTAGGAACAATGAAAGGGTGGTAGTCTACTCTTACTCATTTTAATCTTGTTTGTTTAGTCAATGGGAAGGAAGAGGAAAGAGGAGTTTAGAGGAGCGTTAGTGGTCAGTCCTTATCAGTGTGTCCCCTTATTCAAAAAATACAGAAGTACTTTGACTTCAAGTTGGATGTTGGCTGTTTGATGAGAAATTGAACCTTATGTGGTCTTTAGGATGCATTTCTTGATTGCTTCCTCAAACAAGATGTGGTATTTTAGAAACCTTGGCCAAGTACAGTCAGTCTTTGGTTCTCCTTTCTAGGGCGGTGTCAGCCACAGTGGGCAAGTTTGCTATTTATTTTGTCATTGCTGCACCTTGTGTTGTAACAGGAAAAGATAGTATTTTTTTCTTTCTGCCTCTGGTCTGTACATAAACATGGACAAACATCAGTGGGTCACACTATCTTTTTCACAGTGTCTTCTTGCACCTGGATGGAGGTGATTTAGAGAAATCTGGAGTGGTATTTGTTTTTATAAATCTACTCTATATCTGTCTGACTAAAAGACCCCTCAGTATCTTTGGTGTATTGTATATTACAGATTGTAGCACATAACATTAAATTAATTGACTAGCCATTAAAATTAATTAAAATTCATTAGTTAAGACAAATTTGTTGTCTTTTTAAAAAGTTTTTTAAACTAAAAAAGTGCTTTAACAACTTGACTAGAAAATTTTCATGTTTTGAATTTTTGACATGGAGAACTAAAATAATAGTGCAACCTCATATAAATGTGTCATGTGTGAAATGCTAGAAAATATAGTGGGATGTCAGTATGCAACCAATGATTTGGAATATTCCAAATATTATTTTGAGTTCTGGCTGTGACAGTACATTCCCTTTAATTGTTCCTATCCAATGGTCCCCTCAGTACCCTTTTTTTACTTGAGGAAAACTTTAGCATCCAGGTGGTTTATTTTCACCTTGTAAATGAAAAACATTTCTTGTCACATGAGGAAAGAAATTATCAATTTAATATTTCCTATAGGAAAATATTTGTGTTCTGCTTTTTTCTTATCCTTTGAGTAGAATATAAAGACATAACTTGATGTTTTCTGCTTTTTGCAGTCCTTCAGGTTTTGTTAGTGATGCAGAATGTTGCAGCAAAGCAGTTAGCCTCTTCGAAGCATTACAAGCAAGAAATAAATGAGTCAAAACAGGTAAAATATTTAATGCAGGCTGCTGCTGTTAAGTCTTTTATTATTTACGATTTAGGAAACACAAAACAAGAGCAGGGAAACCTACTTTGTTTATTAGCAAGTACCAACAAATTAACTGATTATTTTAAGCAAGTGTCTTGCAGGATATGAGAAATTTTGCCTATCTTATCAAGAAAAGTTGTTTTTCGTAATCCAAGTAGTACATGCGTTTCTAGATCCTTCGTTCTTTGATAGTATTTCCTGCCTGCATTCCTAGCTGTGATACGAGGTCCTTACCTGTGTTTTGTCATGATTGTATGCGTTGGTACAGCTGGAGAGCAGAGAAGATAAAAGCAGGCAACTGCTGGCAGCACCAGGCGAGATAGGGCAAAGTGGCAGCTTCACTTGAACTACTGTAATACTGATTATTGTCTAATTTTCAATTAAGTAGTGATGCTTCTGTGTTGGGGGATTTTGGGGGGGGGGGGGGTTGTTTGTTTTATACCACCCCCCGCTTGGTGCAGTGCAGTTTCATCACTGTATGACAGCAGGACAATACTTAGTGACATAGTGCATCACAGGGATTTTTTCTTCTGTTTGACTCCATGTGTGCATCTGCAGGAAGGGCAGCGAGTGGCAAGGTCGTGGGATATGTGCTTGGGAGACCTGGATGCAGCTGCCTGCTTTGCCGGGGGCTCCCTGTGTGATGTATGGCTGCTCTGCGCCACTGCTCTGAAATGTCAGGGCTTTCAGTGCTTGCTTAACATGAGCTTATCGTGAGGGTAGATACAGTAAAGACTGCAAAACACTTACAGCCAAGGTAACGTGAATCATACCAGTTCTTAAAATAGAAAGCCCAGCTAAATGCTCTCTGAGGTTTTTCTGCTCAGTCATATTGGTGAAGCATGTGCATGCTGCTCCTGTTTCTTGGCGCGCTTGTGACTGCAGTCTCCTTGCAGATGCAGTGCATGTGGCCCTCTTCGGGTGTCAAACCCCCTGGGCACAGGGAGCTCCTGGGCAGCCAGCTCTTTGTTTACCCATCTTAGCACTGGGTGTGATGACCGGATACTGGTCCATTTTTAGTAGCAGTACCTCCACGGCAGTCTTTCATCAAAGCAGACGTTGTCCTTAGCTTCATCTTTGTTGAGTAAGTACACGTGGGCTTGTGGGGTTTTCTTTCTTCTTTTGCTCCCTGGTTACTAGATGTCTCGGTGTTAATGTCAGGTATGAGTTTTCTTCTGAGAGAGTCTTGTGAAACAGACAACATAACAGCCAGTAACTGCACTGCCCCTGCTGAGGCCTCTTTGGTGCAGACAAACTCCCCAGGCACTTCTCCATGACGCTTGGTGCACTTGCCTGGTTAGAGGTCTGTATGTGAGCTAACCCCTGCCTGCTGGGAGTTTCCTTCAGGGATCAATTAGCTACCGTAGAGTTTCCCACAGCCTAACGCAAGAGGTAGTTTGTTTGTTTGTGTGACTGTGGCCTGAGGAAGCGAGAGCTGTGATGGCTTCCCTCTGGCAACATGGTGCTCCTCTGTGCCCTGAGGGCCTGCCTGCCCTGGCAGCCACCTCAGCCTCCAGCACTGACCTGCGGTTTGGGGGGGGTGGGTGGGGCCGGGATGATGGTACAGGCAGGTTGCCTGTGTGTTTAATACCGCTGTTGCTTTCCTGCTGGGAACTTCTTCCTCTCAGGTTGCCTGTGTGTTTAACACCGCTGTCGCTTTCCTGCTGGGAACTTCTTCCTTGTTTCATCCCACTGGGGGCTTTGTCGCTCCCTCAGGGAGGGCACCCCAGCCATGAGGCAGGCCTGGCTGGGGCAGGCAGAACAGGAGCACTGGTGGGGTGTTGTACCCCCTCAGCCACCTGCCGGCAGCAATACCAAGCATGGTACGCTGCTGAGGGCCATGGTTCCCTCTCGTGAGGGCTGTGGCTCATTTTGGCATTTCCCCTGACTGGGAGTGATGGCGGGAGGTGGGTGAGGAGTGTTCACCAGGCTGCACTGGGCAGACGTACCTCAGGTGGTTGGGCACAGCAGTGCCGAGCAGCACTGGGCTGGTTGTGGTTTCAGGAAAGTGCTTTTTTAATTCTATTTTAAAAGCACAATTTTGTTCAAACTCAGTATGGTATTTTGAAGGAAATATTTTTGTGTGTGTGTCCAAATCTCTGCTGCTGTTTTAAGAAAACAGTAGTTCTGTTAGTAAACAACTGGTGTAAAAACAGTGTTGTGCTCAGGAGCAGAAAGTAATTACAAGGACAGAAACAAGAGAGGAGCAGAAACATGTACGTATTGGTGTATTTGCTTGAATTAATGACAGTCTGACGTTGTTTATTTTTTTAAATTGATTCTGCCCAGATCGTTATCGTCTTTAGGATGCTAATGCTAAAGCTGCAGCGTTTAATGGGCAGAAATATTTCCATGTCAGCCTGGCCACCTGGCTGCTCTGTGTACAGGCCCAACATGTGCAGCTTGCTTCAGAGAGAAAAATCGGGCTGCTCAGTCACTGCTGGGTGTTGAGGAAGCAGAGGGAAGAGAGCGCGATTTAATTTCATTCTAGCCTCTTGGAAAGTTTCTGTTGAGGTAATGGTGACGCTGTGCATGTTGCTGGTGACTTGCTTTTCTGAGAAGGATTTCTGATTTTTAAAAAGCTGCTTGATATGAAGCGATTTAGCTGAAGGCCAGTAGTAGAAATCTGTCATGCCATCCTCCTGCACTCGCGGTGGGTCAACACACGGATGCAGCACTGGAAATTAAAAGTTGTACTTCTGTTTTCAAGGTAGGAAAGGCAGTTGTACTTGGGGGTGTGCAGTGTTTTACTGTGTCATCAAAGCATGTTATAAATGTGAAGTAGTATCACTTACCCTCTTTCTGTACTTGCAAAGCAAAATGATGGGCATTTAAGTGCTTTGCACTAGACCAAATGATGAATCATCATTGTAGAAGGGCACATGAAAGGATGTCAGGGTTCCCTTTTGGCCTATAATCCACAAATGTATGCAGGGGAGCAATTATATTTGGGGGTTCTTCATCCTAGTTTTATGATCTATCAGCTATCTTCAGTCCAGAATTTAACTATTTCAGGGGATAAGTCATGCTGTGGAAGATTATATTTTGGACTCTCCCCCCCCCCCCCCCCCCCCGCCCCGCCCTTATTTTTAAACTCACGGTATCCTTGTGGCAGCTGCCAAATTGCCTTATATAAAAAGGTAATGTATAAGGAAAACAGGGCTCCAGACTATGTCTAGTTGCTTTTGCACTTCATACAGACCCATGTTCTTAGCCAGATTTCTGTAACATGCTGTTCCTTACCTGCTGAAATTATATACCTAATGACAGAGGAATCTGCTGTTGCTGGTAGTGCTGCTTCTAAAAACTGGCACATTCCTCCTTTATTGAATTACAGATTATTTTGTTAACCAAGACTTAGAATGAAGTAGTGGCAAGAAAAGTTTTATTTTGTGGTAGGCCCAGTACAGAAAATAATTCAAGGTTTTATTTTGGGGTGAGGGGAGGATAGGCTAGATGTGGTCACTGTTACAGGGTTCTTAAGTAGAGTAGGGGTATATTACTAATTAAAAAAAAAAAAAATCTGGTTACAGTGAAATAAAGAAACAACCTTAAGGTTTTTTTGCTGAACTTCCTTTTCTGTGAATTGTTTAACCTTTCAAACCTTTTCAGTGCAAGTTCCAAGTGGGTGTTTTTTCCAGTTTATATAGCCTTTTTGTGAGATTTGATATGATATTAAAAAATAATAATAATAAACCCAAACACAAGTGATCTCTCTTTCTCTAGTTATTTGAAAGGTTGTATTAACTCTACTCATATTTCGTAATTTCCCTGGCAGTTGACTATGAAATTTGACCTATTTAAATGGTTTCACTGTACTACATTTCCTGGAGACCTTTCAAGATAATTTGCTTCCTAATCTAAATTTAACAGTTACATAAACCACATTTTGGAGACTTGGAAATTTCTACTTACTGCCTCTGCCTTTTTTTTTTGCCTTCCCTCCCCCCCCCGCCCAGACAAGCCATATTGTAAAAATGTAAGTACAGAATTTTAATCTGAGATTGCATGTAGCTTGTTGTTTGGTTTTCATACATAGAAGCAGTTTTTAATAAGATTAAGAAAGTAGGTTATTTTTTGTCCCACTTGAAAGTTTCCTTAGTGCTGTGGCCAATTCCATTTTTGTCAGTCTATTTTAAAACATGAAGAAATAAAATCTCACAGGTCTAGGATATATTTGCATTACAGTTCCTTGAATTTCTTGATTGCATTTTTCTTCTGTATATAGGTCTTAACAGGTACTGAGTAGCGTATGGGTATGTTTAACCTTTCTCTGCAACAAACTGAAGCCAGGAAGGAAGGACTGCTACTCCTTAGAGATGCTGTTTTGTTCAGAAATCTTGGCTGGATCTAAGGATTCATTTTGTACGCTTGTCACTGATGTCTTGCCTAATATGCTGTGTGAATTCAGACTCCATGAGATACCTCATCCTTCTTTCTGCTAACTCTTATTACTGATGAACTATGCTGAGAAATGTGTCAGAACAATAGGGTAGACTTAATAGTTAATTTGGTAAATTTAGTTGTTTAGTTGGACACAAACTGAAACGGGAAAAATGTTTGTTGCTGTTGTTTCTGCAGGTATTTGAAATGGAGTTTTGCTTTGAATAAAGCTCTGAAATTTGTTAACTGTGTGCTGTTTACATATGCTGCTTGACTGATTTTTTTGAGTAATGCATGTTAACTAGCTTTTCAGAAATAGGAAGTCTCTTAAGTCAGCGCAACATTGATTTTTTTTCCTCAGAGAGATGAAAGAATGGTGGTAGAGGCAAGTGGCTGTTTCTTCTTCACTTCAGCAGTGCAGGTATTTGTGAATAAGCAAAAGGGAACAACCATAATTTAGAAATCATTAATTACTGAACACCTCCGCTAGATTTTTGGAAATATCAGTGTTACTTTTTTATTCAGATTCTTGCACATGCTGGCTGGTATCTTGATTACTCTTACCTTGGGATCTATGTTTAATTTCAGCCAGGTGAACGCAGGGTGGCTTTTTCTGGCTTTCCTTGAAAGTGCAGTGATCTGTTGGATCCAGCATTGGTTTTGGCTCTAGGGCAAAATTCCCAATATAGACAGCAGCCTGTTGGAAGCCAGGGAAGTGCTGGCAGCATGATGCTGCTGCCTGTGGCTGAGGAGACTGTTTCGAGGAGACTGTGTTTCCTGGGGTTATTTTTGGTTGAACACCTGGAGGGTTCAGGGCATCTTGGCCTGCGTTTGTGTAGTTAGGTGACAGCAGGGAATGAAGCCAATTTCCACACACACCCCCCCTCCTTTTTTACGTTGTGGTTCTTGTCTTAAGCTGTTGTGAGCAGGTCAGGGATGTGCACACAACTATGGTTGTGTCAAGTCAGAAATGCAACAGGTGTGGAATACAGTTCAACTTTAGGAACTGCTCTGGTAATTGATATTAAAAATGATGCCAGGATATGTTCCATTGCAATAATTGCCTGGAGAGTTGAGTATCTTTTTGCTTGCAACATGGTGATTTCTTAGTGTCGTTTCTGTATTTTAATTTTCATTTATAAGATCCCTGAAGGTGAGCATCTTTGGAATTAGTATATGTTGTCATACAAGTGATTGATCAGCTGTTAGTCCTTCTGTGGATTTTTTTTTTTTAAAAAAAGAGGGCAAAAAAAGCTTCAGATCAAGACATGTTATGTTCTTATTTTTAATGATAATTTTTAAGGTCATCCATGCTTGACCATAAGGCTTGAGCACATTTTGAACCCACAAAGAAAGCATGCCTACTTACTTACTTTTTAAGGTAGTGAGAATCATTACTCAGTGACTGGGAAGTAAGGATTTTCTTGGGGCTTTTTGAGTGCACGAGGCTACATACCTCTTCTGCTCTGCAACATTTTAGTGTTGAGTTGCTTTACACTCCTTGTTTTTCTTAGCTTGTACATTGGAACTGCTAGAAAGTTGAAATGCTAAAACTTAAGCATTTTCTTAATTCTCAGAATTCAAACAAAAAGTTCAACATGCACATTTGCAAAATGCCTGGGTGAGGATAACAGAGGTGAAAGGAGGCTGATGGTTCTAGCTGCTCACTGTCCCATTTCCATTATGTTCCTGATGGCTCTTTTTTTCTTTATAAGTACCATCTATATGAGGCTGTATTTTAAATCTTTTTGAACTGTTCTGTGGAAAAAAGTATTTCTTAACTGTTACAAAAATTTACTAGATATGTCATTTTGTGTGTAAAAATAATACTGTTTACTTGATTCTCTTCTAGTGTTGTCACATACCGTTCATTATCACTGATACTCTGAAGTAGGAAATGGGCACTGTCAATCTCATTACTTTATTTCTTGCTTTTTGACTGTCTTGCACACATTGAAAAAAATTAATTGTGGTCCTTCATTCTAGGCTTTATTGTCATCATAGTTCTCAGAGGTGAAGTTCAAAAAGGGGAAAAGCTAGGATATATGAGAGACTGTACACATTTTTGTGGGATTTTTGATTATGCTTGTTTAATTTGGGTTTTTGATATGTATAGATTGTCCTTTCTACGTTTAGCCCTCTTAGGGATATATGTGTGTGTGTTCATATATTTATTTTTTTAACTCCTTCACAGTGCTTTGCAAGTGCTAAAACGTTAAAATGATGGAAGAAGCAGGAATTGAGGCACAGGGTTGTTTGCAGCCTTGCTCTGGAGTGTATCACCCAGTTATTGTCGTGTGAAGCTGAGGGACAAACTGAAGGCTTGGTGGGCTGCTTTGGGAGAATTGGACGGAAGTTCAGAAAGGTTGACATCTGTTTCTGTACTGTGGGGTCTGGCTTTGCAACTCCTGTCTTTTCTGAGCTGAACAGCTGCTGATTCTTCCACATCCTGCAAAGGCAGGTGAAGGAGTGAGATGGGAGCTTTACCACAAAACGGGTGTTATTTTGGGCTCCCTCTGTAATAGCTAGGGAGTGGAAACATCCTTTAGTGAGCCTTTCTGATGAGCCTTCTGCTTTGGGGTAGAAGTGATCTGGAAGTTTTGTGGCAGTCCCAGTGTACACAAGGACATAGCAAAGGAGTCTCCTATTAAAAACAAAAGTGAAACCCCCTTGAGAGGTGGTCCTGGCGAATGATGCTGAGGCTGTTACTCCTGCATCACGTGGGGGCATACATTGAACTCATAGCATGTTGGTAACTTTAATAACCTGTCTTACTGAACGCAGCACACCTGTGATTTGTTGTAGCTCTGTGGGCTCTAACTCACTGTTGTGGTTAATACTACTGCAAAAAAATCAGGCAGGAATCCACTGTTATTACTGTTTGGGGCTTTTACTCTGAGTGACTGCTTTTTCTGTTTCTGTCTGCTGTGATGGAGGTGTAAATCTCTTGCCTGAGCTGCTGCAAATCCAGTTCTCAAATACAACTTTTTAATTTTGTTTAGTTTTGGTTTGTTTGGGGTTTTTTCTGCCTAAGTAGTTGTTGGCAGAGATGTGCCTTTGGTTCCGAAGTTCTTGTTACGCTTGCCCTTCCTGTGTAAGCTGACTTTGAAGTAGCCATCTCCTCTCTGCTTTCCTAGTCGCCCAGGCAGAAGTCCAGGCTTCCTGGGTGTTCTCTCCTGCAGTTGTGTCTCTCAACCTCGTGTTTGACCCTGCTTTAATTGAATGCTCATGTTGTGCTCTGCTGTCTTTAGTACAGAGTGGAAAGGTTTTATTGCTGCATGTTTATATAGACTGTAAGCGATGAGAATTGCCTGCCATAAGCTTTCAGCACCTTTTAACAACTGCTCAAAAATTCATCTGAACATAAAAACAAAGCAAGCAGCAAGCACTTGCATTTCTTGCTAAGACATGAAAGCAAGGAATACTACTCGGCATACCTAGATGCATCTTTTCATCATCTCCCAAACTCCTGTAACATGCCCAGTGGTCCATAAGCCTGGGTTGTTTGGAACTGAAGACTGCCAGCAGAGAAGCTGTTGCCAGGGGCAGAACCTGCTCCTTTTTAGGGAGGGTTGTATGCTCTGGGGGGCTGGGTTTGGCTGCTGCAGTGCAAGCTCTCGAATAGGCAGTACCATTTTATTTGCTCTTGATTAAAGTTAATGCCTTTAAATTTCATGAGTTTGCAAGATGAAAGTCTTTTAGTCCTCCCCTCACTACACAGCAGTTAACTTCAAGTCTGGTGCCCCCCAAACATGCACAAAGACAAGCCCTTCAGGCCCAAGTGCCTTCTGCCTGTCGAACAGCTTTTGCCTAAGAGATTCATGGAAGTTTCTTCATCAGAACAGTGCCTGAACAAGCTACCTTATGTTGCTAGGTGGAAGAGAAGTCTCGTGGTGTTTTGGCTGTTTTGGTTTTGATGTTGCTCTTCTGTTGGACACTGGTCTTTGTATATAGCGTGGCTGCCTTGCCTCCCCCAAGGTTGCTTGAGCTGTAAGAAGGTGAATTAATATGAAAGTAATTGTTACATAACTGGAGTTTATAGCTTGCTTAAGTGATAACGAATGATACCTTTTGATGTCCCATCCTGTTGACCACTGTGTCTGTCTGTCCTCCCCCCAGGTTAAATACCTGGCTTGTAAATTCTGTATCTGCGTATCAAAAACTGCAGGCATTGCTTCCTGTTTCAACTTCCGTGAGCATGGGCAATGTCTTCTTGTAACAGATAGGTCAGAAGGATTGTTTTAAACTTTGAGTGATCATTGCATTTTGATTCAGTAAACTCACTCTCTTAAATATAAAGGCTGCTTAAAATTTCCAGTAAATTAAACATTTGTGCTGCAAACAACTCAATTGCAATCTCTTCAAGCCTTCAGGCAGACTTGTCTTATCTGGAAATCTTGTTTATCCTATGGTCTTTGGATAATCTCAAGACCCGTTGTACAGTAACTAATGTGGAGGGTTTATCAGATGGACTGTTCAGCTCTGTTGCCTTTTTTTTTTTTTTTTTCCCAATGGTATGTGGGTTTGCTTAAGAAATGAAGCTGCTTATGTTTCAGGTGTGGCCAAGCTGGCATTTCTAATACTGCAGGCATTTCAGGTTCAGCTTTCTGTAACCTACTTCATCCTATCTACTGCTTTAACAAAACAAAACACACACCACTACCACTCCCCCCAAAAAGTTGTCTATTCTTGCAGAATTGTTTTTCACTTCTTTTCTCTAACGATTTGCTCATTCAATCCATTAAAAAGATCAGAGTGATTTTCATTTACTATTATTAATTGTAAATGTATTGGTTCTTATTTAACAAATGTAACATTGAGTATTATAGAATGACAGGATTTATGAGAATGTTTATGTATTCCTGTTGGCACATAGCGTATATAGCTGATCACTATTTTGATCTTACATTGAGGTGCAGAATTTTCTTCTTCCCCGTTCTCTGTGTGTGTTACATGTTCAAAAATTGATTTCAGAAAGCTCTATACCTTTATTTTTAATGGAACTGGTGCCACACCATGGAAGAATTTCTCAGCAATACCCATGATCACTTCTCAAACTTCTGAAAACCACACTTCTTGTGAAACTAAGGAATGATCAGATGATTTAAATTAAATGGCATCAGTCACCGTTTTCTGTGATTGTCCCTATCTAAAATCTGTTTTTTGTTTTCAATGGATGCCTTTGGCTTTTTTGGCACCCCCCACCCCCACCCCGCTTTTTTAAGGTAAGTTGGGTTTCTAAATCCTTGCCTTGCTGTGTATCCACCTTATTTCCTGGCCTCCACCCGTCTCTCAGCTAGCGACTGCCACCATGGCAACTCTTTCTCTGGCTGAACAGATGGGACATTGAGTCTCCTCTGAGAGCAGAGCGCCCTGCTGGGAATCAGCTAGCAGGTTGCACTCCTCTCTGCAAAATGTAAAGCAAGCTCTGCCCGGCAGAGGCATGCTGGTTTTGAGGGTGCTCGGTTTCATAAATAATACTGTGGTCTAATAGTTACTTGTAGAAATAAAACATAGTGGCTGAACTGGGTTTATTTCTGTGCCTGAAAGCTCTTCAGAGGAGCTTCGCCTCTAGTGCAAAGAGCTTGGCGTCAGCCAGCAGCAGGTGATTTTCTGGTAGAATGGTTGCCATCAACTTTTTTTTTCTCTTTAGGATGCGTCAGGATGAAACGCCACAGGCATCTAAGCACCAGTGACAGTTCAGACAATGAGAGTAAGTAATACCTACTAGTTTTATTTCGGTCTATCACCCCCTTGTGGTTTCCTTCTGTGGTTTGAGGGCAAACTGTTTCACCTCTTATCATTACAAAAAAAAATGTTTCTTGCTTGATTTTTCTTTTCCTTTTTTTTTTTTTCCCCCGCTCTGTGGTCTTTGGTATTCTGAATCCTGTTACAGGAGGAAAAGGAGGTGAAGGATCCTGTAAACCTGGGAGGAGTTTTGAGTCTACGTAGAATTCAAATTGAAACTCGTATGCCTTTCCGTTTCAGAGTTGGGAAAAAGAAATCTGTAATTACATATAAGTTTTGCTGTCCAGGGTCCTATTTTGTAATTATTTTTTTTTTAAAAGGAGTTGTGTTGTCTCTTGTTGTGCAGAGCTTCAACTTTGAAATTATTGGTGGTGGCAAGCTTATTTGAGCATTGGTATGTTAGAGTTATAGATAAGGTAAAGTTATAAGCGGTATATTGATTGTTATGTTATCTTATACTGGTTCGTGATCTATTCCACTTTAGTCTGTTATACAATTTAATAGTTACATTGTAAATGTTCCTTGGCACACAATCTGCCTGAGGTTGCATCTTCCCTTTTTATCTGCAAAAAAACCACACCCTGTATGGCAGGGTCTTGTTTTGTTTCTTGTAAACCTGTAGCTATCTAGTAATTCTGTACATAATGATGATTAATTCTCATATTCGTTGTAAGTCATCAACGTACCCTGTACTGAAATAACATTTTGCCCAGAAATGTCTAGACATCACACGACAGGGTTTTTTTGCATCTCTCATCAGCATGCCTTAGTATCATTGCTTTTTTGTTTGGTATTTTTTAGCACTTGCAAACTCTGTCCTTGAGTTTGCTCCTCTTTCCACTTTGTTAGAAAGGAAATGAAGGAAAGTGGTCTGCCTGCTTGTTTCTGTTTGCTCATGCTTGTACTGGGCAGAGTAGAATGTACCCATAAACTCAGTGTGCTGTGGTTTTACAAAGAATGAGTGGAACAGGAGGAGCTGTACTCAAGCCTACAGGCTGCCTAGGAGTTTTCTGCCCACATCTTGTCAAAAATTACGATAATTCAGGAGACTGGAGTGCCTTGTGTTTTACTGAAATATTAAAATAACTGAAATGGGCTAGAATGGTCCTTTTTATCTCTCTCTCTCTTTTTTTTTCTTTTCTTTTCTTTTTTTTTTTTTAAACAGGTCCTTCCACTTCCTTTTCTTCTTGTTCTAAATACAGGAGCAAGTCAAAAACACCAGCAAATGAACAAAAGAAACCTGCTGAGGTAAGAATCAGGGTTAAAGATTGGTCATTGGTAGGTTTTTTGTTACATAGTTTTTATGTTTTTAAGCCTTGAAATCATGAGCTTTGAACTAGTGCCAGTGAGTCCTTTTGTCACCTGTCAAATTCTCTGTGAAACTGTGTTTTCCCCAGTGTGCAAGTATTACAGGAGCTCTGGTGTTTGATGTCCCAAAATGACTTCTGGCATTTGCAGACAGTAACATGTAGATCTTTCTTCCCCTGAAATTTAGTCTCATTTTGAAATTGAAAAGCTGGGATGGCCTTACAATATGAGCGTGTGCCACAGAAAGAAGTGGTTCGTGTGTATGTGTCTGGGAAAGATACTTCCTTTCTGCATTAGGATAAACCAGTGGGACACTTAAGTGGGCAGAGTATGTATAAATAGTGCTTACTCATCTTCTGCCGGTTTGTCACTCTTGGCTTCTTACCTTCAGTAAAGCTTTTTTACTTTGCCATCCCCTAGGATGTTAGGACCTCTCCACCTATCGCCACTGTCACTGGTTCTGTATTTCACCAATTGAGATAATGGGCATTTATGCACAATCTAGTGATCAAATCCATCCTATCAGCTATTCCACTGGTAGCCCTATTTGGGGAGGATTTGTTGGCTGCCTTCTCCAGATCTGATGTTTTCTTTCTTAAGGGCTGAAGTTAAATAATAACTGCAAATGGGAGAAATGTATCTTGTGGCTAATTCCGCTTGCTTGCTATCACATTCCCTCTGAATGAGTCCTTTAGCGTGTAGTATGGCTGTTGATGCCCGAGGTTACTGAAAGGCTGACAAAACTGACTTTGCATTTCTAGAATTTAAAGCTGTGAGTAATGTCCCAGAAGCAATTTTGTGTACTATACCAGCAGTTTTTTACCTGCTTAGATACTACTGTGAGAGATTGCATAAACTATATAGATTGTGCTCATATAGCAAAAGCTGTTTGGCAAACATACTTCATGCTTCTTTTCTAAATCCTGCTAACTAGATGAGTTTGGTTTGGTAAGAACAAGGTAAATGTTACAGAACGTGTTCTTTCTTTGGAAGCTTAATTTTTATCACAAGTTAATTGAAGAAAACTCACTGATGCATTTCTGAAAGAGAATTTTGCCATGAGTGTTTCAATAAAAGCAAAATTGGCCAGAACTAGCTACACAGTGTTTTATTTACAGCCACCAAAAAGGTTAAGAAAAGCCTACTATGCTTTTTACCTTTAAAATGTTCGTCTGAGGATTACGGTTCTATAAGAATTTCAATCTTAAAACAGCTTGCAGCTACTAAGGTCTTGTAATTGTTGCTCAAGTTTGCCTATGCATTAGCTTTGTTACTAGCCTATCTGGGAAAATGGGAACTGAAACACATATGCTGTCAGACTTGTTGCTGTTTTAAATACACTTCAGTGCTAGTCTCTTACCAATCCATTCTTTTTCTTTCTGCCCACCATCCAGCTTTCTTGTATCTCTTCCTCTTACGGATTGTCATATTACTCTTTGCTTTGCATTTGCTGTCTTTATGTGCATGTTTACATTATTAACAATAATTATGAAGATGTGGTCCATGTATATAGCATGCAAGTGTTCTGTTTGGTAATTTCTAGGAATTAAAATGAGCAGTATTTTCAGTTCTTCTTCTTGAGATCTTCTTTGCTGCTTTCTACCTGTTCCAAGACAAAATCTTGAGCCCTTTAATACTTGGAAATATAAAACTTTGAGGAACAAAATCCGGAATATACACTTGGAATTAACACTGTGTTTCATAGCATCATCCTTACAGTAATACTGGCATCTTTTTGTCATCCTTCCTTTAAGATCACCCTCCTAGAAAGAAAGAAAAAGGAAGGGGTAGGGAAGAAAGAAAGAAATCTCAGACCTTAGAATACGTCCTCTTCTGCAGGAGTGTACCAAGTATAATATTTAAAACAACTGACAAAAAAATAAAGTCCCCTGGGAAAAAGTGTTGTGGTTTAACCCCAGCTGGCAACCAAGCACCACGCAGCCACTTGCTCACTCCCTCCCACCCAGAGGAAAGGAATGTAAAACTTAATGGTTGAGATAAGAACAATTTAATAATTTAAACAGAATAAAAAGGTAAGAACAACAACAATAATAATAATTATAACAATTATAATGGAAAGGTGGGGAAAAGGGTAAAATCCAAAGGAAAAGGGAGAAAGGAAAACAAGTGGTGCACAGCACAACTGCTCACCACCCGCTGACCGATGCCCAGCCAGTCCCAGAGCAACAACCCCCCTGCCCCAGCTAACCTGCCAGGTTTATACACCAAGCATGACGTCCCATGGTGTGGGTATCTCTTTGGCTGTTTCAGGTCAGCTGTCCTGGCTGTGTCCCCTCCCAGTCTCTTGTGCCCCTCCAGCCCTCTGGCTGGCAGAGTCTGAGAAACCGAAAAGTCCTTGATTTAGTATAAACATTACCCAGCAACAACTAAAACCATCAGTGTGTTATCAACATTGTTCTTGCATCAAAGCCAAAACCCAGCACTGTGCTAGCTACTAAGAAGAAAGTTAACTCCATCCCAGCTGAAACCAGGACAGAAGGGGAATGGAAGGAAAGGTGGCAGTAATGCTTACTACTGCTTGTATGTAAGGCTCTTGGCTGTCCCTCCGGTTTTTCCTTTCCTTCTGCTAGAAGCAAGCACTCCTTCTCACCCTTGGAAAGCATATGCCAGAGAGTGTATTACATGAAATGCTGTTGTCAGCAGAGCATTGAAATTGATTATTTATGCACCAAGTGGTGACAAGAGTGTAAAGCGAAGACTGAAAAGAGACCCCACTGCACACGCTTCCAAAAATCATGTTGTAATTCCACAAGGTTTTTGTAGTAATAGTTGTCTAATATCTGTTAGATAGAAATTTAAAATTTCAGGCTGACAGCATCCCTTTAGCAAGGACTCTTTAACAAGTCGGCATTGCTCTCCTTTCATTCACCTCTGCTTGCCAGGCAGCAGGCTGTTTCTTGAGTTAGTGATGCAGAAAATCTAAAAGGTCAAAGCTATAAATAGCTGTTTGAGAATATTTTTGCTCGTGGTCTTTATACATTAATTTTTCTTTTATGCCAGTAAGCCCAGCTTTCTCAATTAAATTGCACATGAATACATAGGCTTTTTTCCACTTCCTCAATCATCTCCAGCCAACCCAAGTACCTGGGTTCTCTTTCCAAATAAAAGCTGGGTCTTGGTACTGTGACCAACGAGCAAGTTAGCGTATCTGTCAGTTGCTTCACAGGACTTGTCTGTATGGGTCTTGGTCCTCTGTGGCCACCCATAAAAAATGACGAGTGGCTACAGTTGGACTGCTCTGCCTTGAATTGTTTCCCAGGTGCTTCAGAATTGAGGTGGGTGTGGGGATGGCCTCAGTGGAGTAAGGTCATCTGGTATTACTGCAGGGCAAAGGGGTGCAGTGTTAGAGGGCAAATGTCAAAGTCTGTTCTCAGAGCCTGATTTATTTACCCCTGGGGTTTACATCAATGCAGAAGGGGTATTACTGGGTTGGATCTGGGCTCTGCTTATCTGTTGTGCTTTAACCCTAGCTAGTAATCGAGTACCACGCAGTCGCTTGCTGACTCCCCCCTCACCCCAGATGAATGGGGAGGAGAGCTGGAAAGGAAGGTAAAACTCGAGGGTTGAAATAGGAACAGTTTAATAATTGAAATAGAATAAAAATGAAAGAACAGCAATAACAATGATGACAATAACAGTTATAATGAAAAAAGGAAGGGAAAGAATAAAATCCAGAGGGAAAGGAGGAAAGAAACACGTGGTGCACAGTGCAACTGCTCACCACCTGCCGACTGGTGCCCAGCCAGTCCCTGAGCAATGATCTGCCCGCCCTGGCCAACCCCCCAGGTATACATACCAGGCATGGCATCCCATGGTATGGAACACCTCTTTGGCTAGTTCGGGTCAGCTGCCCTGGCTGTGTCCCCTCCCAGTTCCCTGTGCCCCTCCAGCCTTCACTAACAAGCCTGAGGAACTGAAAAGTCTCGCATCAAAGCCAAAACACATCTCTGTGCTAGCTCCTAAGAAGATAATAAACTCCATCCCAGCTGAAACCAGGACATTATCCCATTATCCTTCTCGGGGAAGAAGGTGAGAAGGCAAGCCTGTAACAGTACATTTGCAGAGTGTGATGTTTCTCTACATAATTTCAAAAGCAAGACTGTGGCTCTTGGTGCTCCCTTTCTGGATTACGATCTTATCACAAACTACTGAAACGGTGACTTAAAAAATTCTGCTATTAGGTTAGCTTTAGCATTGACTTCAAATAAGTCAATTGTGTTAAGGTTTCAGGCACACCAGTAGTATAAATCATGGGTTTTTCAGACCTGTATGATTTTGTTGGCCACATGCCATTTGTGGTGTTGCCCCTTACGGATTTAAACGTAGACAGGAGGGGCTCGCAGGCCTAAGCAGTAGGCTGTGTGGGAGTAGCAGGGTGGGAGGCATTTGGATGTCTGGCTTAGCATGAAGCCTGTACTTCGCAGTTTCCTGTCTCCATGGAAGCTGCAGCAGAAAATGATGGCAGAGAGTTGGAATTGTTTTCGCAGGGAAAACTTATTAGCTTGGACCATCCTGAATGACTGACCATTTCTTTTCTTTTAGGCTAGTGGAGTCACAAAAGAGCCTGAGAGATCTTTTGTGATGCTCAAGCATGTACATGTTTTGTGGGGTTTTTTTAATCTTCTGTCCCTCTTGAAACTGTAAAGGAATTAAGTTAGCATTTTCCTTTTTTATAACGCTTCCCGTATAAGATGGCAGTATTCTACTTCTCTTTGCAAGTAGGTGTTTGAATCTCGTAGCAATAGTAGTTTTTAATCCCTCATTGCTGATAGCGACAGCTGTGTTATCATGTGAAGTGTAGCTTGTCTTCTACAAGTAAATGGTCTGCTTTCATTACTTGAGTATGTGAAACTTTTTTTAGGCATTTAACTGCCACATAAATCATAGGTCTTGATCCTGAGGAGCACCCTGCAAGGCTAGATTCCTGGCAGAAAATGGATTCTTGTGCAGTTTGAAAGTAGTTGGGTTTATTCTGTGAAGGAATGGGCAATGTGGTTAAATCATACTGCTTCGCATGTACCGTGTGTAATAGAATAGGAGACCATTACCTTTATGCACATGCTTACCTTAAAAAAAAATTCTGAATTAACTTGGACATCTGTACAGGCTTCTCAAGACCTATGGCAAATGTGCCTTATGCATTTCAATGAGCTGCTTTTTAGCCTGCTTCAGTTAGTTGATTAAAAGAACAAAATTTTACAATACTTTTATGTAAGTTAGAGGTACAACCTTGCTGGTTATTTTTATGATCTTTTTTTGCTTTGAGATACCATCTCAGGCTATTTGAACTCTTTAGCAAGCGGTGACCCAAATGCGTAAGGGCATGGAAGAGCTTGCTTGTGAAAAGGCTGGGGTGAAAAGGCTGAGCTATTTTCCATTTGGAAGTAAATGAGCAGGTGTAACAGTAAAGTATGAGTGGTCTGGAAACGGCAGAGCTAGAACTTCAGTCCAGCCTGTCTTTGTGATGGAAGAAATGGGCAGAAAAGGTAGAAGCAGGGGCTGGTGAGTGAGGCCAAAAGTTAGGAAATCTGTAGCAATTAAAAGGATATCCTTTCCGTGCATCATGTAATTAGACTGAGGAGCTCATCTGCTACAGGAAGTTATTGAGACTGAGTATTAAACAAGATTAAAAAAGGAATTGGACAGATGATAACGAGTACAGATTTTTCTAAATATCTGTATAAATTAATACCATTTTAAAAATTGATTGTTAGGATTAATCCCCAAATCCGAAGCTTATATCTGATTAGCAACCAGAAGGAAACTTGATGTGTTCTTGCACATTCTTCTGGCTCATGAGATGCTGTCTGAGATGTGATGTTAGGTGGGGTTGATTTAGTATCTGATTTCCTGGCTGTTCCTATACATCCTTGTAAAGGAGGCTAAGAAAATTCACGGTTATTTAAAAGAAAAGTACAGTATTTCATTCACTTGCGTCCTGGATAATTCATAAAAACAGTTTTAGGGAGTAGAGGTTGAAACATTAGTATTCACTGCAGTGCATGTCCAAATTGTGTGGATGCTTGAGAACTACAGATTTAATGCTACACTTGATTACTGTCTGTCCCAGCTTTTTTAACATCTTAAGTTTTTCAATCCAGTCAGTATACATGCCTGGAACTGTAGCTTCATTTCTGTTTTAAAATTATGTTGCTTTTTATTTACTTTCCTAGCACAAAAACCCCAGCCAAACAGAAAACTGCCCTGTTTTGAGTCTCCAGAGTGCTCTAAAATAGAGTACCTTGATTCAGAAACCTCATGCCCATATTGCAACGTATTAACGAGAAAAATTCAACCTTTCTGTGATGAGCCCACCATATTTTGTCCTTGGAGCTTCATCCTCCATAAATGGGCAGTCTTTTGCACATACTGTAGAACATCTATATAAAGGTATTTGTATAGATATAATTAATCTATGCTTAGATACTATGTGGCTATATTATACTTGTAGTTGGTCATATTATAATTTGACTTTTGTTTGATTATTTACAAGGTGATTTTAGGTGTAAACTGCTGCTTCTGAAGTATTAGATTTTGGTGAGGGTGTTCTTCGTGAGAGCTACAATAGCAGAGTAAGCTTTAAGCTTTATGGGTGCTTGTGGGAATAAAAGTTACTAGATCCTTTCAAAGGTGAATAAAAAAGAGACTACTGGACCCCAAACACGATGAAAAACCCTGGTGTAATTTACTTTACACTTTACAGAAAGTGCCCACTGTGGTTTGAACATTTGGCACCTGGAATTTCAAAGCTGGCCTTCAAGGTGGGTTGCGAAGGAGACCAAAAATCCAGGAAAATACTAGCTGTTTTAGCTTTCTCTGGTTGGAGAGGGTATTGGCCCTCATTCCACATGGTTTTCTGTAAAAGATTTCTGAGAGTATACTCTTGTGGGAGTACAGGACAGGACGTAGTAATTTCTTCCTGTGTTTTTAAAAATCATGGTGCTCTGTTTCTAACACAGTGGGTCTTCTGGGGGGGCCCTAAGCAGTGGGCACCTAGCATGAGCAGTGTGTGTTGCTGACTCACTTGGGGCTCTGCTGGGAGCAGGGGAAGCCTTAGGACTGAAGCGATTACATACAATCCAGCAGAAATCCTGCTTTGATTTTAACAACACAGCAGTTAACCCATAATTTACTTCAACCTTTGAGGTGTGGTTCCCAGTGGTGGCCTAGGTGCCTGTGACAAGTGGCTTACCTTTGTTTTGGGGGTTTGTAAGCAAATGGTCAAAGTACTGGAAAGCTCAGAGTGTGTCACAGGAAGAAATACTGGTTTTCTTTCCATTTTAAGAGGTAGCACAATCTGTTTGTTTTCCCTCACACATGCATTTGGGCAAGATAGGGTGAATGAGCAATAGCATCGGTCAGCTTCAGTAGTATCTTGCAGAGGGGTATTGGAAAAGGTATTTGACTCTTCTAAATGTGGTAGGTTTGCAGTGGTCTTGAACAAAAGGTGGCTGCAGTCTGTGCAGATCTGATGTTTGACTTGTTCAATGAAGATAGGGTTTGTAGAAGGCTGTTGTATAGTCAAGACCCATTCTCTGTCTTCAGTGTTAATACTTCAGTGTAATTCTCTGTAGCATTACTTGTATCATCCCTGGTATCTTTAGTGTATAAAAATATTCCACACAAAATCGTGTTCTTTGTTTCACAGGCTTGATTTATTCACAGAGTAAGCACAGGAGAGTCCTTTGAGAAAGATTATGTAATGGATTTTCATAGAGTGCTTCCAGAAGGAATTTGGGTTGAAGTCACAGACAGCTTTTGATGAAGCATTTACAAACAGGTTCTAAGAAGTTAATTTTTTTTTTACATACTCTTCTAACATAATTTCCAAATAAGACTCGTAAGTCTGAAAAACAAATAAAACGTATGAACCACATCTCTCCTTCCACAGCTCTGTGATATTGTTGTTGCTTGGTGCATTAGTGCCATGGGGGAGCAGAGCATCCTTATTTCTGGAGAATTTTTGTAGAATTTAGCTTTTGAAGGCTTTAGAGTTGTGGTGCATCTCTGTAGGAGGTGACTAGGACGTTCTTATTGCCTTAGCAAAACAAGGCAGACTTCTACTGCAGAGCAAAAAGCTAATCTTGACCAAAGAACAAGGTCTCTTCTAGATTTAAGCCCCAGCTCTAAAGCGTAAAATAATTATTAGTCTCTCAACAAAGTGATGATGACTATTATTACTACATAAGCAAACACATTTTTCATTGACGTCATTAGCTGAAAGTACTGCACCGTTTTCAGCTGAAACTAAAAATTCCTGGTAGCAAAATCAAATGACAAGTTCAGACCAAGCAGTCTTGCATGGTAAGCAGGGCTAAAACTCATCTCTTCTTTCATGCTTTCAATTGCTGCTTTTTCTTTTTTTTTTTTTTTTTTTTTTTTTTAAATCCCACTGTCACAAAGTAACTTTAGCAAGTACTTACAGTGCTGGGGAATTTCCCATTTTTGTGTGTGTGACCTGGCTCCGCTAGCTGTGGTCAATTGTAGCTCAGCTGTGCAAGGCCCTTCTCTATCATGGTAAAGACATGCAGAGCTAGCTGAGTCTGCTCTTGAGGAATGATGTGTCCAAATGAGAATGCTTTATTAGCCTAGACATGGCATGGGTCTTCTCAAGATGCGTGATACTACAGATTATATTAAAATAAAATTGAAGGGTTATGTTTTATGTATGGTAAGAAATAGAACTGCTTTTGGGTAACCGAAGGATGACCACTGCACTTTGTGGGGTAACTGGAAGTGAAGTTGGTCCTTGCCAAGAGGAGAGTATGTGCTGTGGAGCGGACTAGCTGTTGCCAGTTGGATAGTTAGTAAAGGAGCTGCACTGGTTTTGAAACAAGTGTTCAAAAAGAAACAACCATGAGGAAAAGCTGGGTATCTAAATCCTGAAGGTGTGTGTCTGCTCTTCATTGAGTTGGCTTAGTTCATAGCCTTGAGGCTGACTGCTGAGGTAAAATTGACTTGATTTGTCAGAAAACTCTCTTTGGGTCCCCTGGGTGTTTTGGTTTACTTCCACAACAAAGGAAATACAGAGTGAGTGTTCTCATACACTGTCCTCTGAGAGTATTTTACTGTTGGAAGACCCTGCTTGGCCAGACATGAAGAAATAAAGAATGATGAGGACTAGAGATTATTCCAATGATTCCAAGCATCTGCAGGAAATAAATACTCACTTGCACTATTATCACAGGTATGAATAGGCAGTTCTTAGGAACTGGTCTCTTGGTCAAGTTTTGGGGTTCCTTCAGATTTCAGCAGTTACCTTTATATTGGTTAAATCTCTGACCTTCGGTGGTAGCTCTACTGTAAATTTTAGAAAACTTAATATTGTGGCATGGTGATGATGTGGTCAGTACTGTACAGCAGTCAGAAAAACAACAAAAATCCAGGGGATTTGTGCTCTAAAAAATAGCAATGATACAGTTCACATACATAATGGATGATCAGAAGATGACTTTGCTGCTAAGCAATGTAGTTATAATACTGATGCCTTTAATAGCATTTTTGATCTAATGCTTAAAAAATAGTGGGTTTGATATGAGGCACTCTACTTCTATATTCCGTCAGTGGCTTAAAAGGTAGTTTGTAAAACACTTAGATAAATTTTAAGGAATATCTTTTCTGATAATTAAACCAGTCATTGCACTACTTATTTATTGGATTGTTTTTTCCTTCTGGAGTCCTTTTGGAATTGTCCCATGTTAGTGTTTCTCATAATCCTGGTTCTGTATCTGTAACACAGAAAATGAAAATACCTTTTAAGTGGCACAAATAATTTTACTTTTTTTGTGTGTTCACATACTGCTTGGGAAAAAATGGATGCTTGCAGTCTTAATGCTTTCACTGTTGTCATTCAGATGTTAATCAGGCTGGTTAGGTACCTGCAGAGTTTTACACAGAAGACAACAGTGAACAGTCTGGTCTGACCCAGAGCAGATAACACAGCAGCAGCAAGAGAGCCTTGAGTCTGGGTGTTGAGTTCCCTCAGTCAGCTTGCTCTCCTGGCAGCCCATGTGAGATGTGGTTGTAGGACATAATGAAGTAACACCGATGTTCCAGGTCACCCGCAGCCTATTTCAATACCTGTTTTTAGCATAGAGCCTTTTTTAATAATGTTTACTTGATGTTTTCCAAGAACAGCTGAGAATTTTTGCAGTAAGCATAACCGGTCTGGTGCTGTCAAATTGAAAAGGGTACATGAAGATATTTGGCTCTGAGATATTTTATCACTCTTCTGGCTATAAAACTGAAATAGTAAGAAGAGAGTTCAACCTGCCACAGCTTTATTGCAGGGATATTTTCCGTTTCATTTTATTGCCCTTTGAGGATTTGATTTCTCGTTATGATAATACAGTTAATTAGTTGTGATGTCTCCCTAACACTAAGCCATAGTCACTCTTTTGCTTTTATGAATGTTAAACTGGTGCATTGTAGCAGCGGAGGAAAAAAAAATTACAAAAGATGCAGATGCCTTTTATTTCAATTGCTTGCATCTGTATTTGACAGACATTGACATTAAGTAAGCTTTGACATGACTGATAATTGTGTTTGTATGCTTGTAAAAACAAAATCCTCTTGAGCCAAGAGTTGAATGTTATGGCTGGAGGACTGTCACTCGTGAGTTTGCTTTGTTTCATGATGGCGCGTTTCATTGCGTAGGTTTGCTAAAGGATGCTGAGGCTGGATTGTGCCTGCATCGCTGGGGTTCAGGCACAGAGCCACACAGGTCTTGTGTTTCAGCAAAGGCAGCTGTTCATCTTTGATCCCAGAGATCCTGACCAGTAAAACTTCAAGTGGTTTTAATAAACGAAGAAGTGCCTATACATCAATTTCGCCATGGCAACTGTTCGTAGCCCATGATGAATATGACAGTTTAAAGTAGCTAAATTGAGCGAAAGAAAAGGATATGCTACCTTGTGTCTAAGTTGGGGTAAAAGCCTACAGAGTGACAAGTAAAATAAGTCATTTGAAAGTGATAGGGTGAGGAGTCTTAAATCAGACCCAGGCCTCCTTTCCTCTCTCCCTGGTCACCTGTAACGGCCTTCTTCCTTCTGATTAGCGTTCGGGCAACAGTGTGCTTTTGAATTAGCACAAACTTGTCATACCGCACCTGATAACACTGAGAGTTAATAATGTAGGTAATCTCAAGTTTACTAGTTTATATGATGATACTCTTTTTAAAAAATTATCAAGGTATATGCATTGTTTCAGTGTGAATTAAGAAAAACACCTACTGCTTCCTTTGACACAACACTCTTTCTCAAGCCACTCTTTTCCCTGGTGTTTCTTGCAGGTGTTCCGCAAGGATCTCATTAGTGCCATGAAACTACCAGATTCTCACCATGTCAACCCTGATGAATATTATATCTTTGCGGACACGTGGAAACAAGAATGGGAGAAAGGGGTTCAGGTTCCAGCCAGCCCAGAAACTATTCCACAGCCTTCTCTCAGGTAATGGCGATCAGAAACAGGTCACGTGCAAGAAACATCAATTTGGAGAAGATGGTCTCTCAAAGTAGGTTGTCTGAATGCAGTCACCTTTCCTGTGTTATTACGGATAAATCTCCAATGCAGCAGCCTTCAGGCATGTTCTTAAACCAAACAAGTACCAATTTTTAAAACATTTTTGTGAATATTTTTTATGTGAAGAAAATCAACTCTATGCCAGCTGAAACCAGGACACACTTCAGTCCAGATCTGGTTCTGTCTGTACACTGTTAGTGTATCTACATTGCAAGTTTTGAAAAGGAGATCTCTTCCTGAGTCACATGGTGCTATGAGTTAAAAACTTTTCTCATTTGAATATGGTGAGTTTAATAAATTAAAAATAAACACAAATCTTAGACATGTTACTTGAAAGGCTTCCCTGTGAAGCATGATGATACAGAGCAGTAGGCATGCAGTATTTAATGATACCTGATGAAGTTACTCACTTGTTCATATAGTTTAATTTTGGTTATTGTTGCTAAAGCTTTAACCCTTTCTGCCTTCTCTCACCACAGCTGCTTAACTTTATAGAAGTTCAGTGATCTCTGTTTCAGGAAATAGATAAATAATCTTTTGTTCTCTCACACTGTGCTTAGACTAGGAAAACGCAACACTGTAGTCCTGCAGCTCTTCCTGGTGGAAACAGAGTATGTTTCAATGTAGAAATGTTATTGCCAACATGGTCTTTGAGACAAAGACAAATGAATTGTCCAGTGAAAATGCTGATGCCAGCATAATTCAATTTCCACTGGGGCTATTGTCAGTACCAAGTTATTAAAAATAAATATATTGCATCTCATACCAGCAGTATTACATTAGAGGAAAAAATTGCTATGGATTTGGCTGGACTGGAGAAAAGAAAAGCTCACAAGGGAACAAGAGGGGAAAATGAGCAAGGTGAAGGGGAAAGAAGAACGGCAGAAGAACATTGTTTGTGCTAATACTGATAACCCACATTGTCCAATAAGAATTACGTGGGATACTGCTTGACTGCTGCCTGCTCCTTCCTTACTTCTCTTGCCTTGTTTCCCTCAGCTTTTCTTTTATCCTTGTCCTGTGGAGGGTTTAGCTCCAGAAAGCATGCAGAGCTGCTCACACATGGCACCATTCCATTCAGTATCTCCCCGTCTTCCTTTCACATGCAGGGCCTCATGTATTGAATTCAGAAAAAGATTGACTTTATCTAGCTAAGGCCAGTCTTTCCTTTCCCATAGTCTAGTTTACTACTCAAACACTGAGTTTTATCTCTTAAAATAATTGGAAGATTGAGAACACCAGTGTTTTTCTCCCTTGCTTTCTGGTTGATTTTTAGCTGTTTTTTCCCCTTTACATTTTTGCTTGGCATCAGAATAGTTCTTACATAACAAAAATATTCATTTTTAGCATGGATAAAGCGTCATTTACAAAATATGGGTAGCTTGTTTATCCCAAATGAGGAGCAAGCATTTCTTCACACACATGGACATACTGCAGTAGAATAAACTAAGCCTTCATGAAAAAGCTGGTATTTTCAAGAAATCAGTTGGCAAGATTTCCTTCTATCATTTAAGAAGAATATAGAACAAAGATTGTAGGGGCTTTTGTGCATAGTACTTTCTGTGAGTTTCAAAAACATTTGCATCATCACACTAGTAGCATTTGTGAAATTGAAAATCATATGCACAGGCTTACATTTTAAAAAGGATTCTGTATACGTAGCAAACCTTAGCACATTTTGTGTGAAGAAATGACATTTACAGAATCCTGTCTCCCTAGCCTGGCTACACTTGCTGGCGAGTTTAAGATCTGTGAAACGCTGATTTCTTCACACTTACAGCAAATATTTCATGTCTTGCGAGGATGAGTCTTAAAAAGCTGTAACTCTCTATTTCTTTTTTTACTTTAGGGTTGTAGCAGAAAAGGTGAAAGAAGTACTGTATACGCGACCCAGGAAATACATCCACTGTTCCAGCCAAGAGCCTACAGAACCGGGTTACATCAACATTTTGGAACTGGCAGAATCTGTGTGTCGATATGACTTGGATGACATGGACATCTTTTGGCTTCAAGAGCTAAATGAAGAGCTTACAGAAATGGGTAATTTCACAACATGTTCTAATTTTAAAAGCAGCAGTTAATTTCTGCTGTTTGAGTTATAGTCTGGTCTGTGGGATATCTTAAAAATTGCTGAATGAGAATTGAATGGAAATGCTAAGAAAAACAGGAGGTAAAAATGCTTAAAATAATTACTTGCTCAATCTGTTAATGTTTTGTGTTTTACCTGTTGTGCCTAAGAAGTTCTGCACATCCAAAACCATGTGCAACTTTTGCAGAGTGAGGCAGGAGAGAAAAAGCCCACACCAGGTGGAATTAATTTTAGGACTTCCAAAGTTAAAAATTTTATGTAGGAAAAGCAGATGTTTCCATTTCTTAAACTCGAACATACTGTTGCTACAAATTTGGAGTTCTGAGGAGCTTGCATGCTGGGTTCTTAACAAAGTAATTAAGTTTCACACATGTTAGCTTGTTTAAAATCAGCTAAATAAACTTTCTTTTTTCCATGCAAGTTGTGGATACAGAGGGCCATAAGGGGGAGTGAGCTATGGAAAATAATCTTGGAATTATCACTGGAATAACTGAGTTGTGGTGGAATAGCCTGGGTGGCTGGCATTCTTCCATGGATGATTGCAGGTCCTTTAGGAAGGACAGGTGGGCAAGAGAGGGAGATATCTGGCATCACCTGGATTTGCTGTTGACAAACAAGGAAAAATCTGTAGGGCTGTGATAATAGGAAGTAGTGGTGACTGAGATCCTGAGGGTAGCGAGGAAAGGAAGTAGCCTTCTGGTCGTGGGCTTTGGGAGAGCAGGTTTCTACTTATTTGGGTAATTGGTAGGTGGGATCTGGCAGGCAGCTTCAAAGAATGGAACTGCTGTTAAGAGAGCTAGCAGGATTTCAAGAACAGTCTCCTCCAAGCACAAGAAAGATCCATGCAGACATTTAGGAGACCAAGTAGATGCGTCAGGAAACTGGTTTGGTGAAGGAGAGCTCACAGCTGAGCTCCAGTGCTAAAGGATGTATGTAAGAGGCAGAAGCAAGGACAAGCTTCCCAGGCATGCAGAGATGCTGTTAGCTTTTCTGTGGGGCAGATTTCCATTCATGGAGATTTTCAAGATCTGACTAGACATACTTGAGCAACAGTCTTGCCTTGGAGATTCACTGTTGGCTTTGCTTGGAGCCCGGGACTGGGCTGGAGCCCCTCTGAAGGTCCTCTTCACACCTGGATGATCCTGTAACTTTGTTCATTCAGGGAGTGAGAAAATATCTGGGCATGGGAGAGAACAGTTTAATAGCAGAAGGCACTTTGTATCAGCAGTCATTTATCTTTTCCATCTCCCTGTTTATGGTTTGCAACAAGGAATCAAAATTGATAGCCATGTTCTTGTGCATAGTCAAGCAGTTAAAATGTTAATCTCTGACATTAATGTTACATGAATATCCTTTGGAGGCCTTTGAAGGTCTGGGTAAATAGTAAACTATGGGCAGCAGCATGGTTTTTGACTGAGGATTTTGAAAGGATGCAGTTTGGAGGTTTCTTGTAGGTGTGAACATTGTAGGGTTTCTTTTGTAGCATATGTCTTGAGGCTGCAAGCTGAGGACCAGTGTCACAGCAAATCCTTTTTAAGTGGTTCTGCTTCCACTAAGTTTGATTAGTTGTAAGTGTATATACATGGCATGTGTAGTGTTCAAGTGAACAGATAGTATGGATTGTCAACAGTATATTTATTTACTAATTTATTTTTAAAGGCCCACAACAAAACAAAAGAAGCATTTTTCATAACTGTCATGCTGATCAGTCAAGTAGTGTACTGGGTAGTACTGGGTGGTGGTAACTTCTGTTATCTTTATAAGATCTAAAGTGTTTTGGTAAGTTTTATTTCCTGGGGAGTTAGTCTTCAGAAGAACATTGTATGTGATTTTGGATGTCATTATTGTTAAAGTCAGGGAGATGGAGGAATGATTATATGAGAGCTGCTAGTAGTTACAGCAACTGCTGTCTGTTTTAGGCTGTAGTGTTCTCTTGAACAGGCAGTCTAGTGTTCTACGTACAACTTAAACTTCTATTCTAGTTCTAGTTGTATTTATAGAATAATGCTACAACTAGCCAGTGAGTGAAAAAGGTTTTCTTTTTTTGGTTGTTTTTTTTTTTATTATTATTATTATTTTTTCCATGTGTGATGGGAGAGAAGACGCTGTGTCTGCTGCTTTAGTTGCTAGAAGTTGTCTTCTCTTCTTGCATCTCAGACTCTGTCAGAGACACCTGACTGTCCTCTAATTCCCCTTCCCTATTCTGTGTCACAGGATGCGGGCCCCTGGATGAAAACACAATGGAAAAAACAATTGAAGTGCTGGAACGGCACTGTCATGAGAACATGAATCACGCTATTGAGACTGAAGAAGGATTGGGTATTGAATATGATGAAGACGTCATCTGCGATGTGTGCCGGTCCCCTGACAGTGAAGATGGGAATGACATGGTGTTTTGTGACAAATGTAATATTTGTGTCCATCAGGTTAGTGCCTGCACAAATGTTGATACTGTCCTGTGGTCTTAGTTTACCTTGGCAAGTGTGGCTTTGAACTGGTATTAAATGTTAATAGGAGGGCTTTGTGATTTTCTGGGTAGGAAGGGTGATGTAATACTAAATTGAATTTCTGTACCCTGACAGCTACAGTAGAGTAAGTGGCGTAGCATGGTAAATATGTGGACATCTGCAGTCTAATAGGAACACAAAATGTGTTCTTGGGACTTGCAAGTACTTCCTCTGTGACTGTAAACAATTTTCCCCCTATTATTAAACCTGCTTTTGTAGATGAACAGGGCAGGAAATGATGGCTTGTCTATTTGTGAAGAATTTAAAGATCATTTGTTTCAGAGCTGGGGTTTTTCCTCTGTGACTTACTAGTTAATTGGCCAGACATGAGCTGTCCAAATTTAGCCGTCTGAAACAACATGTAGGCACTTTAACAGACTGATCTTTTTTAGCAGGCATAAGCACCTGCAGTAATGGTGTTCTCAGTCTGAATGTTGCTCATGTTTATGAGTTTCACATGTAGCCAAGACTTTACACTGACTGAGCTCAGCATAGTCAGGCAGAGGTATCCTTATAATCAAAAAAGGGATATGAATCCTGTGGTTTCTGTGCGTTCTGTTCTGGAAGGAGTTTTTGCTATAAATTGAGAAGAGACTAAGAAGGTGGTTTTTTTTAAATGTATTTTTGTAACGACTGCAAGTAATACTTGGAAAACATCTGGCTGAAAAAGGACCTGTCATCTCCCTGCTCACGGTGGGCTGGCTTCTAGCCCGGCCGTTTTCCTGATCTGATTCACCATGTGAAGCAGCCGCGTGAGCTGGAGTGCCACAGTAACGCAGCCAGTGACAGGAATACGGCTGGCAGTTGGGCTGTCTGCTTCAGCCCCTGCTTGTGCCTCTTCAAAGGTAATGATACATTTGCAGTTGGAGGCTTGTGGTTGCCTGTTGACAGCTGAGGCTGAGCTGGTGGCCTGCTGCCTCCTTGCTCCTGACCTTCCCCGTGCCAGATCTGCCCAAAATGAACTGGGGACCGTATCTGGGCTAGAGCTAATCCTAACAACAACAACCAATCAATTTGATTTTTAATCTGGCTCGGCTCTGGTTCACCAAGTAGCTTCAAGTCTGTTTGTCATCACACGGTTTGGAGATTGGGGGAAAAATGAGTGTGAGAAATTTCCTCCTTCACAGTGTCCTCTTGTGCAAGCTCAAACATGTGAAATTATTGGGTTTAGTAGTCTAGGCCTCCTCCACTTACTAGTTGGATTAAATTAGAAAATAGTTTCAGTCCATTTCCAAGCCCCTAAGTGTGATTTTAGGTGTAATGTCACTTCTGCTTTAGTAATAGACAGAATGCTTGTGGCTATGTGCCACATAGGAGGAAAAAAATCACTTGTAAAATTTAGATTACAGCTCCCCCTGTTGGGTTTTACAACAGTTGTCATATCAAAATTGCATTTAGGTTAGTCAGCCTTGCAGAGTTTAATTCAGGAAAGTCCCCTACTCTACAAGCCTGACATAAATGTGCAATGTTTTATGTTACCACTTCATATTAAATACTGAGATCTTACAAACAGAAGGCTGGGAAGGCAAGTGTGTGGATTTTATACTAGATTTGAATCTGGAAGAGTGGTTACATCTAATGATCGTGTTCTGTTGAGTCTTTCAATGTTATTGATCCCAGAGACAGTGTTAGGAATGGTGGGATTTCCTCTGAAAGCCACCCTTCTGATAAACCTTTTATTTGGAGCAGCTGAGTGGAATTACACCTTGGTGGCAGCCCATGTTTTCAGATACACTTAGCTTAATATGTGTGTATGCCCATACAGCAGGATGTATCTAGATACATGTGTAGTTAACCATTAAAAACTGCTAGAAATTTGAATCAGAAAGCAGATTATTTTTTTCTTTTTTCCTTTTGCTTTTAATTCTCAGACCTAGCAAAACTTAAGAAATTTCTCATTTTTGAAGGGGTTAAATGCAGTACTCAGGAAATAGGCATAAACCCCAGCACCTGATGATTTCAGTATATACTGTAGTTTTTGTTGCAATGTTATATAAATTATTTTTTTTACGTAACAAACAATTCACATAATTGTAACCACAAAGGCAGTTTAATGTTGCAGGAAACGGTCTTCAGTCAAACAGCTAACATCCCTTCACATCTAAATAGAATTATGTTAGACTGTAAAGTTATTAGCAGTATGTAATTGTGATTTTAAAAAGTATTAGATACAGAAGCAAATTTAAAGAAACATCTCTGGGTTTATTTCAAAAATTTAAAAGTCACTAAAAGCAAAGTCAGAGGTTAACACCAGTGGTGTTGTGCAGTCACAGTGGGTGTGTTTTACACTACAAATAAATAATATCAGCACATATTTTAAAAAGGAACCAACATAAAAAGACTGCTTTAGAAGCTGTTTATCTCTTTAATCACTTGACTCATTTTAAGTTTAAGAAATTAGAGAAGTATTAAATGAAGGCCAAACTGTGCCTTTACTATTTGAAAGCTTTGCTCTGGTTGAATATTTACGCTTATGTGTGAAATGTTTCAGCACAATGATTTCAATACCTCTTTCTTCCAAGGCGTGCTATGGAATCTTAAAAGTACCCGAAGGGAGCTGGCTGTGTCGCACCTGTGTCCTGGGAATACATCCTCAGTGCCTCCTGTGTCCCAAAAGAGGAGGTGCCATGAAAGCTACCAGGACAGGGACCAAGTGGGCACATGTGAGCTGTGCTCTCTGGATTCCAGAGGTAAAACCTAATTTCTGCCTCTTTCTTTTGTATCATAAACTCCTCTCTGTGCTCCCCTTCCTTATTCCCTCCTCTGCCTTTTTATGTTCTCATGATTTAAGGTGTCTGTCTGGCTTAATACCGGGCTTTATTCTGATGAGTCTGCACAGTCTGTGAAGGCTGGGAGAGAGTCCAGCTTATGTTCCATTAATTAATCACTTTGTCCTCTCCATTTACTCAGCAGTCACTTCTTGGTGCCATTATGGTATCTGAGTGACCTGCTAGAAAGGGTACAGTGAACACTAGCTTACACCAGTTATGCAGCTTCATAGTCTCTCTTACTTTCTGAAGAATCTGTGTGCTCAGTTAGGTCTATAATTTATATGAATACATTCACTGTCTTTTTCTTTCCTTTTTTTTTTAAAGAAAAAAAAGACAAAACATGGCATATTTGTATAGGATGGATTCTAAGACTCGTAGTTAGGGTTTTTATTAACTAAACTTTTTCTGAGCAGTGGGGAGATGAGGCTTTTTATCTTCTTTGTTATGCCTTATAAGTAGAGGCTTTTTTGGTACACCTGCGTGTGTATATGGAGAGTTTCATAATGAAGCTTTACTCTTTTTCCTCCATTTGAATCAAGTTTAGCATCACAGTATAATTCTGTAAACTGGAATGTTAACTCATGTATAGGTAGGGTTTGTGTTTCATTTTATACTTGGAATATTTCTGTTTGCTTTCTGTTAAGATCCACAAATCCATTACAGTGGGTAGTTTAAGGCAAGGCAGTAGCCTGACCTGTCAGCACTGTGACATCAAGGGAGGTGGATGCCTTATTTTTTGAACCTTCTGCTCCTAAGTGCAGCCAGGCCTCACATTTGCAAAACTTTGAGGGAGATGTTAAGATTGAGTAATTTTTTAACGTAGCAGCTAGATGCAGTGTGTAATTCCTAGCTCTGTCTCAGGCATATATCTGCTTTTCAAGGAGATGTCTTTTATCTTTGCAGTTGCACTTTTCCTTTCAAGGGCTGCCTGTACTTCCCAGTTTCTTCTACCTTTAAGGAGAGAGGAGTTGAGGGAAAACCAAAATATTTATTTTAAAATTAAAAAACAAACAAACACCCAAAACTCCCGATTTCTCCTGTACTTACAGAGTGTCTTGACTGGAAGCTCTCCTGGCTCTGAGCAGATTGGTTTTCCTAAGAGGTCCTTTCTGCATGTGGTTGCCTTGATTCTCTTTCTAGCAAAAGAGGAAGTGGCAAGTTTGGGAAGCGGGCAGCAGCAGGGCATGGAGCACACACACGTTGCCTTCCTGCCTGCCCACCTCCCTCCAGCTGAGGGGGAGAAGCTGCCAGGGGAGCACCCAGGTGGGAGACCTTGGATCTGTCTGCTCCTACAGCCCATTTGATGGCTGAAAGTCTCTCCAGGCCTCGGGCACCGTGTCTCCTCCACACCAATGCCAAGTGTGTCAGGCATACTGAGGAGGTCGCACCTGCCAGTAGGGGTGGGAAATGCCTCTTGGATCCATTTTCTCTCTGCCTCCTGCATTGTAAAACAGCCTAGTTGCCAGAGAGGCCAAAGAAACCTTTGGGAATCTGTGCTAAAATGGCAGGTCAGCTCCTGGCTGGAGGGTCACTATGGCCTTATGTGCTATTGGGACAAGAAAGACCCAGAGTCTCAAGACCTGAGGATGGAAATTTTAGGGGGGAAAGCGTATTCTTATATACCTATTATTCTTCTCCCCAAGATAGTAGTGCTGGAAGTCCCCAAAAAGAAACAGATTAATTACAAAGTGTACTGCCGTTTCCTCTTGTGGAACCAACAAAATGGAGCAAGGCAGAATGAAGAGAGGAATGGGCCATAAACATGTCTGTGCCTTGTGATAAAAGGTTCAGAGGGACTTGTTCGGTCACCACTTCTAGGCTAGCATTGTTGCAGGGAATTGCACCAGGTGTTTTCCTTCATTAACTCATTCAGCACCGTCTTAAAATGTTTTTTCTTCCCTCCCTTGTGATCTTACGCTGTCAAGGCTTTCTTGACCCTCTCTTGACTGATTGGGACGTTTGACAGGTTTTACTTTCCACAGTGTACTCATTGGTTTATATCTTCTGCCTTTATTGTCTTTTAGTGTAAATGCATAGTCTATTTCATGTTTTCTTAGAAGGAGTTCTGTTAAATAATTAAATAAAGAAAACATTGAGACCAGAAAACTTGGACCAGGTGTTTTGAAATTCAAGGTCCCTCTCTGCCTTAGATAACCCATTACAGTTATGTCTTCCCTCAATCAATGTGGTGTTAGCTGAAGCAGAAAGTTATTTTTCATTGCTACAGCTGGAAGGGTATCAAACTGACTACCCTTAGCTGCCGTTGTGAGTGGCCGTGCTCCAGCCACTGGGCTGCCCTTCCCAGCCACCGATGTAGATCATTGTGCACTCCTGCAGCTGCGGCTGTCTGGTTAGCAGGGGCGCAGAGGACAGCAGGGTGACAATCAAGATGGCAGCTCATGTGTGTAACAGTCACAGAGAAGATGCTTCAACAGCCTATTCTTCACTCTATCCCACTCTTAAAACTGGTTCTTCAGAGTACAGCAGTTAAAATGTAACCTGATACAAGGTGAAGAAATAACAGAGAAAACAGCCACATGTTATAGCAGATGGATCATTTCTGCCGTGGGGTGGGAGGTTTTGGGAATGAAAAGGTTGGCCTCTCCACTCTCTGGATCCCTTGTGAGCAGTGAAGTTCAAACAGACTTTGCCTTGACTCCTCTCTTTGAATATCAGAAACATGCAGGTGGCGTGAGGCCAGTATAAATAAATCACACCTGACTCTGTAAGCGCCTCTTTGTGCTTTTACAAGTGGCGTAATATAAACAGGCAGCATTACAAGCTGAATAGACAGTGTTTCCAACATAAATGTTTCCTGACCTTTATGAGTTCCCTCTGGGGAAGGAGCAGGGAGAGCATTAAAAGGGACAGAGAGGGACAAGGAGAAGATCTATGTCAATTCCCAGCTCCTGCTGGGAGGCACAGTGGAAAGCTGGTGTTACTCAGTCTCCAAAAAAATTCACCAAAGATTCTTGCATCTTTTTGAGAGGAATATAGACAACCTGACAAGTTGCTACAATCCCTTAATTCCCAGAGGAAGTCTTGCCTCTTAGTGTAGTGGTAAATGGGATGAGAATTGTGGTCAATCTTTGTACAATATTGTTTCAGAAATACCTGTGTGATTTGTAACCAGCTGTGTTATGAGCAAGGTCAAGTTAGGTTGATAAAAGGCTCTTTCGTTTTGGAAGGAAAAAAGCTATATTTGATGATGTTTAAGAGTGCTGGACGTGATTTTGTGGAACCATTCAAGAATTTCAAGGACAGCTTTGTCGCTTTCCCATCAATTTATAGGAAGGCCACAATGGATTAAATTATTGGTCATCTCTACCTGATGAGGGCATCGCATATTGTCTGCCTATTCTCCTTCTTGTCTGGTAAAACCTGGACCCTCTCTGAAGCATCACATGATCTTCCTAATGAGGACTTCTGGAAATGGCATGCAGCAGGTTGACCTCAGTATATTCCGCAAGATGTGGACTGCAGTTTGGGGGATCAGAGGGTGAAGTACTGTAACAAATACAACTCTTAATTCAGTCAATTTATGTCATTCATGAACTGTTGATCAACTTTTGCAAAGCTATCTTTTCCACCTACTTAAAATGATCCTTAGAGCAATGATAAGGAGAGAGTAGCAAAATTAGTCAGCCTGAGCATAGCAACTATGACTCTCAGACTTGATTAACTTAGCACTGGTATCTTTGGATAAGTCTGCTTTACAGAGGAGGTCTGCTGAAGCAAAGCCTTCCCTCCTCGGAGATTAAGAAGATTTTAAAATGAACACTTGCACCAAGTGATTGTTGATGTACTCCCAAAGGGAAGCTAGGAAATTCAGCTTGGACTACTGGCTCTTGTAAAGTCAGTGGTTTAATTATTACATGTTAAACTAATTCATATAACCTGGATTTCCCTAGGAGAGTCTTATTATGGAGTTAATCTATGAAAATTACTGTAGCATAATGCTCTTAAAGTTTTCTAGGAAAAAAAAATTGCTGTTCAAATCTCAGCCTTAATGCTTTCTTAAGCAATCAGCTTTATTCTGGCCTCACAGTGCCACAGAGCATGACCTAGGAACCTCCTTTCTTTGAATTCTTAGATCTGACCCTTCTGAGAAGTAGGCCTCTATCCCAGCACTGGAAATACAGGTCTGCTCTGTACAGGTGGATTGTTCATAGAAAGTGTGGAGATCTTCCTAGTGAGAATCAGCATTGTATTTCTGCTTCAGGCAGGTAGACCTCCAAAGCACACAACTGCTAAATTCCAAAAGTGCTCTGTAAGCATCAAAATCCAAGCTTTTGGAGACTGGCGTTCTTGGGACAGAGCACTTATCTCACTGAAATCTTCTGCTATGTGCCATTCTCATACTGGCCCAGTTCTGCATGTTGGTCATTCAGAGCTGGCCAGCTTTTTGTTTCTGCCCTTGGATAAAATTTGTCTGTCAGGAGTATCTCAGGGAAGCCTATGGAGTTAATTTATGTCTGTTTTGGTGTCCAAATTTTGGAGGACAGTCCTTGTTTCTGAGTATGGACAACAGGCAGCTGAGAAATTTCTATCACAATGGATATGTGGATGTTAGTATAACAAAGAATAGGAAAAGGTATCCTGCGCTTATGTGAATTTTTTTCTTTCTTTTAGTATTAATATCCATAATCTGGTCTACCAGAGACAAATGGATCATCCAGACTAAGTATGTGAAAACTGGCACAAGAGAATATACCATGCTTTGCAGTAAGAGAAGTTTGTTGTATTCTTTCTCAAATTATACTCGATACAATCTGTAGTTAGGAAAGTGTATTAGAATCACATCTTGCATTGGGAGCACTCGGTGGAGAGGCAGAGCTTGGAAGTGAGGCTTTCCCTGGCTGCTGACTGATAGATCTGGTTCTGTCCCGAATGGTGAGCTGGCAGAAGTAGCTGTTGTAGCAGATCTGTGGATCTTAAAGAAGTAACTTTCTGGGTAAGTATGTGTTCCTGGTTTGGTCCAAGTAGCTTGTAAATTGGTACTTTTTAAGTTAGACCTGTGAAAGCAGCAGAGGGAAAAACAGCAATCAGAAAAAAACACAAACCCCAGAATGGAACTGAAATAAGCATCACTTACTGTAGTCTCTCAACTTGTTCGTAACAAGGCATGTTGTAAATGCCTCAGATGTTTTGAAGAATTGCAACTTTTTAGCCACCAGGTTAAACTAGTAGTATTCCACACCATTGTTTTCATGTGGGATCTTTTAGGGTCCCTTGCTGAGAAGTATAAGCACATGGAACTCTCACAGTGAGATGAATGTGTGGTCGTATTTCCTCTTCTGATATTAATGGAGAGCTTGTTTTTATTGCCTTGATAACTGCTTTCAATGCTGTTTTTTTGTTTACAGGTCAGTATTGCTTGCCCAGAAAGGATGGAGCCAATCACAAAGGTGTCTCACATTCCACCAAGTCGATGGGCTCTAGTATGTAGTTTATGCAAACTGAAAACTGGTGCTTGCATTCAGGTATGTACTTGTCCTGTGGTGAGCCTATGTGAGAAGGGCAGTTTCAGTTTTGAATTTTGCTCTTCCTGTGTTCAGAGATGCTTCACAATGCAGGTGACCATTGGGTAGATGCCTACTTCTTTACACCTGTTTACTATCAAATTAGTTCACTAGCACAGAGATTTAGGAGTTAGTCTGAGTTGCCTTCTTTTGAATAAGGCTGAGATGTGTAAGGACTGCTACTGTGTGGGCCAGAGATGGATAGAAATGTCCTTCTGTTGAACACTGTTCACAAACAAAGTACTAAATCAGGTACCACCGGCTTCAAGAGATCAACGGCTATTTTTAAGAGTGCTTAGGAAACAGATTTTTGTAGGGATAGACTTTCATATAATTAAAATGATTCAGTCCTTTTTTTCTGCTTTGTTGCTGCTGTTAGTGATTGAGGTTTTTTGTTTTATTTCGTCTGTAGTGCTCCGTGAAAAGCTGCATCACTGCCTTTCATGTCACCTGTGCCTTTGAGCATAGTTTAGAGATGAAGACTATCCTGGATGATGGGGATGAGGTTAAGTTCAAGTCGTATTGTCTAAAGCACAGCAAGAACAAACAGAATGCTCTGCCTGATGTTGATGAGCACCCCAAGAGTGTATCAGACCAGAAGCAAACAGAGAGCGAGAAAACCAGTTTGCGAGCCCAAAAACTCCGAGAGCTGGAAGAGGAGTTTTACTCACTAGTTAAAGTGGAGGATGTTGCAGCAGAACTTGGCCTTCCTAAACTTGCTGTAGACTTCATCTACAATTACTGGAAATTAAAGCGAAAAAGTAACTTTAACAAACCGTTGTTTCCTCCCAAGGAGGATGAAGAAAATGGCTTGGTGCAGCCAAAAGAAGATAGTATTCATACTCGCATGAGGATGTTCATGCATTTGAGGCAGGACCTAGAGAGGGTAAGAATTTAACTGGTAAAAGCTTTTCTTTGTTGACGAACAGAAGTGGGAATGTGGGAAGCACAGGGAAGTGATTTTTAAAATAATATTTTAAAAAAAAAAGTAAGGCCTTCAACTCCAGGCTTTTGATATGCTGCACTGCCTGTTCCCTTCTCAGTCCAGTGAGAGATCCAGTGTGAAAGAAGTGCTTCCTGACTTGCTTACAGGTTATTCCTTACGTATTTTAAGATGCATGTTTCTATACACAGTGGACACATTTCCTAATTGACTCTTTGATTTCAACTTCAACTGAGTAAATGTTTAAAAAAAATTGAGTAAATTACTTTGACCCAGCTGTAGTACTTGCTAGTGATACAGATTCAATACCAAAAAATATGACTTTTATTAAACAAAAGTGCAAACAGCAAAGGAATGGGACAGGCTTAACAAATTCTTATCCTTCCACCTTCTGTCTTGGTATGGAGGGACTCTTGATTTGTAATTAAAAAGGCATTTTGTAATGTTTATAATAGAATGGTAAATAGCCAATTCTGGATTTGGGTAAAGCAGTAAGTATTCTTTGGTTGGGTATGCATTAAGCTTTTGGAGAATCTTAAAAATGCATTAAAGCAGAGCTTCTTACCCTCATGGTTTGAAGACAAGTAGGTGGAGACCCAGATGGTTAACTTCCACAGTGACGCTTTGGCTCCACACACAGAGAACCCTAATGCTGGCCTGTACTCCTACCACTTCCCATGGCATCTGATTCAGGAGTATTACTCACCTCTCTTCTTTGCTGGTGTCAGCTAGTCCCAGGTAGTGGGCAGGCTGAATCACTCATCACTGTCTTGACCTAGATGCTTTCACTGCACGTAGCTGCCTTAGGTGCTACGGTTGGTTAGCGGTCTGAAAAGAACTCACTGAGTCTACCACTACTTGTGTGGCTTTACCGAGAAGGAGGAAAAGGAAATTACCATTTTATCAGCTCTTATCAGATTGCCAGCTAGCTGCTATTTTGAAAATACGGAATCCATCAGCAAAATTCAGAGCAGGAATTTATTAGGAAGGCATACAGGGTGCTGCCTTTTGGCAGCTGATGAGGGAGGAAGCCAGGCTTTGCCCGTTAAATTGGCCTGTTGGCTAGTGATTGCCTGCAGTTTTCAAGTGTTTAGAGATAGATAGCGAATGTAAAAAAAAGTAAAGTGGATGTGCTAAATGTGTTTCAGAGACATTGCAGAGGAATGGGGAAGGAAAAGCAGAAGAGAGAAAGTAGTGTTGTATGAAAAGGGAAAACGGTAGCGGAGGGAGAAGGACATGGAAATACAGGGAGATAAGTGTTGGAGCCAAGATCTCCACTTGTCAGTGTAACTGTTGTCTTGAATCTAGTCATAATCCATCTTGGATCCCCTTTTCAGGACTACTTTGGATATAGATCCGTATTAAAAATGAAAAACAAAATCACTCATAACATGCTTCAAATGTAGGGTTTGAATTTTGGGATGTTTTTTTTCTTTCAGGAAACTATTTTGAGATTTTTGACAAGGTGGTTGGTTTGCATGAAATTTTGTTGAAATTTATGTACTTATTCTGAGAGGAGGTAATTCATAGTTTAAAACATTTTCTCTCAAAGTTTCTGAACTTCTTGTGCCCGAAGACTTTCTACTGTTATATCTTGGGATGAATATAGATTTGGGAATCTTTGAATTTCTTTTCTGGGGAGAGAGGTTCCAGTTCTGAACAGACATGGTAGAGTGTGGAGTGAATTATGTTCAGCAAATATCTTTCAACCAGCCCCTATGCTGGTTTTGTGTTCTGAAAGCTCTTTGAAGTGTTTATCAAGAACTTTCAGTTCCTCTTCCTGTTCTCATTACATGAGGTAGAAATTTTGCTATCAACTCTAATAGTGAATTATGTGGAACTGAATCACGGGATGGTTTGGGCTGGAAGGGACCTTTAAAGACATGGACAGGGACGTCTTTCACTACTAGATCAGGTTGCTCGAAGCTCTGTCCAACCTCACCTTGAACTCTTCCAGGGATGGGCATCTACAGCTTCTCCGGGCAGCCTGTTCCAGTCTCTCACCACCCTCACTGTAAAAAATGTTTTCCTCGGGTCCAATCTAAACCTACCCTCCTTAAGTTTAAAACCATTGCCCCTTGTCCTGTCACTACAGGCCCTGGTCTGTCTCTGTCTTTCTTATAATCCCCTTTCATATAATGAAACACCACAATGAGGTCTCCCCAGAACCTTCTCTTCTCCAGGCTTAACAATCCTAACTCTCAGCCTTTCTTCAGAGGAGAGGGTTTCCAGCACTCTGACCATGTTTGAGTCCCTGCTCTGGACCCATTCGAACATGTCCGTGTCTGGTGCTGAGGCCCCCAGAGCTGGATGCAGTACTCCAGGGAGGGTCTAACCAGAGCATAGTAGGGGCCCAGAATTGCCTCCCTCTGTCTGTTGGCCACACTGCTTTTGATGCACCCCTGGATGTGGTTGGCTTTCTGGGCTGTGAGCACACGTTGCCTGCTCATGTCCAGTTTCTCACCCACCAGTACCCCCAAGTCCTTCTCCACAGGGCTGCTCTCAATCCCTTTATCCCCCAGCCAGTACTGATACTGGGGACTGCCCCGACCCATGGTAGGACCTTGTATTTCACCTTGTTGAACCTCATGAGAGTCAATGCCATGGAGTCAGCCAAAATGTGTACATTGCACAGGAAGCCATAGTGTTCTTTTAGAGGTGATATGCATGTTAGTTTTAGTCTAAACAGGCTGCCTCTCTTGGGTAGCTTTGTAAAAAGTTTTATTTCAAAATGTTGCAATAATTTTAGGGGAAACATAGTTTAGCTGTTAAAAATTATTCTATGAAACACTTTGCAGGGAAGTTCTGGGAGAATCCCGTATTGCCTGCAGTAGTAGCATCCTTGGCATTGTACACAGTGGAAGCAGGCTTACAGCCGAGCAAGTCTTGGAAATTACTTTTGACTGGAATTTTGTGGTTATTCACTCTTCTTAGACGAAAATATACAGCAGAGTATAGTCAAGACATTCACAAGATTGGCAATTAAAAAAAAAATCCAGGATTTTTTTAAATTCATAGTTACATGTGTTTAGTAATATTCACAAGAACATTGCCAAGGGATTTTGCACATAATGTTGTTTAATTCTGGTTTTGATGCACTTTTTAAACTATTTCAGGATTTACTTTCTTATTGCTTATTAAGTCTCCTGCTGTTCCTCCATAGGTAAGAAATCTCTGCTACATGGTAAGCAGGAGAGAGAAACTGAAGTTATCTCACAGTAAAGTACATGAACAGGTCTTCAATTTGCAAGTCCAGCTCATTAATCAGGAAATTGCTGCAGGTAACGATATAAATGTACAATATTTACAAATTCTGTCTGTATTTAAAATAAAAAATGTGTTCTCTTTATGTTCCTGCTTAGTGTTTCTAACACTGTAAATCTGCTTTTAAAAACTTTCTTCAAGTACACGGTCAACGAAAGTAGCAACACGCACAAACCTCTTTTAATCCCTTAAAATATTTATTTGGATATTTCTTTATTTTATGGCTGTTTCTGGCATGTGCCTATTACTTATCAATCGCTACGGCATCCAGATAGCAGAAATGAGCTAGTGGTGATCTCTAGGATTTTGCTTTCTTAGGCTGCTAGTTCATGGTGCTGTTTCCTCACAGCAAGCTCTGTGGCACTCGAGCCGAGAAGGTTTTTCACTTGCTGTCAGTAGTTTGTTCCTTCAGGCAAAAGGGAAGAGGGACTTGATAGGAATTGCTGCTGTCCTTATGTTGCCTTGCATGATTGATGAGTAGTGCAAAGAGGCATTTCTTAGCTCACCATCCACAGTTACTCTTCTTCCTTCAAAAAGAGTTTAAGTACTCTGGGTTTTAATAATGAACAGTAACTAGGTAGAAATGTTGATATACCAAAACCCACTCTGCCCTTAATTTTTATAGCGACCATTTTGTAATAAGGAATACAACATTTGGAAAGAGGAAGGGTATACATTACAGTGCAATTACGTGTTGTGGGGCTTTTTAATCGGGAAGTCAGCTGTTTCTTTAGTGTGAAATTAAGATCTCTCTGTTCCTTCAAGATACATGCTATGTTTTTAATGACCAATTTAGAGTGAAGTCTTTGTGCTTTTTTTGCTCTACCCCTGAAACAAGGGTAGGTTTCATTAGTACTGACAGGGTGGGGGTTATAAACTGCTATAGATCATACTAGTACTTCGTGGAAGCAGCAGGACTCTAATAAAGCACTTTGGTTTTGTGTAAGTGCATTTTATTAGAAATGTCTACTAAACTCATTTTATATCTTTACACATAAAAGTGCTTTTTAAATGCTTATTAGACAAGCTTGATAGCTACTTTGCAATGGGTGCTGTATGCGTATAATACCATAAAGACTAATATATTGGGCTGAAAAGACTTTTAAAGTGTAGAGGATTTTATAATACAAAGCAGAGGGTTGAACTAAGTCCAAATTGAAACTCAGTTTGAAGCATTGTTTTTTCTTTATCCAATACTGAATATGAACTTTTTTTAGCTTTGTTGGAACTACTTCAGTCATATCTCAAAACTCGTTCAATTCACTGGCTTAAAGCCCTGTAAAAAGGGCACATTGTTGTTTTTAATGGAAATGTTAAAATGCTTACCTAAATTCTGAAACGGTGGATCATTTGGAACAGTTTTCATTATCCCAACTTCTCTAATGTCCTAAAATAATTTCATGCTAATTGTTTGTAAATGCTTCTTACTGTTGAATGACCTTCTAATGGACTATAAAACTTGTTACAGATAACAAAACTATTACCCTCTTTTAAAAAAGCTTCTTTTTTTTTTCCTCCTACCCTCTCATCTCTTCCTCCTGTAGGCCATACCCTGACAAGTGCACTAGAGAACACACTGTTCTACCCACCTCCCAGGATCACCCTGAAGTTAAAAATGCCCAAATCAGCACTAGGAGATTGCAAAAATAACTCACTGAAGCCTGGAAACAGACAGCTTTCTCCTGACAACAACAGCACTGTTTACAGCAAACGGAGCATGCCAATGTCAAAGGAATCGTTTGAAATTAAAGCAAAATCTTACGCCAGGTATCAGCATGATAGCAGAAGTAACGGGTCGCTGGCAGGGATCGGCAAGCCTCGAAGTGAGGTGAAGGATTCTGTCCCCACACAGATGCTGGAGTTTCACCGGGGCCAGCCATCCGGGAAGCCCTTAGCACTCCAGGCTGCTTTGCATGGACAGTCTTCCATTGGGAATGGGCGGGTGCAGCAGGAGAACTCGAGGCTAGCGGCCAAATCCAACGGTCTCATGGGCAGGGCTGGAGATGTGAGCCAGAGAGACAGCTCCAGCCAGACGTCCTACGAACAAGAGTCCGTGCTCACGGCTCACTTGGCCAGCCAGAGCGGTTTCAGAAAATCCACCATAGAACATTTTAGCCGGTCCTTTAAAGAGGCTACCAACAGTCTGGTGAGGACCACGGAAGATCTCCGATGCTGTGAAAAGCCAACGAGAAGACTTGCGACAAAAGATCGCTTGTGGAGCAAGCAGACACTTGAAGGTGCTCCGTACCAGGACAACGATGGGTACTGTCCTGACTTAGAGCTGAGTGACTCTGAAGCAGAAAGCGATGAAAACAAAGAGCAAGTGAGGTTAAGACGCAGTAGCTCAGAGAGAGAAAGCCCAAGTAAGGACTTTGGAAGAGATTGCCACAATAGAAACAAAAAGAACATGATTTCTCACAGTTCGGTACAAAGGTGATTAGAAGCCCCCACGGGGTAATTCAGCCTTTATGTATTCCAGTGTACCAGTGCAAAGCTCAGCATCAAAAGGTTCCAGAAAAACAGTCCAGGACCTGTGTTAGGAAGAGTTGCAGTAGGGGATGGGGGGAGGGGAGAGAAAGCGGAGTAGTTTTGTTCAACTGTGAATTGGCTTGCTGTCTTCGCAAGGTTAACTCAGTTACTGCAAAGTCATGTGTAAATTGATGTGTTTTATTAGAGGGTAACATCTGGGAGAGCACGAAGCGGTTAATCTTTGCATAAATTCAGGAAACTGCTTCCCCCTTGCCAGCTTACATGCGCGGCAATGTGTTCATGTTACGTCAATCTTGTGGTGGTGGACAGGTATTAAAGAAATTCTTGCATTGCTCTATGGCGTTGCAAGAGACTGCAAGCGGAGACACTGAAACTGCATTCTTAGGGCACCTGCCGTATGGCTTTGATCCAGCAACGCACTCGCAGATGTGTTAGGAAGTTAAGCATGTAAAAAGTCCTGCTGGTTTCCCCCGGGAACATTTGTGCTCAGATCTCCCGGCACATGCCAGTGTGTTCTGCTGGATCAGGCCCAAAGTGACTACTAAGTGACGATCCTCTCCTACAGGAGGCTTTGAACTGCAGTGGCGTTTGCAGGCTCCTTGCGGAGGGTGGAAGCAGGCATCACTGGCGCTGCCAAACTCGCTGACCTCTAGACGTGCCCCCTGTTCCCTGCTCGTGCTGAAGGTTGTTTCTCTTCACAATAATTTGCTTATTTTGTAAATATACAACTTCTAGTACTTCAGTTTTTTTAATCTCTGTACATAGTTGCTTGTTGTGGGATGCACTTGTAAATATTTTACCCAGCTAACAAGTACAGATGGCTAATTTTGTGGATAGTGTTTACAAAAGTAGATGTACTACTTCAAAGAAAAATGCTATTTGACACTTACATTTAGGCAATCACCGGTGATGCCAGGTTCCTCTTGAAACTGAGATATCATGTCCAGAGGTGTTTGTACCTGGTATTTTTAAAATAAGCTGAATTAGAAATAATTTTGTCTGAACTTTTTATGCAGGCACAAATTTTCAACCCTAGTTGCCTGAATACAGGTGTAGGACCCTTACTTCTGGCATCTAGGTCTGTAAAATTTTAGCTGGTCATCATTTGGAGTATGTTTTGTTTGTTTTTTTTTAATTGCTGAAAGTCTATTATTTTATTAAGCTGCTTGTCAACCTCTGGATCAGTTGCTGTTTCCCAAACTAACACTTTTTTGTATGTCCTTTAAAATTAGCAGTTGTTAAGTAGTGATTACATTTCAGCCAGTACTGAAGAAGCAAAAAGGAAAGGGAATCCTTGTCGGTTTGTTTCAATGACAGGATTTTTGTTTGAATGCAAACAAAGTTCTTGTTTTCCAGGTGGTTTTCTGTTGATCAGCAAAATAACTGCACTGTTTTTCTCTGAAATGCTGTACATTTCGTAAATACGCAACATCCTCTGTCCCCACGTCACTGGCTGAAATGGGCTGTAGGTTGTATAGGGCATGTCATACGACATGTCGTTTCTATGTAGTGTTCCCCACCCAGCGTGAAGATGACTATGCAGAATCCAAACAATCACCTGTTTCTTCATAACCTTTAATTTATTGCTTTTAGCTTGGGAAATGGCAATGACATTTTCAGATTTGTTTTAAACTTCAAAATCTTCCTAGTTGCAACAGGACTAGCAGGTCAGCAGGGTCTGGAGGACTTTTCAGTAGTGAAAAAATAATAATAAAAAAAAAGTATACTTGGCAATTCTGCTCTGTTTGCTTCATGCATCTTAATTTTAATATTTTTTTTCACTTCTTGATTTTATGTATATTTGTGTAATTGATCTTTCTAGAGCTGTATCTTCAAAATTATTTCTTCTGGTGTAAATATGCAGTAGCATTTTAGGTTTCCACATATTTTATTTTAACGGGAAATGCTTTGTGTTCTAAGCCATGGGTCATTCAGAATAAGTAAACAAATGTCTGTTCATTTGTATTCCAGTTCTGATTCTCTTAGTTCTCCTTCAATATTTATTAGTAATCCTCTCTCACTGGTCATGAAATCTTATGAAGCTTGTATTGGGAACACTTATCTGGGAGGTCAGCAAAGTGTTTGTATTATTTTGTGGCCAGAAGTGTATGACAGAAGGGAGGGAAAATGGTGCTTCAGCAAAACTCAGTGTTTCTGCTCTTCTGGGGTTATAAATTCAGTTGTTTCCAGTCTGGGCAATGGTTTTGCTAATTTTTACATGATTTTAATATATAATATGAAGGAGCCCTTGGTTATGTAGTTCTCAAGTATTGTTCCCAAAGTGCATTTGCTAGTTTTTATTGTGTGTTCGGTGGCTAACTGTTTGAAGTATTACCTCTTAACCTTATTTGTCAAATTTTTTTGTGTTTTTGCATTTTGTTTTATATATATAAATATATATATATATTCAATTTTCCAAGATGGACTCGGTCTTTTTCAGATGTCCCCTTTTTACAAGTACTTTTTCATTAAATTATGAAACTGCTAACAGAATTTTCATTTGTTGTGATTTATTCAGGGCTTTATCCTCTGTGTCTGGTGGGCTGTTAAACTCATCAGTCTAACAGCAGTACTATGTCCATCAGGAGTAAATTATTTCTGCAGAGTTGGCAATACTTCAACAAGTTAAGTATCAAGAAAAACCTTTCCCCTTCAGCCTCCCAAAAAGCAGTTGCTGAACACTAATTTGCTGTGTATAGCAAATAGTCCAAGCTTGGCTTTTGTTTCTGCCTGGCTGAGCAAATGCAACAGACCATTTGCTACCCTGGCCTCACTTTTTAATGTATTCGCTTATGCCGTAGTATGACTGTTTTTCCCTGGTTGGACAAATTAAGTTATAAAGGAGGAGCTGTAGCCGGGCCTTCTGTCTCATCCCTCTTGTACACTCGCACACACGCACGAGTAAATACTTAACAGCCAGCTATTGCCGTGTGTGTGCAAAATCGGTGCAAGCAAGTGCCGGGGTGGATGTTCTGTGTCGGTTTTGCGTGACCTTTTGCTGTAGTTCCCCCGACTCCCACAGGCCGGTGCTGTGATACACCTTGCTGCCAGAGAGGAGCTGCTCCCTCTGCCAGAGCAGGGAAGAAGGCAAAACTTGAGGAGGAAGATGAAAAGAAAGGAGCAGGTGTAGCTGCACAACCAATCTGATAGCATCCTTCCTGCTCCGACCGGCTTGGGTAGCTGGCAGCGTTCAAGAGAGATGGGGGATTTGCAGTCTGTGTGTTGGAGGCAGCTGTGATACTCCTGCCTGCGGTGGGCAGGGTGAGGTGTGAGCTGAGCAGCTAACGTGCTTTGCAGCCTGGCTTACAGGCAGTTGGCCCCGGCAGGGCAGGAATGGAGCTGGAGGTGGGCTGGGTGAAATGGAGCAGCCAGTCCCTCAGCTGAAAAGGAAACTGGAGGGGGGGGGGGGGGAGGAAGTAAAAAAGCTGTAAAGATAAGGTGTATACAGAAGAGAGTGAAAACCAGCATTAGGAAGAAGCAGTAAGTGTTGGATTGTCAGCTGTTTTTCAGGACCAGGATTTCTCTTTCCCTAAAGGCATTCTTGCAACAGATTTCAGCAACAGACTTCCTTTCTGTGACTTTCTAACTGGTGGCCTCCTATTCCCTTTGTAAGTACAGTCTGCTGGTGGCTGGGATATGGGAAAGACAGGGCCGAGGAAATTGGTATGTCCATTTTGGAAACAGCTGCTATTGGTTTGTAGAGCCTTTAAAAATTAGTACGTGTTGTTACTTGTTGGTGGTAACTTGGGCCAAGCTCTCACAAGCACTAGTAGGGCCTTGCATGGTGGTTCCCAGGACCATCATTTCCACATTTATGTCCCTGTCCAAAGAAACGTTTCTCAGCTGTAACTTGTGTGTGCCATTTGTAGAGTATTTTCTCATCACCGTGAATCCCAAGCCACAGAATGAGAAATTACAACTGTTAAACTATTAAATAGAAGCCTGAAACATTCACTTGGTTTTGATGCGATACCTCGTGGGTGACTAGGCCGAGGCATACAGGCTGTACTGCAGCCACCCCGTGTGTACCTGCTACCAGGGAGGGACTGAGCGTTACCAAGTGTTCAAAGCCTGCCTCTGTGAGCTGCAAAGATAATCCAGCGAAACCAGTCGTTTTGATCGTTGTGAATTTTGATGATCCCAGTACTTGCGAAGGTTTAGCACTGCAGGGAATTGACACATCTATTAGGAAAATATGCTTTTGATGTGAATTAATGAGCAAAATTAAGCTGCTTGCACAACCTGGAAGCTTGGCATGCAAGGGAAAAATACTGGGGAAGGGCAGAGATGGAAAACAATAGAGTGCCTCAATGCAGCCGCTTTAGGAAGAAATGAAGACTCATGGACTTCTGGTTTCATGAGAGATGCCCTGCTGCTGCTGCTTCTGAATCTTCCTTTCTGCCAGCTTCACAGCTGAACAGGCTTTTGCCCCTCCTGGGGTGCAATTCTGCAACATACCCCTCCTGCAGAGACCATCCTGGGATAACTGCTCCTGGGCTCCACTCCTAACCCAGCTGGTGCATCTAGCAACCACTGGACTCTTCCGGAGGGATGTGGCAGAAGTGGATGGAAGTGGCTGCAAGCACAGCCTTCTGAAACAAAATGTTACACGGCAGTTGGATAAGCTGTTTGAAGACAGCAGATGTGCATGCCTATTTCTGTTCCTCAAGTTAGGCCCTCTGCAGATAGTTTGGATAAGTTTGCGTGACTACCTTGTGTAAGGAGAAGCAGCCCCGAGTATTTGCCCATTAGTTTTCCTGCCTCTTGTGTACAGCTTCCAGATAATCTTTCTCAAATAGGCTGCTTCTGGCTGGGAAGATCTCCTGGATCCACCTTGCCCTGCCCTTTCTCTGGGACTCTTCTTTTGTTTCAGGCTGGGCAGACCCTCCCTGCCTTCCCATTGCTTTCTCAGCAGCCCTGAAGCTGGGCACCTGCCTTGCCTAGGCTGCCTTATCTGAGACATTGTTTTAAATCTTGAGTAGTCTCTGTAATGACACCTTTATGGTTTCTTTTGGCTTAACTCTCCTCAAGACAATTTTTCCCCAGTTGCTGCCCCACCCACCCTCACCGTGAGGAAGAGCACTGGGCAAGGCAGGGACACAAGGTATATTTTGAGAGTTCCGTAACAGCTCTAGAGATGCTCCGCTGACCAAATTGGTATGCCAGTGTCCTGAGGAAGAATTTTAAACCTAGCGCAACAGCAATGTATAAAGGGAGATGCCTTCAAGAAATTTCCTGGTCATGTGGAAGCCTTTCTGACTAACATCAGGATATGGCGCTCTTATTTTCTGTGGTCTCAGCAACCACAGGGAGTCTGCTGGAGTAGTAAATATATATATATATATATATAAAGTGTTACATGACACTTGGGAAAATGGCTCTGGTTATACCTTTGGAAGTGCAGGCCCTAGTGAGGGAATGAGACATCTGCGCGGGAGGGGGGAGGTGTATGGGGTGGAAATCGTTAAACTAGCCCACTCACTTCACCTGAAACCACAGTATCTGGTTGCATTCCTTTGTAGTTCCATCTCTCTTATCTCTGAAGGGTGGTGCTGAGTAGTTTGGGAGCCCCTGGCCTGGCATCACTGGTATGTTTGGCTCCATTTGCATCTGGTTGAATGGAGCCTGACCAAAGTACTTCCGCTCCTTACAAACGATGGCTCAGTCATTGTTCTGTTATCTCCTTTAAAATGGAGTAAAAGCATTGTCTTACCCTCTTCCTTCTCATCACTCCTACAAGAAGCCAACTGTCTGTACTGGCTTGAGGAAGCACAGAGGCCAAAAGCAGGATGAGTCAGGTGGTGCAAATATCCATAAGCAAGTTGTAGTTTGCACTCGTTATGAATGGCTTATACAGAAAACAGACTTCTCTCAAATTGTCTGGTTGAGAGTGCTAAATTAAGCTCAGAGCAGTCACCCCAAATCTGCAGTTAATTTGAAGTTTTCTTCTGATTTGGGCCTGAAGGAGGGCTTGTGTGCCTGAAAACTCCAAACACTGAAAGCACTGTTGCTAAATCAACTCCTTGAATGAAAGATGCTGCCTTTCCGTGAAGTCCTGGCTCCCTTGCACGGCCTCCGTTGTGGCTATGATTTTGCAGCTGCCGTAGCACATATCAATGCTTTTTTGGGGTTTTTTGTTTTGTTTTTTTTTTAAATCCTGAGGCAAGCAAAGTGCAAATCCGGGTCACGTGGGGTACAAAGAGCAGAAAAGTAAGGCATTAATGAAAAATGTCCTGGCCAGGCTCCACTGAAGAACACTTTCTGAAGTGCCCTGTTGCCCTGCTGCTCCAAGCGCAGAGCAAAGGGCTGGAAAGGCACAGGCTGGGCACTCGAGCTTTGTGAGGCTTAAGGAGGCAGGAACTAGGACTTGCAGGTGCTTCCTGACAAAGAAGTTGGAGGTGCAAGTGTGACCATTTGAGGGGTGTTTGTGAAACACTTGAGAAGCTGGCTGCATTAGGAAGGGTCACACGTTTGCTTGTAGCACTGCATTCTTAGGTGTGAGATGCTTTTTCATGAGACTGTGGCCAGTATATAAGAAATGGTACTGAAAAAAGTCTGCATAATAAACCGTGATAAGTGGAGAGTACCATTGCTGGTTCTGTGAGAAAAACTGGACTTTTAAGGCTAAATGCTTCAATATGACTTCATGGTAATTTGGTGCAATCCTTTTTAGAAAATATTCCTTGTTTGAGATTCTTAGTTCATTCTGCATTAACTTCTGTGACAGTGTGACAGCAGTGGGTGTTAGACTTGATGTAACACGTAAATCAGTCGATGGGCATGAGTCTGCTGTTTAGCACCCTCGTGCCACTTTTTCCCAAGGAGGCATTTGCAAAGTAGGGAAATGGTGTACTTTGGCCAACGTTCAAACTGTATGAGTATTTAAATACGTGACTGTGATCATCCAGACTAGAAAACAGCTGAGACTTCTCAGCAGTTTGATCTCTCCTGGACCTACTTCTTGCTTACTAACACATAAAAGCATGATGCAGACACACAGGTCAATTCCAAGAACTATACTTGGATGAAAACAAGTGCATGGCAGTACCAACTCTTGCTTTCCAGCCAACTGATGGCAGTGATTGATCTCATGTTTCTACCTCTGCCTTTGCTTGGTGTCAGGGTTTTTTTGTTTTGGTTTGTTGTTCCCCCTCCCACCTTGCTAAAATGCAGTACTACCTGCTAGTGGTAAATTCCCACATGCACACTATGGTTGCCCTAATGGATGTAACAGCAGGGCAGGGTTACGCTGAGGTAGTGGCTCTTTGGGCTCCAGCGCCCTTGGCATAGTCCCTGCTCTCAGCCGCACCTTGCCCTGCTGTGGAGGAGGCCCGACAGACTCCCTTTATGCGGTGTGGTGCTTGGAGGCAGCTATAAGATATGGGCATCCAATATGTCATTCGCACTTTGTACCAGGCATGGATAAGGTCTGCAGCCCTCCCACCTACAAACAGGGAGGAGGACTAACAGAGAAGTAAAACGTGAGGACTAAAGGTGAAAGGAAAAAAGAAGATGGCTCTAAAGATGAAGAAGAGACAGGATCGGGCTCATAAAAGGAGAGAACAACTGTGACCTTCCTGGAACCGGCATAAGCAAAACCTGGTTTCTTTTCTTAACTCCTGAAATCATCCGGCACTCTTTCTTGCCTGCAGCCCTTAGCAGTGGGAGATTTTTCCAGCTCTGTGGCACACTGAGCCGTTCTCCAGAACTGCTGAATATTCCTTGACTGGCGAGAGGAGTAATGGCTTTTGGCAGGCTCAGGGAACCTACAGGCTGGGGGAGGGCTGTGACTTCACCTTACGGGACCTCCTGCATCACATATTTATTCTTTCTGCTCTTCATGGTTGTGACAGTAAGATTCCTTGTCCCCTGCTCCCTGCAAAGCAGGAGAGGTAAGTGTGCAACATGCCCTACCATGTGGCGTAAATGCTGAACCACCAACCGCCCCCTTTGGAAGCCACGGAGGTGCTGTGTGTGCTCCCTATTGCTCAGATTTGGAGGCCACAAAGTAGATGATGCAGCTGCGATGCAACAGCAGGAAGTTCCCTATGGGGAAGCCATGTGGCAGCACCACCTTCAGCAGCCATCTCTTCTGTGCTCTTCTTTCCCATGGTGAACTCATACTGGCAGAAGACCTCAGCTGATGCTCTCTGTGAAGCTACCCCTCCACAAATTCCACGCTGCTCTACTCAGCAAGTCTGGGTTAGCTGTTATTGTCCTGTGTAACTGGAGATCCAAGTTCAAAATATTTGGCACTTCAGAAGATGGCCGGATTTTTTGTGTTGTAACCTGGCACTCGCAGAAGCTGTCAATTTTCTCCCAAGGTGTGTGCCAACGCACAGCTTGTTTTGATGCCTCCAAACCATGCTAAGTCAGCAAGGAGCAGAGAGACTGGCCGGGTGGGTTGAGGGTGTGAGTTATCTCCTGCTGCTGAATTCAGTAAGCCCTTGCGCTGGCCATGTATCCCAAATGGCCTCGTAGTGTGCCAGGGCAATGGGAGAGCAGCAAATGTGGCTGAGCTTTGTAAAAAGCAATACTTGTACTTTACTGTACTTACTTAATGAATTCTTCACATACGTTTGTTGGTTTTTTTTAAACCTTCGGATCTTCTTTCCTTGCTGTAAACTGTATGGGAAAAAAGAGCGAGCTGTGGCACTTTTCTGGATGTTTGTTTTCTGTGTTGGCAGTCACTAGTAATTTGCTTGCCTCAGGTCTGAGATTAAATCCTGCTGTTTGTTGTATGACACCACAGTGGGGACAGAAAGAGAAAATTCAAGCACTGAAGTAAAGCTATGCAAGCCTGTAAAATGAAAGCTTGACTACCAATGTGATATTTATTAACCTATTGCCACCTTACCTGAGCAGTTAACTGAGGAAAGCCTGCATGACACACATTGTTGGTAAGGTCATGTAGCCCATGAACTTTTCAAATACACTGCTAAAAGAAAAAAAATCACCAAATGAAGCCTGGGGTGTGAGCACCTGCTGTATGAATAAAGGTAACCCAGTAAGAATGCTTGAGAGGGAGGCAGTTGCCAATAGGAAGGTGTATGATAAGGAACAGATAAAATCTGTAACGGGAGCTGTGAGGGGGCTGCCTGGTAAAAGACCCCAGCGGGTGCTGTAGCGTTGCTGGTGTGCAGTACTGGGACCTGCCCCTCGAATAAAGGGGCTGCTACAAGTGCCAGCTGGAAACGAGACTCTGGCTGGAAGGTGGGTGTTGGAGCAGCCAAATGAATCCTGGTTTGCAGGGACACAGCAGTGAGCCAGCACTTAAGTGGTGCACCCCAAGTTGCCAGAAGACACACAAGACACAGAGCAGCGAGACTGAAGGCACTTTTAGATGACAGATCCCCGCAGGGGATGACTGGATCCAAGTCAGAAGGCGATCTGTTGTGGGATGCTGAAGAGGAGCACTGGCATTTACAAGCTGCCCTTTGCTTTATGACTGGAGGCCGGGGAGCTGCAGCGGCCACAGCACACAGAGGCAGGCAGGTGCAATGGAGAACTGCATGCGGAGATGTTGATGTTAGCTCTTTGCCTCACGCTTTTGGAAGTTTTTGAGGCTTTACAGCAAGGGGAGCAAAAGAGGGCACGGCATGCTGAAGGCCCTGGATTTCTGAATAAGCAGGGCAATGCTGCAGGAGCTGTGGAGAAAGATGCTCGGCGCTGGAAGTTGGGGCCAAGGCCCAGCAAACGCCTGAACCACAGCAAGGCGGCACACAAGAACCAGCCTTTCGGTAATGGGCCTCTGCGGGGAGCGGGAAACCGGGCCGCCGCGGAGAGAGACCCCCGCTCCCTCGTCCTCCCCCCGCAGTTCTTGGCGGGGCAGCCGAGCCACCCCGGCCCCAGCAACCGCTGCCACCCGCGCCTGCCTCCCGGCACTGGCGCCGAGGGCCTCAAGATGGCCGCCCCCGCCGGGCCGGGCCGGGCAGGGCAGGGCGAGGGGCCGGCCCCTGGCGGGGGCACCCGCGGCCGGGCCGCCGCCAGCCCCCAGCCCCGCGGCGCGGCGCCTCCCCGCCTATAAGAGCGGCGGCGGCGGCGGCGGGCCGGGAGCTGCGGGTGCGCTGCTGGGAACGGGTAGGGCCTGTAGGGGGTGGGAGTTCTACCATTTCTCTTTTCTCTTGTGTGTGTGTGTGTGTGAATGTATATATATATATACACACACGCATACACACACGCGAGTGTCTAAGTTACACCGGCCCACGCACGGCAGCAATGCCGCCGCCGCGGGAGGTGCGCCTGAGCAGCCGGGCGTGCGGGGACCGGCCTTTCCCTCCCGGCGGCCGCCCACACCCCCGGATTTATTTTTTCTCTTTTTTTCTCTTTCTTTTATCACCTTCCCTAAGACACCCCCCACCCCCCCCCCCCCACTCCTTTCCTTCACGAATGTGCCGTGTCACCGGCATGACGGCGGTGCGAGCCCCCCGGGGGCGCCGGGCCGTGCTCCTTGCCGGGGGACGGCCACCCGCCGCCGGACGGTGGGGGTCGTTAGGTAGCGGGAAGCGGGCGGTGGGCAGCAGCAGCACCGACAGGCTCCGCTGCCCGGCGCTCCGCACGGGTAAAACCCCGCTAGGCTGGAAACGCGGCTCCGGAGCGGCCGCAGACCGGCCGTCGGTGCCGAGACCCGGGGGCTGGCGGTGTACGCGCCGGCTCTTGACAGGCGCCCGCCCAGCCGGCACGGTTTTCTCTACAGGCATGTCGTCCATTAAGATCGAGTGTGTTGCCAGCGAGGGCTACGGGATCGGGGAGTCGCCGGTGTGGGACGAGAAGGAAGACGCGCTGCTGTGCGTGGACATCGCGGGCCGGCGGGTGTGCCGCTGGAGCGCGCTCAGCCGGCGGGCGCAGGCGGTCGCCGTGGGTAAGGACCGGCACCGCGGCGGGGTCCGGCTGTGCCCCCGGCGGGGTCCGGCCTCCCGGGGGCACGGGCACGGCTCCTCTGGGTGCTGGGGCTGCGCCCCTCAGCAGCGGCATGGTGCTCGTCTGCTGGAGACCATTCCCTAACCCCGACCTTCCTAGGCCGAGGAGGACGCTAGGGCTTGCGCTGCGCACAGACGCTGGGCACTGGCCAGACTTCGTGCCGAGGACTAAATATTCTGTGCTGCCGGGTTACGTTTGACCTGCTTCCCTTCCCTCTGAGTTGTTCGCAACTCGCTTTCTTTTGTTCCCGCGTTGTCCCAAAGGTAAAGTTCTGCTGTTGATGCCTGTGGGAGTTTTGTTACCGATGTGAATGAGTAATGCCGGTAACATTTTCTTTATTAGATGAAGTTGGCCCATAACGATTTAAGAAGATGATATTTTTTTAAGGTAACAGTGTCACCAGCTAGAGTTAACTTAATATAGTTTAGGTATTTGTTCCAGGAAGGAAGTGCTAACTCTAAGAAGGAACTTTTCTAAAGGAGTTGCGGATTCACTTCTGGATGTGATAGTATAAATATTTGTCTGTCTGAAGACAGCTCCTTAATTGGTTTAAGTACTTGTATTCATTACTTCCTCATGTTCAGTAATACTTGGTGAAAATCACTTTTGTCCACCCATAAGATATTCACATTATTCAAAAAAGTTGATTTGGGCTTATCTGCCCTTGGAATTACCGTAGTTACCAGTTCTAAAATGAGAGAAGGCCTGAAAGTAATTTTGGAAATACAGCTTCCCAAACTTACTTCCTCTGACCTTAGCCGAGGGAACGTGTGCTCCCTGCCTCTTCCCCCAGCTCAGACCTACCTTCAAAGGTGTAGTCTTTTACACGTGGCCTGTCTGGAGATGTAGAAGGGGTAGTAACTGAAGTAGCTACTTTTTTTTTTTTTTTTTCCCTCCTACTTTCTTCTGTTTCCTCTGTTTAGTAATAAAATAGTTACAATTAATAGCTGTGCCTTTGGGTGTAGCATGATTAAAAGGCCAAAAGACCTCAAACACCCTAAGAGTGCCATGTGATTAAAACAGCAGGTTAACGTCCAAAGTGGAAACTGAGAAGTTAATCATTAGGGAAGCTTATAGAGAATTACAGCAGCCCCACACTCTGCAACAACTTCAAATGCCCTTTTCGACTCCACAGGGAAAACAGCACTACATACATAACGGTGCCCAGGGCAGAGACCTTGTGGTCAGTGTTCTCTGTTTGGCATAACGTGGTGTCGCAAGTAAATCAATTCCTGTGGATGCAGCTTAACGAAGCCCCTTGGGTGGCAGCAGACTGAGCTGGGTACAAGGGCCTTTTGGCTCACTTGTGTGCAGTATTTGTGCAGTGAACAGTAGGGTGGCTGTGTCTGTCTCGCTAGCCTGATACATCCCTTCCCCCTGGGGCACTTTGTCAAGGAATGGGGCTGTTCTTGTGGCTGTAGGGGCACGAGGGGGGGGGGGGGGCAACACCTCCAGAGACAACCAGGTAGGGGCATACAGGCTGCTGGGCATGGGGGAGGGAGGGAGGCCGGCCCTGGGGCTGCTCAGGTGGAAGGGCTCCTGTGGGCCGTGGCCCCAGGTGTTTTGCTGGAGAGCAGACTGGGAGTTGCATTCCCATGCTCTGCAGGCCAAGCCCCTGGGGCTGCTGCAGGCTGAAAAGTGCTTTTATTGGTGTGGTTACTGGCATTTGGAAGAGCAGCACAATGACTTCCTTTGGCGGGTGCCACACACGGCTGAGGGCATGCTGCTGACCTCTGTGCTGGCATGGGAAGGAGAAGCGGCACCCACTCGCCCAGGGTAGATGAGCCCAGACCGCCAGCAGCTTCAGCAGTGCGGTCACATGCCTCTAGGTGAAGGAATTTCTAGAGCTGAGCTTGCAATCAGGTGTGCATCTTGGGTGTTGGGGGCAAATAGCATTCAGATTTCTGGCGTGGTCACAGCTGGGGCTGTAAAGGGAAGGGGCATCCTGAGCCAAGAGCAAGCAGGCAGAAGGGAGCAGATTTCTCTTGGCAGCAGTGGTGGCGGTTATAAGTGTTTGTGAAACTATGGCCTAATTATACCTCTGCAAAACTATAAATACAAAAAATGTTTTATTTTTAAATTAGAAAGTCGGCGATTAGTCCCATGCATATTAAATATTATGGCAGACTTTATTGCCATATTTAAAGTTATTATTCCTTATATTGCATCTGATTGTAGGCTTTAACATAAATGTTATCTTCTCACTCATTTATCCGTTTTTTTTTACCAAGTCCTTTATAATAACCTGCAATTGAGGTTTTACTGCATAATAGCTCAAATGAGTGTCAACTAACCATGGAGCATTTACTAATCTTCTGTTTTACTCTACCTCTTGGAAAGCTCTGTCACTCCTTGGTGTGTTTTTGGTGCTGCTGGAGGCATGTCGGAACTGCACAGCAGTGTGGTGCCAGGGGGTGTGTGACCTGTCCCACTGCAGAGATACTCTTGTCTCCGTGAGTTATGACTGAACGGCCATGGTAGGGCAGATTTACCCAGGAGCTGTGCTAAACAAACAGTTGCACCAGAGCTCTAGTGGCAATTGATTTTTCCCTTGGGGAGGGGGGAACCCACACAGTAAACTGTTGTAAAAAGCACACATGCCCATATCAGTACCCCATTTTATGTTTGTTTGTGGGGTATTTTTAAGCATCTAGTAGAACCAGGTGCTGGTAAAGTTCCCTGAGTTTATATGTCCCAAACTGGTGATTCTCTTCATAGCAGCTTTCTGTATGCATTAAGTATGCCCTCTTCACATGAAAGAATCCTCTTTTCCATTTCACCTTGTTTCTAGATGCTCCTGTGAGCTCTGTGGCTCTCCGGAAATCAGGGAATTATGTCATCACCCTGGGAACCAGATTTGCTGCTTTGAAATGGGAAGAGCAGCTGGTAACCACCATTACTCACGTGGACAAGGATAAACCAAACAACCGATTCAATGATGGGAAAGTGGACCCTGCAGGGAGGTATTTTGCAGGTATGCTGTGGGAGTTGCTTCCACTGCTCCATTAGGTTTTGGTGATGAGATGCAGTGATCAGCTGCAGATGTGGCAAGTGTTTGTTCATAGTTAAATGGTGGGGATATTTTTTTGTTGTTGTCTTCAAGCAGTGTCTAATCCCATTTACAAATCTACATGTATCACCTGGACACCGTCTCATCAGGGGTATTGAGACCCACTGTTCAGAGCCAGCCTAAGCAGTCTTGCCTCATCCCTGTTGGCACGTGTGGTCTGAATACTGGCAGAGTGCCAATAAAAAATACTTTTCCAGTAAGAAATTTATGACATTGTGGGTTTTGTTCTTAATAAATCAGAATTTATAGATGGTATTGCTAAAAAATATGTGACTGTCCAGCCTGGAGAAGAGAAGGCTCAGGGGATCTTGCCCGTGTGTGTAAGTAGCTGATGGGGGGGCAGTGTGGGTAGAGAAGTGGGTAGAGAAGGCAGAGCTGCTTAGCGGTGCCCAGTGACAGAACCTGAGGCAGTGGGCACAAACTGAACTCGGGAAATTTTGCTTAAATGTAAGAGAACTCTTTTAGTGAGGATGATCACACAGTGGAACAGGTTGTCCAGAGAGGCTGTGGAGTTTCTGTCTGTGGAGACCTTCAAGACATGGCAGTGCCCTGAGCAACCTGCAGCGGCTAAACCTGCTCCTGAGCAGGGGGTGCACCTGGTGGATCTCCAGAGGTGCCCTCCAGCCCTAGCTGTCCTGTGATCCTGTCCTGTTATTTAAAACATTGTTCTGTGCATCTGCTGTGCGACTGGGTCTGCAGGCTTTCTTTAATTTGCATTACCAAGCCTCTCAAAGAGCAAGTATCAGTTGCCAACTTCGAGCCACAAAGGTGAGTTTGTTTTTGAAGGGGCTTTAGTAAGACTCATCATCCTGAGGGAAGAGGAAATTTTTTTTCCATTCTCTCTGCTATACAAGATGTTAATATTTGTGGGAAGTTAAGTGCTGACCACACCCTTCTTCATATTTGAATGACTGAATAAAAAGCTCTGCAGAAGTCCTGCTGCATACCGTTTTTGCCACAGTTCAACAAAAACCCAAAGGATGTGTTTTTTCATCTGCTAAAAGCAAACACTTTTGAAATCTACCTTTCTGTTTTGCTTTTAACTCAGTTTCTTCCCCGAATTTCTGAAGCCCCTGCACTGCTCCCTTCTACTTTGGCAGTGCAGTCATCATCCTAGCAAGGGGCTGCCACCAAACCTGGAGGAAAGCCCATTCACTCTGAACCTGCTTTGTTCCCGCTGGCTCTGCACAGGTACGATGGCTGAGGAGATTCGACCTGCCGTGCTGGAAAGACGCCAGGGCTCTCTGTATACACTTTTCTCTGACCTCTCAGTGGTGAAGCACTTCAATCAGGTGGACATTTCTAATGGGTTGGACTGGTCACTGGATCACAAAACCTTCTTCTACATTGACAGCTTGTCCTACTCAGTGGATGCATTTGATTATGACCTCCAAACTGGAAAAATTGGTATGAATTGGCTGTATTCCAAAATAATTGTTTGTGCCTAAAGATTGTGATGTTTGCTTCCATTCTGGTTGTTATGCAGAGGTGATTGGAGCTTTGGGAGTGCTTCTTCAGAAGCCTCCTTAGAACAAAACAACAGGAGCCACATTAACATCTGTCCGTGCCTGCATCGGCTCCTAGCTTGAACTATGCAGAGGCTGTTGGTAATATTATAAAGTATTTAAATTGTGTGGCAGAGTTTAAGTAGTAATCTGGACGACTGTTACTAAACACAACGCGTATCTCATCTGCCTGTGCAAAAAGGGCAGACTGTTTCTTGTATGGCTTGTATGTTTCTGTGGCTGCATGTTTCTTATTACTGATAGTATAGGCAGTATAACACAAAGCTTTTAGTCTTGTGCAAAACCTCGGAGAGCTTCTTCAGGTTTTTTTTCACTCTGTTTTGTGTTTTGAAATATAAGCTCTTAGATGAAGATTCTGCAAACAGAGATGAAGAACAGCTGGAAAGCAGTAACTCAAAACTTCTTCCTTCATTTATTTAAAACAAAACAACACAACCCCTTAAGGCCTTCTACAGGCTTGGGCAAAAGAACAATTCCGGTGACTTGGACTAATAATTTGCTTTTGAGGACACGGACTGCTTTTTGCTTTTGCTTTAAAAGAACCCTGCCAATTTGGGATTTAGTTTTAAAACCGTGAATTTAAACTCACTTTAGGCGTAGCATCTTGTCCCCCAATGTCTCTCTGCTGTGACTTACAAGTGATTTTTTCTTTAGTAAATAGCGCGGTTCTCCTCTCTCTCACCCACGCTGGCTTGCTCTCTTTCTGTGGGCAATCTGACAATCCCCAGGAGCACAAAGGAAACTCATTTAAAATATTGCTACATATGAGAAACATTGAAGTTGTCAGAGCATAAAATAAACAATGTTGGAAAGTTTGTTTTAATTTTCTTTAATAACAGTGGATAAAAGTTCAGATAGAATTGTTTGGTTTTAGGTTGACAGTATGCCTTTGAAGTTGATGCTTTCCCTAACTCTGTGTTTATATAAACTCTCAGTTTATGTATCTGAAGGTCAGTTTTGTGTTAGAATAGTGATTATTGGCACGTTCCAGCAGCCTGTTTGAAAAGTCTCCAGTTCTGTACTGGAAGTGACCCATACTTGAAATGATCCAAACTGCTTTTAGAACAAGTAATTAATTTTCTGAATATGTATCTGTAACATTAATTTATTCTGTTATTCATTTAATATTGTAAGTAGGGAGCATAAGCAGTGCACTAGAAAAAGTACACCAGAAAAAAGGATGATACTTTCAATGGATAGAAACTCATCCCCAGGCTTTCACGCTGAGAAAAAACTGTCTCGGGGAAACAAACAGGGCAGCAGGCATGATCTATTTCTTTCATATGAAAAAGCTCAGGACTTCAGCACAGATTTTGAGAATAATAGTACAAATAACTGCTGGAATGTGACTGATAAAAATTTTAACAATTGTCTCACTCAGTTTTGTTGTGTTTTTTCTGCCCTGCAGGCAACCGTAGGAGTATATACAAACTGGAAAAAGAGGAAAGCATTCCTGATGGGATGTGCATTGATACAGAAGGCAAACTCTGGGTAGCTTGTTATGATGGTGGGAGAGTAATTCGCCTTGACCCTGAGACAGGTAGGTCCTTGCAAAAAGTGGACTGGAATTTTGTGTTTATTTTTATTTTTATTAAAAAAAAAAAAAAAAGAAGAAAGAAAGCAAAGAATGAGAGGTGGGTTTTTTCCACCTCGCAGAAATGGTATATTTACCCTTCTTAAAACACTACTCTTTATTTATTTGTTTATTTAAACAATTACAAGTCTCTGCTCTCAGAAGTTGGCTTTGTAAATAAGTGCCCTTTGTTCCCAGCCTCTGTTGTGTTGGAAAAGGTAAAGTTGCTGATGAGATTACCATTATACTTGTGAGTTGTTTGACTTAGCATCCTCTTGCATCCTCCAAACTTAAGATCAGTGTTTACGTCATTGATAAATGATGTAGATGAGAATGAATAAGCCATGAAACAGCAAAGATGACTTAAACTATTTTTTTGGCCTCGTTTCTTCAGCATAGTGTATTATTTTGGGCAGCCTACTGAGGTTAACGCAAGTCCCACGTGACACTGATGCTAACAACATTTTTTTGCTGAAAATTATTTGCATGATAAGTTTTGCAATTGAAATAATAAGAAATATTTAATGAATTCCACAGCATTTTATCATTCCCACAGTAATGTCTTGGGTGTGCCCATTGTCTGAGCCTTTTGTTCATTGCTACTCTCATTTGCACTTTGGTGGTCTGCCAGGCACAATTTAGTGTGGGTGAAAAAAAAGGTGTAAAGGACTTCAGGGAGACTGAGCCACACTGTCTGCAAGGGGCCAGTGGGTGAGAATGGGAGCATGATTTTGACAGATCCCAGACAGCACAGGTTTGCATAATGCAGCATAGGAGTAACCGCACTGGGTTGCATCTGGGGTCTCTTGAACCCAGGTCCAGCCCAAACACAGAAGTCTTGGGGGTTTGTGGGGCTGCAGGTTCAGGGATGCCAGTGTCCCTTGACGCATGCCCCCTCTACAGTGCACAGCGGACCCTGGCACACATGTGCACCTGGCAGGTCAGGCTGCAGCCTCTCTTCTGACTCTGGTGGAACCTCTTGAGGCTCAGGCTGTGCTTTCCCCCTCACCTTTTGATTTGTATGCGTCCAAGATCTTGCCAACCTGCAGGATTTTTTCTTGTCCTGCAGAGTCTGCACCCCAACCCTAGGAGGAGGAAAATCCAGCTGGGAGGTCCCAGCAGCTCTGGGATCTGTTTCTGGTCCCACATCCTCCTGCTTTGGTGGGCAGAGCACTCCTTGGTGACCTCCACTAGCCCTTTGAATACCCTCCTGGAGCAGTGGACTCTACCATTTTTTTCCTCTCTGGTTCACTATTTCCACCTTTTCCCTCCTTGGCCTTCACCTTCCTTTGTTCCCTTGTTTTCCCTTTCCACCTCCTTTTGGAGTTTTTTTTTAAGGGAAAGGTAAAGGGAATAGTGTCCATAAGCAGATGCATAGTGGGACTGAGAACACTGACAGCAGAGCAGCTATCCCTAATGCACTTCCAGTCTCTTAACTATGCTCAGATAAGGGTCTTTCAAAGCTGGATGTGATTTCAATGTATCAGGAGGTGCCAGTTATTTCTTTTCTGTGAATCTGTTCCGTCTCCTCTTGCCCACATAAAACTCCTAGCACTCACAACAAACGGTAGTAAGAAGTTTCGCAGCAAAAAGAGCCACCTTCTTTTTGAACATCTCATGTTTATCTGCCCTCTCTGTGTTATCATTTTAAAGTAATATCATCTAAGATCTGCAGTTTGCTGAATTCTGAGCAAATAGCAACTGTTTGGGGAGATAACCCAGTCAGGTTTGAGAACTCCATGAAAGCCTCTCTTTTAATGCACATACCTGTTAAGTGTGGCTTGAATGACTGCCAGACAGTTGCAGATACATCCACTGATAAAGAGCGCACCTAAAGCACATGAGGAGGTTTCAGGTTTCAGTGATAGCAAAGCCTGGGTTGTGTTTTTAGCAGGATGGGTGAGGACATCTGTTTGGTGTCTTTTCTAAGTGAAGGTTCTGAGGTTCAGGGTGAAGTGGTTATTCAGGTCTGGGCTTCTTTAGCCTAGATAGCTGCTGCCTTTAGATTCAGGGTGTGCTGCAGGGGAAGGCTGTGATGACTGATCCCACCAGGTTTGCAAAGGGCTTGGAAAAGATGTCTAACTTGTATGTTGCCAAGTCTTGCCATACCTTCTGGTCACTTACTGACCTGCTAGTTTTATGCACTTGTGGTTTTTTATTAGGAATTAAATATTTTCCAATTCTTCCTTAATGAATGTATTTTTATATCCTTTGATTGTATAGGGTCTAAAAGATTTGCTACGTTTCTATAGATGTCAAGCATAGATGAATACTTCAGGTAGATTTTAGAGCATGCAGGTGCAGATTTGCTTACATCTCCAGGAAGACCTTGCTCATCTCAGAGCTTTGTAATGCAAGTGCACTCAGGGTCTCTCCCCTTGTCTTTGGGGCTCATGCCTCTTCTAGAGTGCATGTGTTTTCCTTTTGAATGCCCTTCCCACTCATTTTCTCCCAGACTTGGTGTCAGCCAATTTCAGGGGTGTCCTCTGAAGCATTTTATAAGCCACCATGTAATCCTTCCACTGCCAGCTGACTGGATAACCATGACGTGTTGCTAGAGCAAGTTGGCAGGAGCGTTGCCTTGAGATTCATACTGGTCCTTGTTACTGCCAGGCAGCAGACAGGACTTCTGTCCCAATTTTCTAGATAATTTGAAAAATACGGTCTTCTCAGGGGGGAAAAAAAAAAAAGTTAACCAGACGTGCAAATAATCTCTGACAATCTAAACACTATTACAGTGGGTTTTATTTCTTTCTTAATTTGAATTTGATTTTTCCTTTGGCCATTGTGGGTCAAAATGTGTGCCAAATAAGCTTATTATACAGCATCAGGAATCCCAGAGTACTCAGCTTTTCCAGACTGTTACATACAAGAGGCTCTTTCACCACTGCTCACTTGCTCTTTTCTTTTATTTATTTTGGGATTAAAAGAGAGTTTAAAAGTATCCAGCCCTCATGTCAGGGTTGTCAGAAGCAAAGACAGTTCCACTCCTCCCCCTTGGTGCTGTATTCTGGATGTACTGCTTACGTCCATACTAGCAGGTAAAACAGATCAGGCAATACCCTTTAGTCCTGCACCACAGGCATCTCATAGCTTATTTTGTACGACCAGGCTGTCTTCCCACACCAAATCAAAGCCCAGACTGTGTCTGGGGAGCAGCTTACCTAACTAGGTGGGCCAAAATTGTACCAGGACTGCACCAATGGCTTAATAATGTGGCCCTGCTTTTACCTGTGCTTATGATCCACTTGGTGTTGTAGTACAGGTGAAGCCATTTGGTCTGTGCTTTTGTCAGTTCATTGCAGTGCTGCTATGTCATTGTAAGGGACCAAGGCACAGCTTGTTGAGTGAGGCAACAGCTTTTAAAGACAGGTGCCTGCTTTGGTAAAACACCTCCTGGGAAATGGTGCCCCACTCTGAAGTTGACTGAGAACTTCTCATAGGTCTTATGTGGGCCAAACTTTCCACTTTTTCTTTATCCTTGTAGAGTTCCCAGCATCAAAGTTACTTCCCTGCTATTTCAACACATCGTTAAACAGTTAGTTACTGTAAGAGGGCCAGGCCCTTTGCACGTGCAACTGGGGGGCCAGGGAAACTGCACATTTTGTAAGGAGATTCACGTGCTTTAGCCTATTTCTAGAAAGAGAAATTCAATCGTAAGTAATTAAAATAGGCATGATTTGTATAAGCACTTACTGCCCAGAATTAGGAGGAATTTTATAAAAGTCTGCTGTAAGGGTGTCTTGACAGTCTTCTGGTTAAGGCTGGAGGCAATCTGTTTACTACTGTCATTAGGACGGTAGCTATTTGTTGATATGATAAATGCATGGTATTATTTATGGTAGCAGCAGTTTCTTGTAAACTTCACATATGTCCCATGATCCCTGTTTTATTCAAGCTTGATTTGAAAGGCTATTGAAATTTCAGGAGAAACTTACAGGAATTAATCTTCCTTGATTGCAGGCACTGGAGGTGTTGCATGAGATACACCTCAGTCGAGCTGCATGAGGTCTGCTTGCTCCAGGCTTCCTTTGTAGTTAGAAGTAGAAAAGTCAGCAGGTCTAGGATATAATTCATGTGACCTGTTTTAGGGAAGAATTATATCCCGTTTCCATTGACTGACTGCACGGGCAGCTGAGGTGATGAGCTCAGATACATGTCTGTGCTTTTTAATTAGAGGATAGGCTAGGACTGGGGGTGGGATTTTTTTGTGATAACTGAGGCTGAAACTTGTCACATCGTCAACAACGCACTTTACAGAAGTCTGGTTTCTCCCTGTCACAGTGCTCAGCGGTATGCTGAAACTCAGCATGGGACCTTCCCCGGCCCTGGTACCTGCTTTTGTGGACCACCTGGCTCCACGCCAGTTATTTACAATAATTTGTTTAAATTTCTTGTTGTGGGTAGATGAACAGGAAACGTCATGTATGTTTTTTTCCAGGAAAAAGACTTCAGACTGTGAAGCTTCCTGTTGACAAGACAACTTCCTGCTGTTTCGGAGGAAAGGATTATTCAGAAATGTATGTGACTTCTGCCCGTGATGGGATGGATAAAGAGTGGCTTTCACGGCAACCACAGGCTGGTGGGATTTTCAAGGTGAATGATAACTTTTCCCTGTTGTTTTAGAAGGTCATTTTTTCCTTTCTGCATTTTTCAGGTAGCAAACCAGTTGGACTGGTGGGAAGCAGGAGAAGAGTGGTTCTTAGAACATCAGTCATATATATATATATCACAGAACCACAGAATGGTCAGAGTAGGAAGGGACCTTGGGAGATCATCTAGTTCAACCCCCTGCTAAAGCAGGTTCACGCAGAGCAGGTTACACAGAGTTGCGTCCGGGAGGGTTCTGAGTGTCTCCAGAGAAGGAGACTCCAGAACCTCTCTGGGCAGCCTGCTCCGGTGCTCCCTCACCCTCAAAGTAAAGATATTTTTCCTCATATTCAGATGGAACTTGCTGTGTTGGAAGCTATGTATGTTAAGCTATTGATTGTATTTTTGGTTCCTGTCGCAGGACAAGGAAGTTAAAAGAGATTTGAAAATACTTCTGGGTTTAAAATTCGTAACAATGCTGATATTGCAAATTTTCTATGCCATCACCTTTTTGCTTCTCACCCTCCCAACACAGTTTCTGTTTTCTATTCATATTTCTATTATGGAAGGAATGTGTAAATACTTGTGTCTTAATCAATGGCAAATAAAACCATCTGCTTTTATTTACTTTCTAGTTAGTTAAAACTAAATTATCTCCTTAAAAATTTGTCACCGTGGGATTTGTTTTAAAGCCCTGCTCTTCCGTATGTTTGCATCCCAAAGGTTACATTGTAAACTGCAGAATTAAGGCTTAGTAGTATCTGAGAAGAGGCTTTTGGGGAATGGACTCTGGCCTGAGGTTACTCAGCTTTAGAGAAAGAGTGTAGGTTGAAGTTCCTGGCTGTGATGAGCTGCTGTGTGCAAAATATAGCAGGATGTCAAGTTGGACAACACAGTCCTTTTCTAAATTAAAGCACGTCTAGTTGTGAAAGAAAAGCAAGTGTCTGATAGTGGTGAATTATTGGACTAATCTTTTTTTTCCCTCTGTTTTAATAGATAACAGGGCTAGGGGTGAAAGGAGTCCCACCGTATCCATTTGCAGGTTAAATATATGTTCTTCAGAATGGATTAGAGGACTGACATAAGGAAGACAAGTTGGAAGGGCATATTCTGGTGCTCAGCATCTTTTTGCTTTGAAACCATAACACAATACCTCATCAGGGAAGGATGAAAAACTACTGAAATACATGGAATTTAAAAAACTGATCTTTTTTTTCTCCTTTAAACTTTATGACATTAAATATCTGATGGTACTTTTCCTGTTGTGCTAAAAAGATTCTCACCCTAATAAACTACTGAATATTGTAACTTTCTTTTATGATTAAATAATGTTTTAATATCTTTTCTTTTTATTATTTATTCTCCTGTCTCATTTGCGACTTAGGCTATATTGATTTATTGCTTAATTGTACTGTCTCTTTTACATATTTTCAAAGTTTCAGATAAAATATCCATTTGTGGTCTTACCGCTGCTTTAACTGGAACTTCATTTGTTCCATAACGTTCTCAACAACTGAAGCATTAATACCTATTATGGTGCATCTGCAGCTTCCTTTTTGCATTACATTTTTAAGGCCTCAGCTGTGGTTGTACTTAAATTTAACTCTGGTCATCTGGAGTTGATCATCATCTCTCCCCAGTGCATGTCACTATGTCACTCATTTTCTTAAATGTAAACCCAAACGTTTAGGATCAAGAACCATACTTTTTTTTATCCTCTGAAGATCTCAGCCCTGTTCCAGGGAGATGTGTGATGACAGGAAAGCATTAGGTGTCCTCGGTCTTTTGTGTATAAAAGAAAGCACCACCTGCACGTATGTCCTGCTGAACCAAACCCCAGAGCAGCCCGAGAGGCAGGAGGGGCCCACATGCCCAAATGGCCACAGCTTCTACGAATGTGCACAGAATGGAAGGTGTATTGTACTTTCTTCACAGCACCTGTTGTAAAGGGCAAGCTTATTTACTGGATTGCCTTTTTGCTGGTAACTTCAGGCCTGTCTGTGCTGAAACAGCTGTGATGTAGCTCAGTTGGTTTGTGAACTGCAGGTTTTGCTCTTGGCCTGTGACATGTTCCCATGTTCATGCACCTCCACTTGCACTTGGAATAGCTGTCCATCCCTGTCCTGCTGCGTGAGGGTAACCCACCAATGGCCAAGAGTGGCTGTGTGTGTTCTCTGCAGGTAGCTCCAAGAACTGGTACAGCGTGGTTTTCCAGTGTGTCCCTGCAAATCTGTAGGAGTTAGTTTTTCTCTGCTGGATCTGCTTGTGTCTGCTGTGCCCCCTCGAGTGTGCAGTGGGTGACACAGCTGCCTAGCCACTGGACCACACCAAGGCCTTGGTGCTGCTTTGAACCAAGATTTGAAAGGTGACTGTGCAAGTCACCGTTTTCCTTCTTTAAAGCATGTGGGGGTATGTATGTCTCTGCAGCTGGAAAAGCAGGAGGTTTAAGCAGCCCTGCTTCAGGGCAGAAGATGAGCATGAGGTGGTGAAGTAAGCTAGGACTTGTTTGTTTGAGTGTCTACCATCCTTCATTTACTGTACGTGCTGCAAGATAATCCCAAAGCATGGTAGAGGAAAGGTTTATGAGTTGAGGAAGATGGTGAAGGTGGCAAATTTAGGGCTCTGATCTCACTGAAGTCATGAACCTGGTGATAACTGCAGGCTGTAGGGCTGCTGTCGTTGATTGCTAATGGACATTCAGAGATGCAGTGGAAAACTAATATGCATAAACACAAATAAGCAATAAATAGGCATAAACACAAATAAGCTCTGCTCTACCATGGCTATCCTGTTGCAGAGGTTCCTGCACACACCATGAGGTTTTGTACCTGTGCTCACCCTCAGCCCGCTGCAATGGCAGGAGGGTGATGGCCAGCACAACACAAGGTACCGCTGATCCTTTTTTGTTGTTGCTGTGCTAGAAAGGTAACAGCAAGTGCTCATACAAGCATGAAGGGTCCGGTCAAAGATTAGTTGGTCACTGCTGGTCAAGAGGCACCCAGGAGACAGGGAGGATGAGGCTGCTGGAGCCCCTCATCCTCCATGTTGTGCATGGGCGGCCCTGGGCAGATGTCTGAGGCGCACAGGTCTTTGTGCTTGTAAACATGGCAGCAGGAGAAGGTAAAATAAGCATCTGCAGACATGGTAAATAAATGCCACCTCCTCCTCCTCCTGTAAGATCACCCGCTGGGCTTTGCTACACTGGTTTCACGGGCATCACATGAGCAGGAAGAGCCAACTCTGCCAGGAGAGTTGTATTTTTAACATTAACTGAAACGTCCTGGGAGCATGTCTTGCCGCAGCCTCCAGTGCAGAGCCTGTAGCTGCTTCCTGCGCCGCAGCCCGAGGAGCCCAAACAGGTGCTGCCAGCATATTTTGACGAGTCCCATGACAGAGCGCCGGATCCAGCAAACTGGAGCTGAGCAGTTGCTGGTTCCCTCAATTAGGAAGGCTTCCTGACTTTTGTTTAATCCCTTGCTTATTAATGGCGCTCACCTCTTTGATCACAGACTTGCACTGATTTCAATTAGGGTTGAGCAAGAGCCCAGTGACAGGAACGGCTGTATCAGGAGGAGCAGCTGCTGTGCCCTGAAGGGTTTCTTCACCCTCGTGACCAAAATCTATAGTCATAGGTGAAGCGTATTTATTCCCAACCAAGCTGGAGAAAACTCAGGTAATCCTTTGCTGGCAAAACAGCTCTGCTGAAATAAAAGCAGGCGGCACTGACTGCCCAGGAGCTCCAGTTCTTCCCATCTCAAGCATCAGGGAGGGACCGGGCCCTTCCTACAAAAGGGCAAAGCCACAGGAAGATAAACCTTGGCTTCACTTTTGGACAACGCTGTTGAGTGGGATATCACTGGGGTGAGTAGCTACACCTCTCCCTGCCTGAGGATTTTAATAACTGTGTCTTCATTAACTCTAACCATGCCTGTTTTCATCTCCAAAAGGGAGACTCTGTCTAGGTGAAGAATGACTTTGAGAGATTGGGACAATTAAATTACATGTGAAATTTGGTTTCTGGAGTACTGAAACCTGGGATGGACTCTCAAGGGGAATAAGCAACACAAGTGTAATTTGGGGGAGCTGTGAAAAAAAGAGGGGAGCGATGGATTTACTAAATATTTGTAAGCCACGGAACAAATTCAGAGCTACTGTCTGAGCACATGCCTGTAGGTAACAGAAGACAAATACAACTATTTAAATATGACGTTAATATATGCAGTGTGCCAACGCCTTGACACACTCCCCCAACTACACTATGTTGATAAAAAATAGGCACTGTGAAAAGACGTAGAAGGAGTTGCATCAGAGGAGACTGAAGCAGTGGGAAAGGAGAGAGGAAGCCACCCCAGAAGGAGACACTGCAGTGAGGCACCAGCCAGAGGTACCGGCTGCCTTTGGCCAGCTTCACTATAAACTTCTGCTTTGCAACTCAGCAACATTAGAAATAAATGAAGTGCGCGGCAGGGGCAGGCTCTTTATTTTGTAGAAATAATTAAAACAATTGCTGGCTGGCTAGCAACAAACACATGCACCTGCTGCTCTGGGGTTGCACCACTCATCAACAGCATCCACAAAACCTTTGAGGTGTGTCTTGTCCTAAACTGGCTAACCTCTGGAAAGGTAGACGTGGGGGATGTTGAAATGGCATGCCAAGGGTGGGAGATGTGATACTTCTGCTGGTAGTCTAGAAGTCAGTGGGGTAGGAATAAGAGATGGTGCTAAATGTGGTGGGGGTGTCCCCAGAGCATTTTCAGCCTCCCAAGTAAATCAGAGAAACGTGCTCTGGTAGTATTTTTCCCGGCTGCTGTCCTGCCTAGTGCCATTGATGATCCAGCATACAAGCTGCTCGCCAGGAAAGCAGCGCATACATTTTTTTTTAAGTTGCAGCGAGGCAAATGTGTTGTCCCTTTGCCTGACTTGGTTTTGTTTTGCCGCAGCCTGTGGTGGGGAAGTCAATCAAGTCACCAGAAGAAAAGAGCTGACTGAAAAGTGTGGTTTTCTCCACCGAAATTGCTTTAGAAAAAATGCTTTGGGAAGTATTTTGCAGAAAAAAAGATTACTTTTTTTTTTCTCTCCTGCACTTGAGAACCAGTCATTTTCTTTTTAAATGGAAGCAGTTAAAATGATTGCAAACCAGAATTTTCCTTTTGAATGTCTTGCAGCTGAAAATGCTGTGAAAAAAAAGTATATTATTCTACATGAACCTCCCTTCAAAGTTATCATTTAGTTTAAAAGAAGGAAAGCAGAGAGTAATGTGAAAAGATCTGTGAGAGCAAGCAGAGACAGAAGGTTTGTGCTGAAATGAGATGGAGCTGACAGCTTGGGCTGGGAGGCCAAGGAAGGCTGAGGAGAGTCCTCAGGGTGCCCACAAGCACTTTGCTTGTAATGCAGTGACCTTGGCAGGAGTTTGGCTTGGAAATATTGCCAGCTTTTTTGCTAGAAATGTTTGAATTAGTCTCTGGCTTAAGGCTGTAATTTTTTAAATCTCTAAATGTGGATCAATGGTGACTATGATAGGATTAAGACTAGGTCTGTCTCGGCTATTTGCTTAATTGGGAAAAATGTTCATCCTGTGAATCATTTGAACATCAAATTAAAATGTTCATTAAAGTTTTGCACAAGTAAAGAAATGCATTGCTCTTGCCTGTTGGATTGGGTCTGATTCCTCCCAGGTGGCTTCTGCCCCTGCTGAGTGTGGTGAGGGCAGTGCCTGCTAGCAGCCACCTGCCTCCTGCCTCTCCCTGCTTTGCTGCAGCATGCAGGACTGGGGGAGGCGCCCTGCCACCAAAATGCTGGTGGTCACTTTAGCTCACCACCTGGCTTGGACTGTCCCCATGGTAAGCCTGCCCTGCCCCCACCTTGCTGGACCAGCCACAGGGGGGACCCACCATCACCTGCCTCTGCTGAGCAGGGCTGGGTAGGAGAAGGCACTTGGTGTCTTCTTTTAACCACAGACGAAAGTCGCAAATACTGAAGAAGGAAAAAATAGAAGTCTTCAAAGCCAAAGAAGATATTGCTGTCCTGCAGCATCCGTGGCAATTGCCAAGGCTCTGTGGCCAAAGCCCTTCCTGGGGCGTGCTGCAGCTCTCTGCCAAGGCAGGATTCAGGCTTTGCATATTCGAGGTGAGGAGCCCTGTGAGGAGAGCAGGTGACTTCGGCACCCAAGCAGGCTGTGGCACAGCTGGGAAAAGGAGCCAAGCCTTAATGATGCTAGTATGCCTTAATCACAAGAATATTTTTTTCCTTATCATTCAAAGTGACTGGTACTACAAAACCCTCCCATGCATCTTTTATTAACCTCCCCTTTTTATCACCTGAGATGTTCATCTGCCCCTAAATTTGGGAAGACTGGGCTAGCCCTCAGGGTGACAGAATGGTGCAATGTCTCAGTTTCCCTCTCCCACTCTCATGAAATGAGAAAAATACTGAGCAAGGGTTTTCCCCATCACATGTTCTGCTGCTGGCACCAGCTGGCACCACAAACCAGACCATTCAGAAGGGCTTTGGTCCATGCCTCATCATTCATGTGACTGCTGACTGAATACAAAATGTGAAAGGCTACCTGCTCGGTGCAGATAACATCAACTATTGCATGTTTTTAATTGTCGCTGAAAACAGCAGCCGGACTCATTGGACCAGCGCTGGAAAAGGGATACCAACCCAGGTCTTGCAATATTTTCCTCAGCAGGTGTGTTGATGTGATGAACTGCAAAGTTTTGCATAGGCGTCCTCCAGCTTGATATAAATATTCAGCTGTTTGACTGAGGCAAAAGGGTTCTTAAAATCCCTTGGTTTATGCAGACAGTTATTTCACTGTACGCAAATTAAAAGCTTTAGCTGTCTGCCTGCTTATTCAAAGCTTCAGCTTAAAATTAAAAATGAAATTATGTGTGCTTGCAGGGGGGAGAGAGGGAGAGAAACAGCAAAGAAACCTTTTAAGGCCAGTCATTCGTTTGTATTTTACCTGTATCTTAGGGGTACTGAAATGACCAGGTTTTGTCCAGTTCGTTTGAAAAGGGATGTAACTGAGGTTTAGAAAGGCTGTTTTTAAATAGCTACCAGAAAGAGATTTTTGGGTTTTAGAGCAGACTGGATGTTTTTACATTAGTTTTTGATTCCTAATTGGAAATTTTTCTTACAGTCTTCAAATTCTGATAGCTTGTTATTCTGATAACAGTTTAACTTGGAAAATGTTTCAGGGACACCCGTCAACCTCTTAGTCTCCATAAGGAGTTTAGGCACAAGTCCAGGAGGCTAGAACACCAACAAAATACTGCAGAGAGGATATAGGCAGGGTGAACGTGATGTTTTTGTCTGCAGGGATTTTATCTGGGGAGAATACATCAGGATTTTGTGCTTTCTGCTTGGAGTTGCTCTTTTTTCCCCTGCATGCTTATCTCTGATGGATCAGTGCTGCACCAAGCAGGGTGTGAAGTGCTGCACAAAAAGGTGCCAGGTGGCAGGAGGCCTGGGGAGTGATGAAGCGAAACGTGGTGTTTTGAACGAGGCTTTTTGCGGTCGTTTCCTCATTTTTCCCTCTGAGCCGCTGTATTCTGTGAAATGCTGCTGCTGCGTAGTTCCATGGAGTGCCGCAGGGAGGGTGCAGCAGGAGGTGGACCACCTGGCACAGAGGGAACTGGGGGCTGCATCGCTGCCAGTTTGTGGGGATGCTTTTGGAGGGCAGTGCTGCCTTTTAGGGTTGGACAAACCTTCCTGCTAAGAGCCTCCATTTTCAGCTGCTTGTAAAAGTTAGTGAAACCTCAGCCAGCAAGGCACAGATCTTTCCTTCTAGTTGCCCTCTTCAAAACAGGGCAATTTAAGACAAAATATTCAGCTGTTTGAATAAAACCCCACAGCTGGAGGGACACACGGGGCCTATTTCTTTGGTGGGGGGGAGAGATGCTGAGGCTGGATGTACACCTGGGGAAGGCAGACACATGCTGAGGCTCTGTGGGATGGGGCAGGTCTCCGCAGTATCATGGAGGTGGGCGCGAGAGGGGTAAGCAGGCAGCTGGTGCAGGCAGGTTGGTTTCTCCGCTGCCTGTGCCTTGTGAAACAGCTGGTAATGGCGTGATTGCGTACTCTTTACGTGGTGTGCGGGATGGGTCTGTGAATCAGTATTTCACCATGGCTTACATGCCAGGCCCCAGTTTTGTTGCTGCAGAACCTGGAGAAGGGCGGTAAGTGAAATGGGAGTTGGTGGGAAGAGAAAGGTTTAGTAACGCTCGTTTAGGTCAATGAAACAACTGATGAGAGAAATGCACACCGACTGTTGCAGATCTGGAGAATTTCTGCCTCTGTGGGAGCTGTGTGGATGCTGGGCTGCTGCCGAACCACGTTTCCCCATGGGGGTGAGCAGGTCTGAGTTTCCCAGACCATGATACAATAAAGTCAGCATGCATCTCCAAGCCTCGGGTCCCAAATACAGCAGCCACATGACATAAGGCTTTAACCCAAGAGAAACTCACTCCTCCAGCTTAAGCATGGCTTAACAGGTTTTAGGAGGTTTTACTGGCACCTCGTTGCGTATCCTTATTTACACTTTAGATTGATGCTGTTTGCCTGAGGGGAGCAACTCACTGCCCGGCCTCTCCTGGCCATTTTTCTTGGAAGGGGGAAGGGTATACCTGATAAATGGGTTGTTTGGACCTTACCTTGGCAGGGTGACTCCTTATCATGCATGTCTGGGGCTGGGGAGCAGGGAAGATAGGGGTCTCCAGCCCTGTTGTTTCCACTCAGAGTGATGACTGGCTCTTCCCACATACTTAGAAGCATATTAGTGCTAATTAATTATCTGTAAACCTTATCACCAGCTCACCTACCAAGAAACAATGCCCGCTTGAAGACACTAATCTGTAGGAATAGTGTTATGTCAGGGACTGGCTGCTTCCCAAGAAATATCTCTGTGATCTGTGGAAAAAATGTGCTGAGGCTGGTGGGTGCCGCAGCGCAGCCGCAGCAGCAGCAGCAGCAGCAGCAGCAGCAGCAGCAGCAGCAGCAGTGTCTCCATTAGCGGTGACTGAGGCGTCGAGTAGGCCCCTTTCTCCTGCAGGAGCTGAATGGCGGAGGGTATTGCTCACACCCCGCACCGCAGCTGGGGCAGGGCAGGCCCTGGGGCCCAGCTACCCATTTTGGAGGCCATCAACGGGCTCTGAACACAAGTGTTAGGGACTGGGCACCCTGTGCCGGGGTGGTGGCAGAGTGGCCAGTGTCCTCACAGGCACCCTGCTGCGGCAGGGATGGGGGTACGGGGCAGCTGGGGCACGGACACCCCTGGCAGGAGCAGGCACCTGGGCTGGGAGCTTCGCAGACGGGTGGCTTCACCCCCGGAGTAGCAGCCGGGATAATCACACCCTGCAGCCTGGCACAGGGTGAAGTTCGGAGTTTGCAGCAGGGGTTGGAGCCGTGGCTGGGGCAGTGAGGGGGGCAGCGAAGATGAAACGCAGGAGCATGAAAGGCAGGAGCCATCTCCAGTGTTTGCATATGCACGCTGACTCTGTGCGGGAACAGGCACTCGGTCTTTGGTGGCCTCGGTGGCAAACTGCAGTCGGTATTGTGGGTGCATGCATGTCTTCCTGTGGAGCACATCAATGCATCTGTGTTAATAAGGCAGAGCCTCATTTTTCCACAAAAAGGCTTCTGGCTCATTGGTGCTGCTGCCTGCCAGTCCCTCCCCATGGTCTGGGGGGCCCTTGGGATCACCGATCCCCAGCCAACAGCTTGGTGCCAGCTCAGGGCCCTGTCCCAGCGCTCCCTTGCCTGGAGGCAAGTTCCTCATCAGCAGCTCTGGCTTAAAGCCTCTCACCTAGGAAAGGTTTGCTAAGGAGAAGCCTTGGCACTTCAAGCTGAGTTCCAGCCATGAAGCCTCTTAAATTACTCCATCATGTGGGATTTAGAGGGTTTTCCATTTACAAACCCTGCTTTTAAGCATCACAGGCATAAAAAATCCACACAAGAGCTTTTCTTTAAATCCGTTGTCAACTCTCTTCCCCTCAGACCATGTCCTCCTCCATCAAAATTGAATCTGTTGTGAAGGAGAAGAACAGGATGGGAGAGTGCCCCGTCTGGGAAGAACGGGAGAGCGCGCTCATCTACGTAGACATTAACTCACAGAAAGTTTGCCGCTGGAGCCCAGTCACCAATGAGGTGCAGAGTGTGTCTGTGGGTAAGGGTCCGTACTCACCACCTCATCCTGGGAGTCTTCTCTGCCTGCCCCTGCCCATCCCTCCCAGTAGGAATCCTGTGGCATGGTGGTCTCCCTTATGTTCCATGGGGCCACATGCCCTGTCCTTCATTGACGTGTTGCTAAGCACAGTGTGGCCTAAGCCAGCTGAGCAGAGGGGACCATGCTGAGGTGTGGAGGGCCATGTTGCCCTTGCTGAGCCCCAGTGGGAAGGCATGTTTCCTTTGGGACCTGCAGAGGAAAAGGTGCAGTCTAATGTCTAATGGCTGTGTCTGCCCAGATGGTGGAAGGATCCGGGGACTGTAAAGCCAGCGAGATGTGCTAACAATCTCAGGGGAGAAGGATCTTAGCATCAGCTAAGCCTCTCCTGGGTCAGGGATGTCCCAATCAAACCCAGGTGACCTCGGTGAGGTGGGGAGGGGTAGGGCTGGCTGATGGCCCTGGAGCTGCCCACCATCTACTGTTCCCTCTTGCCCTCAGATGCCCGTGTCGGCTCAGTGGCACTGCGACAGTGCGGGGGCTATGTCATCGCCCTGGGAACCAGGTTTGCCTTTCTGGACTGGGACACCCAGGTGGTCACCACCATCCTTGAGCTTGAGCAGGATAAGCCCAACAACAGGTTCAATGATGGGAAAGTGGATCCAAAGGGGAGGTTTTTTGCTGGTAAGTTTCTGGCAGAAATTTCCCCAAGAGCAAAGAGGAACTAATTACCGTGTGTTTTATATAGTGCATTTTATTCCATGTTCTCAATTCCTCTGTTGACTTCCCTGCAAAAACCACTGTCGTGAGCATGAGCTATCTTGTAAACCCTCTGCTCAGTTACTGCCCAATGGGGAGGACAAGAGATGCTGGCCACATCCTCTGACTTATAATGAAGATAGAGGCTGTGGACAAGGGCCATCTGGCGGAAGGCTCCCCTTCTACTTGGAAGATGGTGTTTTTCAAACATCTCCCTCCACAGAAAGTGAAAAGCAGGTGAAGGTAGACATGTAGACAGGAAGGTTTTTGGAGGTATAGAGGAGGATACAGCTCCTAGAGTAGATGATGAGCTGCGGGTTGCACTGTTCAGGTACAGCCTCCCCTGATTAGCCCATGGGAAACAGGGATGTGGTGAGAGATCCTTGGCATCCTGAAGGCAAGAGGAACTTTTCCCACTGGTTGCAATGCAGCCAGGGTGCCCCTGTGCTTTTTGTCATATAAATGATGAGCCAAGCATAGCAATCCAAGCTGGAAGTGGAGAGCGACTGATGGGAATGAAAATGGGTCTGTATTTGTTTTGCCAACCAGCCTTTTCTTACTATTTCAAATTTGCCAAAAGTCAGGAAATTCATTTGACTCATGATTATGCTTGAGGGATAACGTGTCACTGGAGTTAAGGGCAAGAATAAGAGAGAAAAACCTGCTTTGCACACCCATTCCCAGCTGTGCATGGAGGATCAATGCTTTTAACAGGGGTTTTGGCCAAGCATTGTAAAATAAGCTCCTGAGGGCTTCTGAAAGGGGAGACCAACAGAAGCAGTCTGTCATACTTAAAAGAAGGTGTAATGTCCTCCTTGAGTGCTTCCCATCCCATCACTGCAGAGCTCTCTCCAGAGGAGAGAGAATCAGGAAATACCTAACGGGGTTAACACTGAGGCATAAATTCCTTGAGAAAAAAATCTCACTTCTGTGGCATTCTCCACTTGCTTCTGAGATGAGTGTGCTTTACAGCACCTGTATTTTAAGGTAACAGCCCATTTAAATGATGAAAGTAGCCTATGAGGAGCAACAACAAAAAGAGCACATGATGCTTGCCTGCATCTTGGCTTTTGCTGTGAGCAGAACCTCGGCCCCTGGTGCATCGTGGTGCTCCTTTGGGTCTTTGGTGTCTATGACTCAAACAGCAATGCAGAAGCTCATCCTTTCATCAGTCAGCATCACCTCTGCGGGACACAGCTGCTCCTGTTCGGCTCCTTTTCCTCCTTCTCATCAATCTGATAAGACCGGGTTAGTCCCTTTCTCCCTAGGACCTCTTAGTAACACTTAGAGGAGGTTTTTAATCAAGCACGAGGAGCAAGCTTCTACTTTCTAACCAGTGCTCCCATTTCCATTTCAGGTACAATGGCTGAAGAGACGGCACCAGGGGTCCGAGCGAGCCGGCAAGGCGCTCTCTATACCCTTTTCCCTGACCATTCAGTAATAAAACAGTTAGACCAGGTGGACATCTCCAATGGTCTGGACTGGTCCCTGGACCACAGGACCTTCTTTCACATTGACAGCCTGGCATATGCTGTGCATGCCTTCAGCTATGATGTGCACACTGGAAAGATTGGTACACATGCTCTTCTAAATTTGGTGACAAGTTTGATGACTCTTACTCTTTCTGCAGTGAGACCTGGGCATGTAAGATGCAGTGATTTATTTGACAGATCTCATATCTTCTGGTTACAGCTTGTCAGCAGGCTGATTGTGATTTTTCTCAAATATAGTTACACACCAGGTGAACAAAGTTTTGACAATCCTTCATTTACTTTAATCTGGATAAATAATCATATTAGACCCGTTCAAGGAGTTGCAGGGAAGAAGTCATCTGTACTGCAGGGTGAAAATTAATTTATAGGATGCTATTTATTCTTGAGTGCCATCTACTGGAAAGCTTCGATTGTACTAGCTCCATAAATACAAATACAGAATATGCATGCATGTATATCACAGAAATATATTTAAAGAATGAAGTTATCCTTGTGACTAAGGTTTCCCAATTCTGAAATTAAAATTGCCTTCAGATGTTTGGCAAATTTCACTTAAATTCATTTTCTGGACAAACATCTTTTATTGTATCTGCAAAAAGGAAAATTCAGGTGCAAGCGAAATGGGTGCAAACCCATTTCAAAACTCTATGAAATATTTTGGAGCTATATCGATCTGTTATACTCCGTGGAAATTTAAATGGCTGAAGTGCCTTTGTACTCTAATGTTGCGACAGAGGGAAGACACAGTCACTCAATAAGAGTGATCAGCAGACTTCGTTTATTGTCCCTTACAGTCACCTTTTATGCCTTGTTATAATTAGCTCATACATATTACAAAAGTTAAGCTCATTATTGGTTAGTTGCCTAAATACCAAGCCCGCCCCTAGTTTCTCTTCTGTAGTTATCTGTTCCCACCTGCAACATTCTTTTCCCACCAAAATCTTCCTGTTATTGTGTAACAAGAACAGCCAAGGATAGTGTATTTTTGCTTTACTTCAGATAAGCTGAGAGCGATGTGCATTTTTGTCCAGCCAGCTGGACTATGTCTATGTGACCCTTTTCAGCTAGCCAGTTATCCACACTCTACTTAGCGTGGACTTTGTAATCATGGGTGAATATCATACAGAATAATTACATTCACTCAGATTACAATTGCTAAGAAAATATATTTCTATAAATTTCAGGATATAAGGCTTCTAAAGAAGATTTAGTCCAACTTCCCGCCCTCCCCCTCCCAATACAAAAATGTAACTAGTTTGAACTTCCTAGCCTTGGCTATTTTTGGGTAGTGTAATGGCCAGAAAGCTCTGGGTCAGAGCAAGCAGACCTCTGCCCATGGGCACTGGTCCACGGACTGCGCACGTGTCCACCAAGCCATCTGCACTGCCGCCTAGACTGCCAGCAGTTGGTGTCCAGGCTTAATCAAAACCGGTAGCTTTCTTGGCCATTAAAGAGTAAAGTTCTTGATCTTTAGCTGGCAGAAGTTGCTTATTGCCAGCATTTAAACCCAAGTCATTATGTGTGTGATGCGTTGCTCATAAAAAGAAATCCAGGCTGTAATGATCAATGGAAGTGCAGGAAAAGTCACTGCTCTTGCAGCAGTTGTGGCATGACAAGCAGCTAGTGGGTTAACAGGAAGGACAGGTTCTTTTCCCTTGGTAAAATAACAGGAGCCCTAATTCAGTACAATCCCAAACTGCAATGGCTCTGCTGGGGGCTTGCTTCTGCCAGGCTCAGTTAGGCTTTTAACACATCTGCAAAATGTGCACATGATATACATATTCCAGTGCATTTTTCTCACAGAAAGTGAATTTACCAGTTTGCAAGAGCATGGAATATGTTAGACTGGGATCTGATACAGAACTGGTACCAGCCCATGTAACACCAGCTCTGTAACTCTCCCTGCAGCCTGCCCAAAACTTTTGTACCGTCTAGAAAAGGAGGAGCAAATGCCCGACGGGATGTGCATAGATGCAGAAGGGAAGCTCTGGGTGGCCTGTATCGATGGTGGGAGAGTCATTCGCATAGACCCAGAGACAGGTAAGGCCTCCGCCAGCACCTGCGTATTGAGTGTCAGCTACATGCCATGAACGCAAGAGGAAAGGCACCCAGGAGGAATGCCTTGAAGGTGAGATGAGGTGGTGTCATTTATTGCCCAGTTCTGCCCCATGGGTTGTCGAGAGCATCGCTGGCCCAGACCCTGATCACATGAAGAGTGATCCCCGCGCTGCCTCTACACGGGTACCCTGGCTCCTGTGGGCTGCTGATGCACCACACCCTCTTCTTAATAATGCCACTAAAATCCCACAAAAAGCACTGCACATTTATTACAAGAAATACTACAAACTTGCAATTAAAGGAGAAAAAATTCTCAGTGTTGAAACATTTAACTGGGAAATGCTGTTAGGGAATGACAGCCATCCCAGGCCAGGTGTCTTTGCCTTTCCTGGCTTCTCATACTGTGTTGCTTCATTGTGAGAAAAGGAAGCGATGCCTCACAGATATTGGGGAGAGGCTGAAAACTAGTTAGACATGAGGCAGATGAAATAATTTGATTTCCCCACAAACTGTCATTTAGCATATGGCCCCTGTCTGTAGGGGAGATGCCTTCTGAGTAAATACCACATCTGTGCCATGTGCACTAGTACTGCATTCATATTTATATGTTTCCTAGAAAATGAACATTAGGAAACAATTGCACATTTTTTCCCAGGAAAAAGAATCCAAACCGTGAGGCTGCCTACTCCGAGGATCACCTCTTGCTGCTTTGGTGGAAAAGACTACTCAGAAATGTATGTGACTTCTGCATACGATGGACTGGATGAGGCCACCTTAGCCAAGGAACCTCACGCAGGAGAGATCTTCAAGGTGAGCACGTTTCCTTTCTTTCTGTATGTCAGACCTGCCAAGCCTCATGCTCTGAGAGTGAGGTGCCCTCACTCATCCCACTGGCCTGATGTGCTGGTCCAGATGCGTTCCGTGTCCACTGGCCAGGCACAGCTGCTTTTGCACAGCTGCTCGTGCATTTGGAAGGAAGATTTGAAGAAATTGCTGGTAATAGTGTTGACATGTTGGTTAGCTGAAGTTGATATCCAGTCAGGGGCTGAAGGCAGCCAGTGGATCTGGATCTGCCCTGTATAACATATTCTGTAATACACTGTCAGGACTTGAGTTTTGCTCCTATTTCTTCCTATATTTTCATCAGTTTTGGAAATTTCACCCCCTTAATTCTCAGTTTTTAATTGTGACAAGAAATCTAGATGTTTACAGCACAGGTTGCTCCTTTAAAAATTAAATTCTTAAATTCACCCAATTTGCACCCGAATCCCAAAACTTGTGGGATTTTTTTAGTTTGTTAAAAGTGGTTGCTACATTTTGAGAAACTAATAATCTACATTTTTGTCCAGGGCTCTTGAATCCAAAACTTGTTTATCTCTTCATTTTTCAGTCCATTAGCAAAAAGTACATCAGGAGAATAAAATGCAGTTCTTAATGAGCAATTGCCCTCATTCCCTGAAAGCTGACCACAGCAGGAAAGGGAAGGGTCGTAAATGAGTGGAAATGAAAAAAACCAAACAAACTCAAACAAAAACCAAACAAACCCAGACTGTAATCAGTTTGGCAATAGGATGAAGACATGTTCCAGCAGGGCTGGAGATCTAGTCTGGGATCTGGGACCTTATAGTTGAAAGCAGTGTTTGGAGGAGATTTCTCATGGCTGAGAATTGATAGATTTCTCAAGCAGCAGAGTTTAGGAGCTTTGTTTTTTTTATCTCTGTTCCTCAGTTCTCCAGTTCTAGAAGGGAATTTATATTTTCCAAACTCACATTTGTCTTGCATGGGCAAAGCACATTAAAAGTTACTATGAGTGATTTCATCAATGCAGAGATAGGGACAACATGTAAGGGCTACAAATAATGTGTAAATTATCAAAATTATTGAGTGGTGCTAATAAAGACCTTAGTCTTAAAGAGTTCTAAAGAACTCCATGTAATGACTCATTTTGGTCTCCTCTTGAAGCCGGAGACCTTCCATGTAGCGGTAGGTTGCTATGGTTTTTGTTGTACAACATTTGAGTGTTTTCATTGTACTCAATTGGAGATGTTTCCTTTTTTTATTTTTGTAATTTTTAAACAGATAACAGGCCTGGGTGTGAAAGGGATCCCACAGAATTTCTATGCTGCTTGAACATTGACACTAAATAACAAAGAAGAAATGCTTGCATCTTGTAGTAGCTCTGACAAGCAGAAGTCCAATGAACTACAGAATTTATGTGTGAGGATTTCTAAACTGAAAGCATGCTTGTTTGGAATTGAAGATATTCTTTCTTCTGTGGGCCTGTGGCTTGATGCAATAGGTTAGAGAGGTAAAGTTAATCCGTGTTACACCTTGATAGCTTTTGTGACTTTCCATAAACCTACATAAGCCTGAGCTTAGTTTTGTTGAACTTTCTGATGACCAGCTCTGGATTTTCAAGGTTGTGTGTTCCCAAAGAAGAACCTGACTCCTGGTTTGTCTTTTCATGTTACAGTGATTTACCAGCAATGACATGGCAGATTTTAATAAATATTGTAAGAGTGATGGCTTGAACTGGACTACTCCTCTGCTGTGGGACTCCCCCTGAGGTGTTTTCTTGGTGATCAGACCTATTTGTAGTATCCAGACTCCATTTTTTTTACATCCTTGCTAGCCTGTTTCCATTTGCCTTGTCATAAATTCTTCCGTCTTGTCTTTAGAACATGGTTTATGCTGCTGAAAATAAATTATGCAATCACACCTAAAATATGCTTACGGTTTGTTTTTTTCCCTGCATTCAGATATTACCATGAAAATGCTGAGTGACCACACACAGTCCGAGTACAAACAGGCTGTGAGCTGCCAGGATGGCCTGATACCAAAAATGGATGCTCCCTAGAGTTGTCCTGTCCGGGGTCATATTTGCACCTATACACATGGACTTCCCTTTGCTTTACATATTTTCTTACTGCATGCATGGTTTCTTATTCCTCTTCTTATAAAGCTGTTCCTCTGCTGTTTCAAGTATTTTCCTCCTTTTTCCCTTCAGATTTTCTTTTTCTTCTCTTCCCCCTGAGCTTCTCTTTCTACTTAATCTCACTTTTTGCCAGCTTTCTGCTGTCTCTTTGTGGTCCATATTGATCAGTATTAAGTTGGAAATCCTTGTCCCTGTCTTTAATGCTGTATATATCTGCCCAGGTTTCTCGCTGCATTACCCTCACCTGCTCTTTCTTCCCTGGGAATGAAAATCTGGCCTATCAATGTTTCTCCCTTTGCCCAAACTGTACAGGGCTTTCTCCCACACCAGTGACTACATCAAAGCTTTTGAATTTGGGGGTTTCCTGAAGGCCTCTGCATACCTGCAGTGAGCCAGGTCCTGGCCAAAATCTGGCCAGACTGAGTGGATGAGCAATGGAAGTGGAGAAGTTGCTCACCTCTTCTCATTGCTTCTACTGGATGGTCTGCAGATAGAGCAGAAATAGCACCTTGCATCTAAGTAAATGAAATGCACTTTGGAAAATGCTGGCAGATGAGTCTGTGAAAAAAAAGAGTGCAGTGGAGGGGGTCTCTCAGTTTTTCCTTGGCTTTGTGCAAACCTGGGCCCTGACAAAGCTATTTTGTCTCCTACATCTCTGTGACCTTCGGTTCATTTCTCCATGAGCAGGAGCTGATTATACCTTGGTGCTGCAGAAAGCACAATGCCGAGGTGTGTTTTTAGAGGCTATTTAAATAATGACCCAACACTATGTTGGATTCACTGAACCTCTGTGATCCTTTCATTATTTAAGAATGCTTGAGACCTGTAGATATCCAGTGAAATCTAGCCTTTGCATTGAATTTGCTATCTTTTCACTGCCTGGGAAGACAGCACGTAATACATATTCAGATCCTTAACGCTGACACTTTGTGATGTTACAAAGAAGTCAATAATACTCATCATTTACCAGACTTAGGTTTCAGTGTCTTTCTCTGAGGTATTTGGCCTTTCCACCACTGCTATTCAAGCCTTGAGTAAGCCCTCAGACAGTATGAGCAGGGAGTAAGTATTCAATGCCTCACGAGGATAACCTCCCACAATAACCCATGCATGGAGGAGCAGAGAAACTGTGGTTAGCCATGCAGAAGTGTTATTTTCCATGGGGCTGTATGCAGATTGCCCCTAGAATTAGCTGTTTTCTCCAGAGCCAGCATCTTTCTCCTGGCCAGGGGTCCCTCATAGCAGTCTTGAAAGAACCAGGCTGGGTTGCTTGCTTTCTTTTAAAATGCTCATAACATCCGACTCTCTTATGTGGTAGCTTTCTGGCCAGCTGACAAGCAGGAGATCTGGTTCTGAGCTCTGATCAGACAGAGGGCAGCCCAAACCATATGTCCCAGGACGATGTCCTACCCGTTTTGAAGGACGATGTAACATGGGGAAGGTTAGGTGGTATATTTGGCCCCCCCAGTTGAACCAGGCCATAGTCCAGAAAGAAATGTGAGATCCAGGGGGGGCAAGAAGGGAGATTTATTCACTAAGCACTATTGAATATACTTGATCACTGAACAGAATTTTCTGAAGTACATTTATTTCAGTGCAGTTACCTGAAGTCTACTGTAAAATCCATGTTAGGTACTTTTTGAACACTTATTCTAGACGATTATTTTAGGTCGTTAGCAAACACTTTGCTCCTGTGATACTTGACCAGATGATTAGTAAAACAGGATGAAGGCTCTTGGCCCGTCACTCTGCTTCACTCCTACCTTGCCCTGGAAGGGAGGTGAGTCCATAATGCTGCAGAAAGACAACCTAACTGAGAAATAAAATGTTCGGTTAATTTTAATGTTTGCTCAACAATTGAGCTGTTGGGTTTTTTCCTAGTCATAATTCCAATAGTAATTAAGCTGCTGAAGGTTCTTATGAGTAAAGGTGTTAAATGCCATTTGGCACCATGTCAATACCAAACTGGTATAAGGAGCCCTGACAATTATGCAAGATTTCCTGTTTACCCCACCTGGAGAGGAATGCAAGGCATGACGTTTGGAGGCAAGTCAAGTGTCCTAACCTTTAATTAAAAAAAATAATGTAGGAAGTGTGTGCAGATGCCTTATTTAATTAAAAATATCCAGTTATTTACAAAATTGCCTACCCACTAGGCTATTTGCTCTGCCAGAAAAGGAAAGTAGATAATTTTGAAACAATTTGCACTTGAGAAATCCTTAATACCCTCGGGTTTTTTTCTAGAGCTTCCCCAGGCGCACAGGTCAGGCTCACTGGTTTGTAATTCCCCAGTCACACCTTCCTCCATCTCTAAAGGGAGACACTGTGCGTGCTACTCAGACTCCAAGGTCCAAGCGTTTTGGGATGTCTCATAGCGCAGCTTCCCAAATTAAAGAAAGGTTTGAAGGTGAATTTCTCTCTGTTACCCAAAGGCCCACTACTTCTCTTTCCAATTTCAGAAGTTGCTGTTTTGTGGTTTTGCTTCCTAAAATGGTGTTGATTGAAAACCATGGTGGGACTGTTCTCCAGCCTTGTTAACTGAAATGAAGCAAAGACCCTTTGCCTTAGGCCAGGCGAAGGCATCAAGGAAGGGGGTATAGGACTGGATTCATTCCCTTTGTGTGTGTAGGGAACAACACGGTGTCTGTATTCCTTGGTGAGGATACGCTCTGAGGTGGTTACTGGATGACTGAGCATGTGGTTGGTGTGGGTCAGCCCTGCACAGTGAGAAGCATGGCAGGGAGGACGCTGCCTGCCCAGGGGTAAGCTGCTGATGGAGTATCTCCCCAACATCAATCACAGGCAAAATGTAAAACAGCCTGTCAATAAGACAGTGGTGACGATGGGAGCCGACTTCCTTTGTAAGGGATTGGTCTGTACATCCTGCTTTTTATAAGCTTTCCTAAGTACTTACTATGTTTAATGATTATTTAACCCATACCAGGCTGGATAAATCTTACTTCTCTCGCATGCTTTTCTGTGTGTTGGGCGTATGCTTTCAACTGGGAAGATTTTGATCCCTGTGTTTTCTAATCCTTGTGGGACAAACTATCTGCCTTTTCTTGCCTGCCCAAAAAGACATGTCTTTGAGAAAACCTGTTGAATCTAAACCGAGGATCTCCAAATACTCGTAAGTGCAGCCAGGATGTGAGTGAAGCTGGTTAAACATCACGGCTGTGCTGGCATTGCTGCTGCACCCACGTGCTCTCACAGGCCTGGAACCGGCAAATACAGGGATGTAGTGTTTGTTTCACTGCCTTTTACTGTTGTGCCTAGGACTTCAGGCAGGAAAGAAGATGTGAAAATGTTTCTTAATCCTGGATAAGGAGACATAATAATTTTTCTAGCAATCTTTGTTTATCTGTTTCTTGTTGTGATTGTCTACTTCATCATAAAGAGAAACTGTAAAGATTGTCTCTTTGCTAATGAGGGAAGGGACAGACACAAAACAGCTGACTTTAAATAAAAAGTTCACAAGTGCTACCTGCTGTGGGTAAATAGGTCCCTGGCAACACAAGAAGGTAGCTTCCCTGCTAAAATGACCTGGCTTTGCATAGCTGGTTTGTTTTTTTTTTTACTTGACCCTATCATGCTGCATACTCACATCAGTGTCAAACTTAAAAATATAACTTTGAATCCAGATCTTTGCTACCTTCTTGCTGTTATCTCTGTGTCAATGTGTACTGGGATTTCAGAGGTAATAATGCACAGCCCACAAAAGAGAGACACTGAACTTTGAACCTCTATTCACATGAAAATACTCTTGGAAAATGAGAAGCTACTTGCCCTATGAACTATTAACGGGACTACTGGGTGACCTGTGGGGTGACTTTGGTCAACAGATGGGTCTGACTGGGAAAACAGCTGCAGGAACAAGAGGTATCTCCTTGGGAGGTATATGAGCAGGAACTGGATGTCTGCAAAAGAATGGCTGAAGGGCAGAAATAACTGTAGATTAATTTATTTTGTCTAAGATGATAGATTGCTTGAGCTGCTGAAAGTACTGGTTTATTGAGTTTGTTTGTGCTGCATGGTGCAGCACTGAGAACCTCAAAATAAAAAAAAGTTGGTGTTGATGTCAGGTTCTCGTCCTGCACACAAATAAGACTCACTTGAGCTGTGATAACCTCTGAGGAGGTGTAAGTCCCTCATCCTCATCAGCTGCTGTCTTCTTAAAGAAAAAAGTGTTCAACTGTGTTTAGCAGTACCCAAGTCATGTTGGGGAAGAGAAGATACGGATGAATGCCCTGTCAAGACCGTGGTATCATTTGGAAAGAGCTGATATCATGGCAGTGATACACTGGAAGAATTTAAGATGAACGGAAAGAGAAAGACTTATCAGAGGTGAGACTTAACATGGAAGCTGAGGTGATGACAAAGCAAAATGTGGTGAAGGCACAGAAAGGGGAAGAACATGTTGCTAGCAGGTGTGGTAAAAGGCAAGTGACAGGAGGGTGGGCTCCATAATGTGGAAGTAAAGCTTGAACTGGAAAAATTGTACCTGGAGGGACACATAGGGGTCAGAGAAAACTGAAGATGTTCGCTCCATCCTCTGCAGGGCTTTATATAGTTTATTGTACCCAAAGGGAGACAGCAGTGGGAGAAAAGCTGAACTGCCACTGCCCTCTCCCATACTTTTTGCAAAGACCTATACTTTTTTTTTTTTTTTTTTTTAAATCAGACACTCAAAAAGCTCAGACACAAAAAGCTGGGCTGGTACACAATGGACCTGTTTGTATTTAACTTGGTGAGGAGTGTAAGTGCAGGGTGTGGGACTGGACGATGATGGAGTTATCCCCACATCAACGCCACTGGGGTAACACGGTCACATTAAGAATCTGGAGCAGTGACAGGCCAGCTACAAGAAAGCCAAGGAGTGTGAGGTTGGTTGTTAAAGGAAAAATTCACACAGACGTGGGTACCGCTGCACTTGCTTTAATCACGACTCAGAGCTGGACCACCACCTCAGTGAGTGGTAGAGAACAAAGGGATACAGCACAGCTTATGTACACTTATCAAATTATTAGTCAGTGTCTGAAGTTTTTAGAAGTTTCCTTTAGTCTTGTCAGTTCTGTGAATCCATCACCTGACCCTGTCCCACTTGATTCATCTATTCAGTTCCAGTCTCTGCCTCGATTCCAAGGTCCTCCTCGGATCACTCTTTCTGCCTGCTTTAACTCACACAATCCTTCAAGCACACTTAGTCTTTGAACAAGCAATTCCCATTCACATATACTATTTTTTCTAAAAACACCTGTGTTTCTGTGAGCATCTGTGTACACAAATTGATCATCTATTGTTTCTCTATTGTCCTACTGATCAACTTGACTAAGTTTTAAACCAGCCTTGGATTAGGGCTATACAAGGGACGAGGCCTGGTTCTGCCATTTAGCAGCTTCAGCACTTCAAATTTCTCAATTCAAAATACATTTTCTTTAACATTGATCTGGAGCAGAGAAGGGGAGCCTTGCCTGCGTTATGAGGTGCTGGGCTGGTTTCTGTTTTGGCATGCTGGGTATCTTGGGAAGCATTCTCTTGCCTGAGAGTATTTCACTTTGCTCTAGGAAAATGAGGGTGTGTATGGACCCAGAAGCTTTCTATATTGTTCCTGCTAGAAAGCCTGATTAGTGGTGTGGTCTCACAGAGTTCTTCACCCGCTGGGCAAAAAGCCAATCTCACACTCAGAGCCAAGAGACCACTCGTTGCATGTCTGCACAGAGATGGGGGCTGCATGGTAAATCCACAAAGCTAGCCATAGTAAACCACTTTATACACTTTGAACAATTGTTTACAATTACCTTTATTCACACTTAATTCTCATTTGTTCTTACAAGCCCGGTCACCATTTAAAGATACAACATTCTTTTTTTCACCCTGCATGTTCTGTGGGGAGGGGCCTTTGTTGGTAAGGGGCTTTCTTTGCTGGAGGGTGGACTTCGTAGTATGCCAGTTAGGATAGTTTACACATAGTTCAAGGAATTTTCTGCTTGGTCTCGTTAACCATTTGGTTCTCCTTGAGATTATCTTGTGCCCTAGCTTGATTTATTTATGACTCTCCCAAGGCCAGGTTTTATTAACTATTTGTAACACCCTCTGTTTTTTTCAAATCCCTTCTTGTTTTTCATTACAGATATTTATGTATTTTGTTTAAATTGCAAGTCAAATAACAGATTGACCTTCTATTAATTGCATATATGTGAGCCAATCAACTACAGTGGCTTTCCTCCTACTACTCTTCCCCATTTGCAAAGGTCTACAGGTGGGTTTTAAGCTATCTCCTGGATGCCTTGCCAGATGCTGTGTGGCAGGAAAATGGCAGACTAACTTTTTCCAGTCCTGCCTTATGCCATGCTTTCTGTCTGTACCTGGATCCCCCTTCAGTCTTCTTTCTACCCTATCCTCCCCCAGGACTTGTACATGCTTCTTTGAAGCAGCTTGGACTTGCTTATGTGATGGGAACTCAGGAAAGCCAGTACAGCCACAATCACTGGAAATATGATATAAAATTATCTTTTCAATGCATGTACAGAAAGGTTCAAGTAGGTATTTGCTTTCTCTTAGGAGTTACAAACCAATGATGGAAGCTCCAGATGACCTGGGATATTGCTGTGGAGAAAATGAGTGAAAAACATGAAGATTAGCTTGAGATGGTACTGTAGCATTAATATTTTCTGGTACAGTGGGGTTGTGGGGTTTTTTGAGTGATTTGGCATAAATTACTGTTTCTGTCAAAAAAAAAAAAAGAGTACTATGGACAAAATTGACTGTGCTATCTTGGTTTGGGAAAGGTTGTACTTTTGGAACAATTGTGTGGATCCGGTGTGGGATCACTTATTACTCTGTCGGCAGTGCTCCTGGGATGACTGTCCATGGCTGTGTGCTCTTGTCCCCTCTGCCAGACTTCTGCCTGGGCCAGGGCTCTTTCTGCTTCTCCAGACAGCTTGTTTGTGCTCTTTAATGAAAGTTATTGCTTTGAAACAAACAAGTTCTTCACTGTGTGGGAAACAGGCAGCTCTAGGGTGTAACTCAGCAGACTGATTTTAGATGTCTACTCGAGGCTAGTGAATTGCACCTTTTAATTTGCAAAAGGCATCTTAGCTGGGTTGTGGACATCCTTAGACATCAGTAGACACCTGCACTGCAGGTATCTGTGGAGCTGGATGAGCTGAATCTCACCTTAATGTTCTGGTGACCTGGACTTCTCTCTCAAATGTAGGTGGCATTGGCCGAAAGGTTAGAATGTGACCTGGGAGATTACTGGGTGATGGCATAGGCCTGTGCCTTTGGGCAGGAAAACTAAGTAGTGACAGTGGTCACTTCTACCTTTTGGGTGCTTGGGGGACTTCTCTAAGCTCTGTTCTCAAGGGGAGGTTTATGTAGGTTGGCACAGGAGTCCTCTCAGTTAAGGGATGCTGGAGCCTGGCATTGCTCAATTTGTTTCCCCTTGATTGATAAGAGCTTCATTTTTCATGATCAATAAGCCTCTCTGAAGCACGTGATGTTCTTTACACTGCTGCTGGTATGAGGAACACCAAGGACAGATGATACCCTGCTAGAGAAAACTTGGTAAAGATACACAAAGACTGTCTGCCTGGAAGAGCTGGAAAGAGATCAGTGCTATCATCCCCACTCTTGGGTAACTGAGGCACAAGCAGGATTACTTAAGAAATCTTTAGCAGATTTGGAGAGGCCCATATGCTGCCTCCTACTCCACTGACACCTGGTGGGTTCTGGCGACATGGGGATTGAAGTAGAGGTTGGTAATAGGACATAGTGGGAGTAGCTGCTGAGAGAAGGGAAGGCAAAAATTAATGCCCAGGAAAGCTGATAGCAAGCCCTGCAGACTCCATCTTTCCTCCTCTGGCTGCTGCTGTTGCTCCATCCTCCTCCCACCCCGCCAATGTCAACGAGGTCTGTTTGCACCCGCTTTCACAGGAGTGAGTGGGAGTAACTTGAGTCAGCTCTGTGTCCTTACCGCTCACCTCTGCAGTGTGGGTGATCTCTGCCTAGCAAGCAGGCACCAAAGCTGCCAAAGGCAGCTTTGAGGTGGCTATGCTAGGAATTTGTTCTTGATTTTCCTTAAGAGGCAGGTCAACAAGAAAGAGTTCCTATTTTCTACAATCTGTCACTAGGGGTTTCTTAATAGGGCAGAAATTAGATTTCCTGCTTAACAAACGGCTTTATCCATTTCAGCTACACGTTTTGACATACAGTTGCTTGTTGATGTAAAGACAATGTCCTAAGGTGAGCTGTAGTTTCTCTTCATTATGTGGAATGTACTGACAGGTACATTTCCAGTCATATTAGTGACTTTTCTAATAAACCTACATAGGGTAATTTTATGAGCTTCTCATTTATTTTCAGCATCTGCTTTAAATGTTTGTGTGTGGTTGAGGGGTGGAGGAGGAATTAATGTAAAAAAATGCTAGGTTCACTAAAATTCTCTATTTTCCTTTAAAAACAGGGAGTTTTGTTGTTCATTATTCTATTATTGTTCTTGGGATGAGCTAGTGACTAGGATGATTCCTCTTAAAATACCTCTTAAATAATTCCTCTCATTAAAAAAATAATCTACCAGTTAAGATTAGGAAAGACTGAGTTATGGTGATGCACTGACCCCTGTTGGCATAACCCTTTCTTACTGAAAGTCCTTTTAAATGTTGAATTTGGTACTCTAGAAAATAGATGATACATCTGAGACAAGACTTGAGGAGACTCAATTTGTGATGAAGCCATGTTCTGATGTCACAGTAAACCTAACACCATGACTCTTCAACCGATTCATAGCTCTTGGCTGTAATGACACACAGTGTTTGCTTCCTAAAAAAAACCCTCAATCAGATGTTTTAAATATGCTAAAAAAGCGGGGTGATTTCTCTTGTACCAGTAGGCTCTGTAATGGACCGGGTATTGGCTGGCTTTCCTGCAGCTGGCATAAAGCCAGGCTTGTAAAGAAAAAGCACGCACGTTTCTGCCAGATGCTCTGGCTAATGGTGACCTGCATGCCCATGCCTGACTCCAGTCTGTTTTGTACTACCACATCATCTCATAGTATGTTGATCCAATATGAACCATCAGGTCTGCCTGACGTTCATGAAGTGCTGGCTTGATGTCAGCAGACAACTTCTCTGTAACACCTGAAAGCAATTTTGACCAATTAGCACCAATTAGAGCTTCTCCTCTCCTGGAGATGGCTTGTCAGGGGAGCTAGTTGCCATCAGCATTAAAGGAGCCTGGTGGCTGCAGTTTGTCTGGTTTCAGTTGGGGATAGGAGGACTTGTTCTCCAGAGGTTGCTCTCTACAACAGCCTCTGCTGTGTGGCTCGAATCCTCTGGTGGGAACAACTTCCAGGTACATGCTAAGTTTCTCTCAGATGAAACTCCAGGTGATGCCAAGATCTGCTGGGTGAAGCAACCAAAATGCTGCTAAATAGCATAATACCCCCAGGAAAACAAAGACTGCGTGGGTGTAGGGAGGGATGGCGGTGGGAGATGGCTGTGTGAACTTTGGCTGCCCTGGTGGAAGAGCTTCCCTTTGCTGTCTGCCTATGCAAGGACCAAACACCTGTGAATTTTCTGTTTATATTCCTCCCTGCTCTCCTGGGGGTACCTGCACACACAGCTGGGGGGGGGGAATTGTGTGTTTTTAACAAGCTCCCCCGAGACTTCTAGGCTTACTGGCTAACTATGGGGAATATATAGGAATTTATAATTTGTGTGTACTTCTGTCAGTCTGCATGTGTTTCAAGGAGATGTGCCTGTTGCCTGAGGGCTACTCTTTGGAGGTAAGTTTTGAAGAAGACTGGAGAAAGAAACTCCAGCTTTCACTTCTCATGTAGTGAGCAAAATCATTAGCTTTTGTTTTAGAAGGAAACCTGCCTAATCAAGACAAGAAGGATGGTAATATGCAGGGACATGCCTGCTCATCTGCTGCTCAAAGTGGAGGATGAGACTCGGCTGCTCTGTCAGAACATGAGTCATGTTTTTATTTGTGTTTTTCTGAGCCTGAATTGAGAAAGCTCATGTAAGGAATTTTACGGCCCTTGACATCACTCTGGACTTTTGCAAGACAATAGCCTGATGTTTTGCCCTAGGTGTTGGATTAAATAATAACTGGAGATTGTGCAAATACTTCTGCTTAGTTGTGATTATCATGCCAAGGCCTTGCACAAATTAGGGACTTCTGCTATTGGGGTGGTTCCACTAATGTGAGCCATTAAGATAGCAGCTCTGTCTGTTTGCGCCGCTGTTGGTTAGTGCTTCTTTGAAAGCCCACACAGGAGGAACTGCGGGAAGAAGTACATCCTGACCACCACCAATGCTTGTTATCAGGGTTAATCTGTTTAGCATACAGAGCCCATAACTAACACCTGAGCAAAAATAAGCTGCAAGTATGCTGTTCTCCTGCTGTACACAAGCATTTAATCATAGAATTATCATAAAATGGTTTGGGTTGGAAGGAACCTTAAAGATCACCTAGTTCTGATGCCCCTGCCACGGTCAGGGATACCTCCTGCTAGACCAGGTTGCTCAAAGCTCCATCCACCCTGGCCTTGAACACTTCCAGGAATGGGGCATCCGCAGGTTCTCTGGGCAACCCGTGCCAGTGCCTCACCACTCTTAGTGAAGAATTTCGTCCTTATATCTAACCTAAATCCCCCCTCTTCAGACCCCCTGGGGGTCTTGAGTCCAACCTCCTGCCAAAACTGAGCAGTTCTGGGGTGGGATGGGTTGCTCAGAGCTTGGTCCATTTGGTGCTGCAGCACCACTACACGAGGAGATGACTGCAGGATCACAGATGTGAAGGCCAATATAATGTAGATGTTTAAAGCTGAATCACTGGGACCTTTTTCTACACAGGGTCCCAGCAGCAAGCAGACCCCATGGTGTACAGCTGTCTGCAAGGCGGTCGGCCCTCTCTAGCTATGGCAGAGGGAAGAAAGAGAAAATAAACTTTCTTGAATTTTTGCCCTCTCAGTCTTACTGTGTGACCTCCACAGGAGAGAAGCAATGTCTGCCTCTCTGCATTTGGCCCTTACCCAAGAGCCTGTTAATCAGGTTATCAAAACAGTAAAGAAAGGCTTTTATCAAGAACCTCATGCTATGGTTGATACCATTTTGGCTGAACTCAGCTTGTGATTTAAAAAGTGCTGGGGGTAAGAAAATGGGAAGAAAGACAGTACAAGATAAGGCAACTGCATAGATCTCATTTCCCTAAAAAAAACCCCAAAGCTAATATGAAAAAAACCCAAGTTGCCAAGTTCCGTTTCCTATAAACGACCAGTATTTTGGATTTGTGTCAACAACTAGCTGAGGCCTGTTCTTTACATGAGCTTCCTTTCAGTATGGAGCAGAAAACAAGGGTCTAACCATGTAGCCTGATACAAAGTTTTGACTAGGTCAGAGGACCTGAGGACCATTTCAGGATCAGAAGTGCTTCAAGTATATTTATAGGAATGTCTGAATCTGTAGCTGATGGTTCTCATCACACCCACGAACGGAATGAAATTTTCTCATCTCAGTAAGACAGCTATTCATACAAAAAATTTAACAAGTGGAACAGCGGGCGCGCCATCATGTTCTTCACTTGTCACCAGGGAACAGGAAAAACTTGCATTTCAACTTGCCGCAAATGTCCTTGCTCCCTGCAGCTTCTAAGGTGTGCTGTAATAAATGTGCTCATATGCTCCTGCAAGTGAGACTTATTACTGTGCTTTATGATCAGTTGCCATTGCCATGATCACTGCAGGTAAAATAGATACAGAGGTATACAATTGTAAGAAAAAACTGCTTTACTTTTATAGCAAAACCTGACAGTCTGGAACAGCCTAATCCATGGAAAAGCTAGTTGTCAGACCAGGTAAGACTTCAGATTTAAGTCTTGTGATTTGATTTGTTTATAAGAGGCAGTGGAGTTTTTTTCCTGATGGGGGTGGGTGGGGTTTGAAGCCTTAGTGTGTCTTGAGTCCAACTGGAAGAAAATTGCTGTGGAAAATAACTCGCGGGAGGAAACAAATACCGGTCACATAGGGTTTAGCCACTGCTGGAGCACGTCCTCTCTATCTGCTTGTGCATCCTCCCTCAAACACACAGTGGCAATCATTCACACAGCTGCTGAGCTTCCAGTGCATCGGGGTAGCTTTTTACCGTTAGTTTTAATAGAAGGTGATTTGTTAACACTGTATTTTGAGACTTGGCAAATCTGCTTTTGTGGTCAGACAACATTGCAGTCTGTTTGTTGTGCACAGCAGTGCTAGCAACATCCCCTAACTAAAAATACCATGTAACAACCTGAAGGGTACTTATTATATCATATTTATAAAGTCTGGGGAAGATTGGCCATATTGAGTGTATATCTGGATAATGATGAATTAGCTCAGGCAAAATAAAATACAACACAGACTTATTTTATACATGGGAAGTGTTAACTTTTTTTACATTTACATTTACAAACATTTCCAGCAGAGCTGCCATCCTGAGGGTGCAAGAAAGGGACTGCCCCAGCAGCTGCAGCCCTTGTGTATCTTGTGCAACTCTTCAGCTCGACATTCCTGATACAAGTACTGGTGGAAAACAATCCACCGATGGATGGTGGGGTTTAGGTCATATTGATAGAGGAAAAAGGCCAAGTAATATAAATAAAGTAGTTTATAAATGACTATGCTATAAATTAGTGCCCTGTGGTAGTGTGGGAGGTCACTATGGTGCTTTGTTACTCTGTAATAAAATGAAGAAACATAATAAAAGATGAGGTGCTTTCCTAGGTTATCTGACCCCTTTGGAAACATGTCGTTTTTCTGTTGTAGATCTTAGCCTTTAATATTAGCAATGTTTGACCCAGACTGACATCCTGAGCTCAGCTGCTACTAGCCCTGCACCTAAATTCTCTGCCATGGATGACTTGTACTGTTTGCAGCGTGAAGTTCTGCTGGAAGGTGAACCTCTACTGCAGGTCACCACAGATCATGCCTGCACTGCCCAAGACATCCATCCTTACATGCTTTTGCTCATGTGCAACAAGCCTATGAAGCTGCAACAGGCACAGCTTTGCAGGGCATGGAATAGGGCTGGTTCTGCACTGAGGACCCAGTTTACCATCTGACCTGTATCAGCTTGTGAGTCATCTCTGCTGAAGTGTGGCCCTTAAGAGGTCTTGCTCCATGGCAGTCTATGGTTATGGTTGACAGTACAAATCAGTAATGCATGGGGGGAAAAGAACCCACCAACTTTAGAAGAATATTCACAGTTATTTCTCAATGATCCATTATGAGCCCAGAGCCATCAAGGCTTAACCTACATGAGAGCCATAGGAGTTAAGGTCTGGATGGCTTAAAGACCCAGACACTCTTAGCTTCAACCTTTGCCCAGTGTCAAAGGTACTGGAAATTTGTTCCTGAGGACACAAAGACACTTGGTTTTCAAAACTGATCCCAGGAAGAAGGTGGGGTGTTGTTCATGGCTGCTGAAGGACACCAGACTTACTTCCTCAGCTTTCACCATAGTGAGGAATTTAAGTGCAAAAAGAGTCCTTCCTCCTCCTCCCTATGGGCTGCTGCTAGATTAGGAGCTGCACACGGGAAAGACGCGGGCAGGGCACAGTGTCTTGATGGTTTTGCCTTTCTCAGGGTAATGTTGCAGCCCCCCTCCTGCCCAGGCTGATGCCTCTTGTGCAGCTCTGAGGGTTGCCTTCTTGGATGAAAGGTGCTGGTCTACATTGTCACTTAGCTTCTCCAGGGATCAGGTCATCAGAGTAGAGGGCTTTGTTTTTTGTTTCTGACCGGTTCCAGATAGGAGAGAGAAAAAAAAAAAAAAAAGAGAGAGATATTAATGCAGAATGGTGCAAGAGTATGGTGAGAAAATAGCTCAGGAATTTACTTCATTTGCACAATTTTGAAGGACTAGATAACAAACTAACAGAACAAAGGGAGGAATGAAAGAAGGAGGTTTCCCTTCTCCTGTAACTGGAAATTCTTTCTAGTAGACAGGAATGCATTTACTTTTTGTGTCTCCCCAGTTTCTATCTCTGTTTGAATGGGTTCTAGCACACAGCTTGGTTCTCCTCTGGCTCCTGTCTTCTCAGATGCTGCATCTGAGAGGTTTGTTTATCTCCTCCTTAAGCTTCTCTTATTGGTAGGACATTATGAGCAGCTCTCCTGTGCCTCTTGGAAGGGCTTTTAATGCTTTGTTTCAAACACCGCTGGTGTCAGACATGAAGTAAGCTGGCTTTACTAAACATTTTTTAGGGCATCTTAACTGTTTTTATCAATACTGGTGTAGTTAATTAACTACATTATGAAATTAAAATCTCATTTGCTTCTGTTTAAGAGGAAAATTGTTTTGCCTGGATCTTCCTCCAAGCCCACTGAAGCCTTGCTTAACATTGGTGGGACTGGGTTAAATTGGAGGAACTTGAGGACTTTTTTCTCTTTTTAATTGAAAGTTTTAAAAAAGAAAAAAAAATTTTGCTAATGAAATTCAACTCTAATTTTGCCTCTCCTTTCTGTTGTTTAAGTCAAAACATTTCCCCCACCTTGCAAAACTTGGGTAAGAAAAAAGCCCATCCCATGTACCCCTGGCTCTTGAGAATCCATCATGTGAAGGGAGCAGTATTGCACCCCATGCCTAACCATCACAGTAGCATTTTTACCAGCCACTGAATTTTATCACTGAGTTTGCCTGTTGCAAATAAAGCCTGGGTTGTTTCTTCCTGATGGCATGGCATGCTGTGATGTGTTTGGGCAAAATAAATCCCATCCAAACCTTTCTGCCTAAGGTTCCTGCTGGCTGGTGTCAGGTTGTCAGAGGCACCTTGTTGACAGGCAGCCCCAAGCATGGGGACCAGGTGCAACGGACTCCAGACTGTGCTCTTCATCCCCATCAGGTCCTGCTCACAGCATTGCAAGGTTGGAGTAGCCATTGTGGTCCAGTAACCTCAGAAGCAAACACAGAAGCTCCCAGCAGGTCCAGGTTGTGTTTTTCTTCCCAGGTCTTTTTATTGCCCAGAGTGACCTCCCTGGTGCTGCAGGCTGCCTCCCCACCAATTGCCCTGCTCTTAGGAGCCATCGTGGCTGCTGCTGCTAGATATACAACCTCCCTTCAGAAATATTTAGTTGCCTGTTTGTTCACAAGGACAGAAATTAGGTGAAGGTTGAGAGAACTTATCAGTAAGTCTGGGCAGGAGCAAAACACACCCATTGCCAGGGTGTTGCAAACATCCCCAGAACAAACACCCCAAATCCAGGAATTCAGTTAAGGTTGTTTAAATCCTGAGTTTACAGCATGTTAACAGAATGTTGCAGCATAGAGAAAAGATGTGCTACGTCTGAAAATAAAAAAACTGGGGTAGAAGAAAGAAGTCTTATGCAACATCCCCAATATTGTAACCATTCAAAGAAATGTCACAAACCTTTAAGTCATCTGGAAAATCAACTGATTTTTCTCAGACTGACTCTGTTGCATTTTGGTAGGCCAAAGCTGTTCAAATGTATAATGTCCAAATGAAGGCTGTCACTGTAACAAACCAGAAATTTTCACTCTGATCCACAGCTATAAATCAGACCAACATTTCCATCAATGCCCATGCTGAAGCTTCTGTATGTGTCTGTTTTGACTCTCTTAGATGCTACCAGCTTCAGAACTTTTCAGTACTGAATGCTTCAAAACCTGGTAAGCTCCTTCTGGCTAAGCGCGCAATACTTTTGAACTCCACTCTCAGTCTTTTTAAGGCAGACATTTATTTTGTGAGGAGGGTTGAGAAATCTTGGGCTTTTTCATCCCCCCTGCTTCCTCATCTTGAAATCTGCTTATCATTATTTCTGCAAATACTGCTAAAAGTTATTCTTGCCTTGACCCCTCCTCAGGAGACATGCTGACTCAGGACTTAATCCTTGCTGACTGATTTCCTGTCATTCCTCATTTTATGGGCTTCCTAAATCCCTCTAGAGAGATTGTGATCTTGGGACTAAACCAGCAGCAACTCTCTTGACATCTCTATTAATTCCAGTGCAAATTAAGAAGAACGGAGACCCAAACTCAGACTTGAAAGTGGGAATTTGGAGGGTTTGGAAATGTCTTGAGATTTTCTGATAGAGTATTTCCATTGAGGTAAGACCCAAAAGATTGTTTCCCCATCAGTCAGCAGGTATTTCACAGTACTATGGTGTAAAGGCCTCTTATAAATGCCTCGAGAATAAAATGTTTTGTGATTTCAGTTTCATGGTTCTTTTTGAGTTTTCTGTTATTCATTTCAAATCCACACAAAAATAGCTTTTAAATTTTCCTGTTCACAGTCATGTTTTCCCTACCAGCCCCAACAACTTCACACGGGTGTGTTTTACAAGACCAGAACCACATCTGGCTGTATTGTATTTCTTATGGTAGTGTCCAGAGTCTGTCTGGCTGCTGTTTTTTCACACCTCCACATCTTAACTTTCTAATTAGATGAAGAATTAGAGTCGAGTTTGATTTTTCCTCTGAATTTTTTCTGTTTGAAATACTTTCCCATATATTTCGTTCCATGAAGAGCACAGTGATACTTTTCCATAACTGCTCTCAGCCACTTTCTATCATGGAGATGCAAAACCCACACAGCCTTTAAATAGCATCTTTTTTTTCTTACCTTCTCCTTTGCTCTATTTCATCCCTTTTGGCATTTTGTCCTTTTTTTTGTAAGAGCTGATACATAAACAGCACTGAACTGTGGCATACCCCCGAAGCCCAGGCAGCCCTGCTGACCTGGGACTCACCAACGGGAACAACTCGGTTAGCTGAACGTTAACCTGCTCCAGCTGCTGTTGTTGGCACAGCAAGTTTTGCTCTGTGCATCACCACTGCCCTTCCTTTTGCTCTGCCCACAAGAAGGAGATCGTGAAAAAGGAGTATCTGGAAAATATATCCTCGCATTAAGGACGACACTGCAGCAGCCTGAATTTTCCCCTAGTCCTGACCATGCTGTGCTCCTGGAGCAGTCACATCCCAGCTCGCTGTAGGTGACCCTCTGGGTGGTCCTGTGGAGGAGACAGGGAAGTTAAATCTTCTCTATCCATTCTTTCCATCGGAGTTTCAGCTCACCATTCTTCATTTAGAGTAACCATGTGCTCTTGGAACAAGGAGGTGAACTAGGGGAGCTTCCACCACACTCTGGGAAGGCTGAGAAGGCATCCTGCTTCCAAAATTGCACCGAGGGCTTGCACGTTCACCCCTACATGCCATTTGCTCACTTATTTACCCCCTGCCTCCTTACACAGAAAAGCTTTTTGAGGAGCTTGCTTAGATTTCTGCAAGGTGCTGTAACAGACACGAGTGAATTTCACCACAGCCGAGGCAGGGGATGTGCAGGCTAAAGAGAAGGGAAAGAATTAATGAGTCGGGTATCAGCTCTGCAAACTGAAGAAATAGAAACTCCGTTGGACAAAGCAAGCGATTAAGGTACTTCACACATATTTATATATTTATGAATATATACTTATATATAATACATATATTTATAATATAGATACATTAAAATACATAATCTATATAAATATATACGTGAAGCTTTTTTGCATTAATAGATTTTAAACGCAGCTGCGGGGTGGTGACATGCGGTGGCTTGGTGCCCGCCCGGCCCCGCACGTTCCTCCCGCAGCAGTACACCCGCAGTCCACCGAGCGGCTCCCGGCTGCGCCGCCGGCACCTTGGCTTCACCAGAGCCACCTCCCGCTCCGTCCCCGTCCCTCCCGCCCCTCCCTCGCCTCCTGCAAACCTGCGGTCACCGGGCAGGGCAGGGGCAGCCCCCGCCCGGGTGCGGGCAGCCGGGTGCGGGAGCTGAGCTCTGTGGGGCTTCCTGGAGAGCGGACATGGGGGCGAAACCGTCCGCTGGAGTAAGTACAACAATTAAAAAGAAACAAAAGGAAAAAAAAAAAAAAGGGGGTGGGGGGGGAAGGGAGGGAGAAACGCGTGTCCGCGGAGGCGGCTGCGGCGGGGGTGGCGGGTGCTGAGCCCCCCGGCGGGGCTGGCAGCCGCTCCGCGCTCGGGCGCTGCGGGTACTTTCTCGTCACAGCGTTTCTTGTAATTCCCGTGACGTCAGTTGGCTTCTGGGTCGGCTGCAGCAAATGTTTCAATTATGTCATCATGAGGCGTTCGTTAATTCTGCCTCGCTGCCGGAGCTGCGCGGTGCCGGGCCGTGGCGCTGGCGGGGCGGTGGGTGCGAGTGCCGCCCGCGGGGGGCCCGCCCGGTGCGCCCTGTCCCGCGGGTCGGGCACGGCGATCGCTGGCGGCTGGCAGTTACTTGTTTCTTCTTGTGTCCCGGTAAGAGTCCTCAAAATGTAACTGCTGCCTGCACCGGGACCGCCTGAGGTCAGGTCAGGAAGCTGGCGTGAACAAGGGGAGTGGGAGTGCTTGTGGGGGGTTGACCAGGTGCCCACCAAAGCTGCTGCATCGCTCCCCTCCTCAGCTGGGCAGGGGGGAGAAAATGGAACACACGTCTGGTGGGTCGAGGTAAGGACAGGGAGATGGCCCAGCAATTACCGTCAGGGGCAAAACCCACTTGACTTGGGGAAATTAGTTTAATTCATTGCCATTCAAATCAGAAAAACCCCTCACACCTTCCCCGACCCCTCCCCTCTTCCCAGGTTTAACTTCATTCCCGATTTCTCCATCTCCTCCCCCGAGTGTGCAGGGGAACAGGGGATGGGGGTTGCACTCAGTTCATCACAGGCTGCTTCTGCTGCTTCCTCCTCCTCCTGCTCTTCCCCCGCTCCAGCCTGGGGTGCCTCCCAAAAGCAGCCCGAAGGATGCTGTGGGGAGAAGCAATCTCGGGACTGAACGGGCCAAGGTGCAGCAAAAGGGACCGGGGACCAGTGAGGATGTTTGGCAGAGCACAAAACCTGCACAAATACATACCTCACTGCCAGTGCTCTAGCAGGCAAGAAGGAACCATTCACAGTGACAGCTTTTAAAAAAAGGATTAAAAAGGAAGGTGTGATATTATTATAGGTAATCACTCTGCCATGATCTAAATTAAAGTGTCCCGCTACATAGCTGTGAAAAAATAGCCAAGGCCTTGAAAACAGTGAGGAGAAGGAAGGCTTTCATCCCCAAAACACCACCTGAACTTCAGGAACATCCTAGGAAAAAAACCCCAAACCCACAACAAAAAGGCATGAAGAACTTGTCTTCATGTTCTGCATCATCCAGGAGAATGTAAAATGAAAAATGAACAGGATACTCTAGCAGGCCTTGGTGATGACCATGCTTTCTCAGATGGATTTTATCCACTGGCACTCCTGCATGACCACTGCAAATTTTGCAGAAGATCCCAGAGAGGCTTGTATTGTTCAGAAAGTTCTGACCAGACTGAAGTATTTGTGATCATGGGCTCAGTATGGGTAATAAGAACAGACATCAAGAGATTTCTCAGAACAGGGAATAAGAAGATGGAAGTTTTCCTCTCTGCCCCCAGAAGGCAGCATGACCTGACAATCCAATGTCCTGACTTCTTTGTTAAGGCTTTTTATAGAGGTATTGTGGCAGCTGAATTGATGCTTCAGGGTAAGTGTTCTCCAGCGACCTGAGGGCTGCAGACCCAGCCCCTGTCCCAGCTCTCCCATCAGTCCTGCTGCCATGCTCCTGCGGCTGCAAAGGGTCAGGGAACAGAGGTTGTTTCACACTGGAGGTAGGATGTCTCAGGAGCCAATGTAGATAGTAATTTCTCCATACCAATGAAGCTGCACATAGTTGTCTTGGCTCTGTTCTCTCTTTCAGTTCATCAGTTTACAAGCCTGAAGCCTGGAACCCTCCCTTGGTGTTGTGCTGGGAGACAGCTGTTTCCACAAGCAGTGTATGTTGTGGCCGAGAAGCTCTTGATACCTTGCTTGATACTTGAAAGGAGGGCTGACATTTTATAGCGTGTATAAATCCATTCTACACGGGTGCAGTGGCATTAATTCAACCACAGTATATAGAATGGTTTATTCTTTTGCTTTTCTTTTTCCCTCCCAGAACACCCTATGAAGTCCTAGAGCAGGCACTGATGGAAGGCACTTTGCAAACCTCCATTCACATCTGCCATGGAAATGGTCAATGGATGTCACGATTACCAGAGAAGCTCTGGGATATTCCCCTCTATAACTTAGCTCTTCCAGGTAAAGATTCACTTTTGGTCTCCACTATTTTCTTAGCATGTTATTTAAGCTTTAGAACATCCTGTTTGTCCCATTTCAGGATGGCAACGTTTATGTTTATTACTTGGGTCACTGTGTGGGAGAAGGGCTTGGGGGAGGAGCTGTGTGATGTGTACATGTGTGTGAATGCTTCTGGTCTGTAAAGTTGTTGCACTGGAACTGGAGGGGGAAAAAAGGAGATTTTTTTTTTTTTAAGGAAGGAAAGAAAGAGGGACATTTTGCAGTCCCTGTGCATCATCTTGTCAGGTCGGTGTTAATAATCTCAGCATTTGCTTATCTGGGCAGTGGTGAGATTTCCTAATCAGTTCTTGCCACTTCCTACATAATAAAGTGGTTCCAAAAGGAGAGAAATAACATTTTACCTGTCTTGGTAAATGGAGGTTGTGAAGGTGTGAAAAAAAGAGGATGAAGACTTTTAATGAACATACGGTTTTATTAATGTAGAGTATGATTTTTCTGCACGGCCCTGCTTATGAAAACTGGATTTATCCTATTATGGGTAAATACAGCTGTGCTATGGCTGGTGTCCTCATTGGCACTACATTCAGACCTGTGTATCATTAGCTTTTCTTTGGTCATATTATTGCTTCTCTCTGCTGCCTTGAATAGATGATTTGAAAAAAATACATGTTTCCCTCACTCTGTCCAAAGTAGCTACAGAGGAACCTGTTTTCACTTCACTGGTGTGTGGGGAGGCACTGGAGGACTGTCAGCTCTTCGATGATTCCCTTTGCCACCACAATGAAAATGGTGCTTAAGAAAAGTCCAGCTTCAGCATAGTATGTAGATGATTGTTTTATGTAGGCTACAGGATTGTAGGCTGACTTTAGCAAAGATGTGTATTCAGAGGTATCTGGAAGTGTGAAGTCTTGTCTTCAGTGGGTGGAGCCCTGGGAGGACCTAGAACTGTGGTGGATTATTTTTTCCCCTGCCTTTTGTAAACTAATGGAGTGTGGAGTTTTGATTAAAGTTGAAACCCAGAAACTTATTTCATGGTGACTTCTTGGATGTGTAATTTAAATAGATGTTAACTTCAAAACGAGCACACCTCTGGTTTGGATAAAGCCTATGTAAGAGGACCTCAAAATAGACATCATAAAAAAACCCAATTATATTTCTTATTTAACCATCAAGAGAAGAAAATAAGTATCTATCTTGTGCAGAAGAAAGAAGGTAATATTCTTCTCTTTTTTTTTCTCCTCTTTTTTCCCCCTTTTTTGTTCTTCTTGCAAAAATCCTTCAAAAAGTCAGTAGCATGCTCAGGTTTTTTTGGTTTTGGTTTTTTTTTTTTTTTTGTGGAAAAAGGAACCATGTTGTTTCTAAAAACCTTTCACAGTGGTGTTTCTTTAACATTGTAGAAAACTGAGAACCTGCTGAGGTGTGCCTTTGACTTCCTGGCTCTTCTAACAGTGACCTTGCTATTCTTGTGAATGTTTGTTGTTCTTGTGAATATGCCTGCATGGAGGACAGGCACAAAGAAAAGAACAGTTGAGCCCATTTCGGCAACCTTTTCGAGAGCACTGCAGGCTGTTAGCTTGCAAGATTTTGGTGGCTGTCCAGCTGACCTACAAAACTGGTCTAGCCCAGGTCAAAACAAAGGCAGATCAAGACCAACCAGGTCAAGACAGCTCTGGCAGGTTTTCAGAGGGAGCAATGACTGGAGGAAGCCCAGTTTGGAAGTGGAAGCTTATCTCAGATAAAGACAACAAGGCGTGCAAGAAACATGAGAGAGTGCATTCTGAGAGCATGACGAGGAGACAGAGGCAAGTCTCAGTAATTAGTGTTATGTTTGTACCGGGTTCAGCACAGTGCTGCTGGAGAGATGCTGCTTCAAGCTCTGAAGATACCTGGTTTGATGCTAGCTCCTTATCTTTGCATCATGTTTGTTGTGTCGTGGGTATACCCATCTTCCTTTCATTACTGTGACTCACTGACATTGCAAGAAGGCTCCTAAATAAAAGGTTACTATCTGTTTGCTGATTGGCATCAGTAGATGCAATGCCCATCGATGTAATCCTGTTCACTTCTCTCAGACTTGGATTTGGTCCATGGGTATTTAACAGTTTGACTCATGTCTTTTAAGACAAACTTCTTTGATTGCATGCCCTCATTATCAGTCTTCCATCTGCAGTGAGCTTGGTTTGGGTGTTTAAAATGGGAAGATAGACAGAAACCCAATTTTAAAAGGTGAAAAAATTGAGTGAGGCATTAAACGATTACTGATAGTTTCAAAGAGTTTTCTTTATTTCAAATACAATCTTGTCCTTTCTCTTTGGCTACTAAAAATACTGCCTTTAGCACCAGTAAGACTGACTGTTCAAGAAGGCAGTTCCTAGCACCAGTGAACAATTTGTTTGACAGAAGACTTAACAAAATGATAGCAAATTCCTTGCTGATAGTCTGTACGGATCCCAGCAAGTCACTCTGCAGCAGTGTTAGCTTTTCTTATTGATGCTTTATAAAATTAGAAGAAATAATGAACAGAAAAAGTTACCAAAATCACTTATTGCCTGTCCTGAAGAAATGGTGAGTTGAAACAGAGCTGTGTCTAAACACGATGCAAGAGATGGGTCAGATTTATTAAGACTTCAAAGAAGTAAAATATTTGAGCAGGCTGTACCTGGCTCTGATGCTTAGCCTGCCTCTATGTAATTCCCTGGGCTGGAAAGAGTCAAGTAATTTTTGAATTCCACCAAAGGTGGATCTTGTTCATCTATCATATGTAAACATAGACTTGGATTTGCCTCTGAAACCTTCAAGCTCCCACCTCTTACATTCTTTCTGTAGGGGGATGTGGGTGTTTTGTTCAGGGAGGGCATTTTAACCAGATATTTAAGATATAAATGCTTAAAGTGCCACGTTAGGAGTTGGTCCAGTCAAAGGTTTAAGATGGATTTCTGCTTTCAGTCATGTTTTCCTGTGCAGAGATGATGGGATTGGAGTATGAAATCCTGCATTTGGGCAACTCTGAAAACAGTACGAAGTCTAGATAAATTCAGTCTTAAGCTGTTTATTCCCTGAAAAAAAGCGGATTTTCACATCAAGGTAATTATTTCAGTGGAAGATGATAGTTAAAACAGGTCATTATATTGTGGTTTGAGGCAAACAACAATGATGTGCAGTTTAGACGGGGACTGCTTTATTGAAAAGTCTCAGTGCCTTCCCTTCACGAGGATTTCACACTAACCTTAACCTCTGTAGAAGAGCCCACCTTTCTGCTGTAACTACATAGGCTGTCAGGCAATATAGGTGAGTGATTTGGAAATGGGGTGGCATGTCAGGTGTGTGCATGCAATACAACTGTGTATTGTAGTCTTGAGTAGTTAAGAAATGACATTTTCTGTACATTTATTTTTGTATTCTACAGGGAGTCATGACACTATGACCTACTGCTTGGATAAAACCTCTGATATTAGTGGCAATGAATCCAAGCTGGTGAAGTTTTTAAACAAATGTATGCCCTGCATTGTGCGCCCCATTATCATGAAGTGGTCTACAACACAGGTAACTGTTATCTAGCATTCTTATCATGCCTGGGCAAAGTTGAAGCTTGTGCTGCAGTGCTCAGTGGTCACACCTTCCCATGCACAATGGAAGAGTAGCCTGCTGCCCAGAAATACCTGTACTCATGAGATACTGTGCCCAGGTGTTGTGGTTTAACCCCAGCCAGCAACTAAGCCCCCCACAGATGCTCACTCATTCCCCCTTGGTGGGATGGGGGAGAGATTTGGAAGGGTAAAAGGGAGAAAACTCGTGGGTTGAGGTAAAGACAGTTCAATAGGTAAAGCAAAACCCACGCACTCAAGAAAAGCAAACCAAGGAATTCATTCCCCACTTCCCGTTGGCAGGCAGGTGCTCAGCCATCCCCAGGGAAGCCAGATCATAACGGTTACTTGGGAAGACAGACACCATCACTCTGAATGTCCCTCCCTTCCTCCTTCTTACCCCAGCTTTTTATTGCTGAGCATGGCCCCATCTGGTATGGGATATCCCTTGGGTCAGCTGGGGTCACCTGTCCCAGCTGTGCCCCCTCCCACCTCCTTGTGCACCCCCAGCCCCCTTGCTGGTGACGTGAGGTGCAGAAAAGGCCTTGGTGCTGTGTGACCACTGCTTGGCCATAGCTGAAACATCCCGGTGTTATCATTGCTGTTTTTCAGCACAGATCCAAAACATAGCCTCATACTAGCTACTGTGAAGAAAATCAGCTGCACCCCAGCCAGAACTAGCACATTCGAGTGTGAGATAGGTGCCATACGTACTCAAGAAAGATCTTCTTTTGCAGGGAAAAAGCATGTAGATGAGGCAGGGGTGATACATGACAAAGATGCTGCTTAAAGCTGACCACTTGTGCTAGAAACTCGTCTTCTTTTTCACATGTATTGTTGTTATAAATAACATTTAATATTACTGTAATCAAAAGAGGTTTTTCTCTTGCATTTTTTCCAGAAGGTAATGCTTGTCATTTTTGCTGTCACTGTTGTGTGAGACGTCAGTTTTCCCCACCTATATTGTCTTAAGTATTTCACCCAGTATCAGAGACAACAATCTTGTTGAAGGGAATTTTTTTTCTATAAAGATTAAAAGAATGAAGGTGTGGTCCCTCATGTAAGGTTTAGTTAATTTTAAAAAATGTCTAAATGTTAAGCTAGTAGTGATCTCTTTGTTCCTCACAAGCGTATGTTCAAGACAAAGTGGAGTATTGTGATTTAAGCTAGATCTTTTGAAGATTTTTCTACACAACCTGGCATCAAAGAGGTACCAAAAAACTTTCCACTTTTGTTCTTGCTGAAGGAGTAGTTAATTATTAGGGAATTAAAGCTGAATAACTGATAGATAATTGTGCCTAGGCTTCTTTTGTTGTGTTTGAGCAGCCCTGGCAAACTGGAGTCCTCGATAGTACCAGGCATCCAGCATGTAATGGCAGCAGTGAGTTGACATGGAAAGGCACTTACTTAGCAGAGTGCCGTGTTTTGGGCTGCTTTTTGCTTTGGGACTTAAGCCGATGAAAGATTTAGATACCTCCTGCCTTGTGCATTGCTGGCCAGCGAAGAGACACTGCTGGTGACAAACAAGCTCCTTATACCATTATAGTAATTTTCTGGTCCAAACCCAGTGTGTTAGGTGGGAAGCAGCCCGGTGCCGATCGGAAAGAGGCATGGCTGCAATCCTGCCCTTCCTTAGCTCTGCCGTACTTGAGTTATCTTTGTCAGGAGGTGACTCCACCTGTGGTATCCAGAACAGGCATCAGGGAACCCTACTGATGGTGGGGCCCACAGGTTTCTGGGTGGCCCGGTGCCTAGGAGGCAGTGCCTGGCTTAAGTGCTGGCTGTTGTGGGTGTCATTCTAGCTGCTCAAATTTTTTCTGTGCAATGGCTGATGTCAGGTGTGCAACTTCCATGCGTGCCCTGGATGTCTGGTGTGAGATTGCAGCACTGGGCAGCGTCGCTCCCCAAGGCTTCCCAATTTTGCGCTTGGGAGGCAACGTTTACACTGTCTAATTCAGTATCCAAACCCAGGGGACTAATCAGAGAGTCTAATTTGTCTTGTTTTACCATGCAGTCCACAGAAAGAAATTAATTTATCCAAAGGGCAGTTCAGAGCAGCTGTTTGGGCTGCTCCCCAGCCCTGCAGCTCAGGCACAGCCTGGGGAGATTAAATTCCTGTCCTAAGAGCAGAAAGGTAGATTGGCTGAAGGGTGAGCATCCTCCCACGTTGTAAGCATCTTAAGCTCTGTCTTGGCCCTAAAGCTATGAATGTGGTTATTCAGGTGCAACGCTTTTTATTGATTTAGTTTTCGCTGAATCCTTTCTGACTTAAATCACTACAGCGTATGCTTTCTGAAACCTGAAAGTGTTGAACTGAACATAGCAGGTTGAACTGAGACAAATTAGTGTTTAAATGTATTTAATTAAGTTTATTCTATTTTCTTGATTCTATATCAAGAGAGCCTTGATATAGTTTAGAGACATCATTTGGGTGTTTTTGCCTGGGAAACTCAGCTTTATCACCTGTTTCATTCAGCCTTCAATACCAGTAGAAAAATTCAGAAGGAAGTGGAAAATAGAGGAGGACCTCTGTTTTGCAGGGTTTCTACAGGTTAATTCAAACTTTTAAAGAGACTTTATCTTGAAAAAGAACAATAGCCAGTAGTTTTTTCTATTTTTGTTTTTCCTTCTGTTGGTGATGAGTGAGCTCCACAGAGACAACCATGGTAAAGTCTTTGATCTAACAAAATAAATACAGCATTTCTAAGGTGCTGATCCTGCAGTTTTTGTTCATATGAATAGTCTTGTGAAGGCCGATCATGTATTTACCTACAGGTTAATGGATCTTTAACTTTCAGAACACAACAGGGGCAGAGGTCTGAGAAATCTACTCTGTTGCTGCAGTGTATACCTCAGGGAAATTGGGATCCCTCTTGTCAGAGAGTAAAATACTTCAAAGCTGCAACTTTGTTCTATATAGTGCCACTTTAAAGATGAAAGACCTGTGAAAAATGTCATCGGGTTCCCTTCATACACACTTTTCAGCTTCCTAAGCTACAGGAACAAATCTCTTACAAGCTCTCAGGACCTTTGTCTTCTGTTTCACCTTCCAGGTGCTGACTGTGACGGAGCAGCTTGAGGCAGGAGTTAGGTATCTAGATTTCAGGATTGCCCACAAGGCTAACGATCCTTCTGCGAATTTGTACTTCGTGCATATGGTTTACACAACCATTACTGTACAGGTATTGTCCTTACCTTTTGGGATGGCTATAAAAACAGTGCTGTTTCTTTTATTTAAGAGCCATCGTAATCTGAAAATGCTGCCCCAAGGTCTTCTGAGTAGGTTATTTGCTTTCCTAATGTGAGGACTTCAAACTAGAGAAAATCAGCAGGGGTGGAAGCTAGTTCCAGCAGCTGCAAGTGAGACCGGATCATCAATCAGTTCCTCATCCTCAAACTGGAGTCGCTGTGCCTTGCTTTTAAATGCCTAGCCCCTGCCAAGTGCCTGATGTGTCTGGAGTTTATCTTGTGTTGTCCCAGGATGCTAACAAAGGCAATCCTCTTTCCCTGGTAAGGAAAGAAGCATTAAAGAGAAGAAGGTATTAAAAGCCCCAAAAATCTCAGAAACACTTCTTTTTTTGAGGAAAAAGTATTTCACTGAAAGACAGAGAGACTCAAGTCTGGATCCCATGATCAAATTACTGTCAGCTGCTGTGAAGAAACCACTGTGAGTTGCTCTTTGCATGTGCTCTGTCACTGTGGAGTAGTTTACATCTTTCCATTTGCTGGGACCTGCACAGCCAGCTAGTGCAGCTTTTCATTTGTAGACTAAGTGGCTAAACTTCAATTTCATGCTCGTGAGTCTGAACCCTTCGTATGCTGAGATTTCATGGTGACTGGCATGCTCATGTAAACAGTTAGACATAGTGCCCGACTAATTACATACGGTCTTCAAGAAATTGTCATTGCCCATAATAAATGTGGAAAATGGGTCCATTTTTACAAAATTAAAAGTATTTAAGCAAGCACAGAACTTTTCCATTTTTGAGTTTGCCACTAATATGCTGTTTGTCCTTAAAAAAGCTTGGGGAGATGGATTTACCGGTAACCTGCCTCTAGGCAGTAGGAGATTCATGGATATGATCAAAATACAAAGCTGTTAAGTGTGGTGTGCTACAACCACATTTAGAGCAAACGAGTGCAGACCTGCAGAAAGTAGGTTTTCCTGGTGTGTGTCTCTCTGGACCACCTTGGGGGCAGTCAGGTGGCCATCCTCCAGAAACCTACGCCAGTTTTCATCATTGTGATTGCAAGTCTACCCTAACATCAATGCTGTGTTAGTTTTATGTCCTTCCCCCTGCATAGCACAGAGGATTTTCTAAGTTGCCATGACTCTCTCTTGTAGGATATTCTGTGGGAAGTGTTAAGGTGGTTGGAAACTCATCCTCAGGAAGTTGTTATCTTAGCCTGCAGGAATTTTGATGGATTAACCAAGAAACTTCATTGTCTTCTTATTGCCTGTATAAAAGAGATTTTCCAGTGTAAACTCTGTCCCAGAAATGTAAGTATGAGGTCCTTTTTTCACCCCTCCTTTTTTAAGAATTAAAATTAGAATTAAATTTGACTGTCATGTCTGTTGAGTTATGGGGCAATAGTAGGGAGACAACTGTCATCCTGTCTGAGTTTTGTTGTTTTTTTTTTAAAAAAATAGGTGTGTGTTATGAATGTAGTCCATACTATATTTATAGAATTCAAAGAATCCATTTTCTGCCTTTTCACAGCACTAATTTTAAGTGGTCTCTTTTCCCAAGTAACAAGTGATAGGACAAGAAGAAATGGAAATGGCCTCAAGTTGCACCAGGTGTGGTTTAGATTGGATATTAGGAAAAAATTTCTTCACTGAAAGGATTGTCAAGCATTGGAACAGGCTGCCCAGGGAGGTGGTTGAGTCACCATTCCTGGAGGTATTTAAAAGACATGTAGATGTGGTGCTTAGGGACATGGTTTAGTGGCGGACTTGGGAGTGCTGGGTTATCAGTTGGATTTGATGATCTTAAAGACCTTTTCCAACCTAAATGATTCTATGATTTTATGATATTTTAGGTTGGAAGTGACCTCTGGAGGTCATCTGGCCCAACCACACTATGCAAAGCAGGACCAGCTTCAAAGTTATGTTGAGCTGTGTCCTACCCTTTCTTGAATATCTCAGAGGATGAGATTCCACAACTTTTCTCCACAGCCTGGTCCAGCATTTGACCACTCTCATGATAAATGTGTTTTCCTTATCTATCTGATCAGAATCTCTCTTGCTGTAACTTGTGTCCGCTGACACAGTTCATCTTTCTGCTATGCATATCTGAGGAGTCTTCTGTACATCTGCATGTTAGGCTTGTCCATAGTCTTCTCTTCTTCATGCTGAACAGATCCAGCTCTCTCAGTCTGTCCTTGTGTGTCATGCTCCAGCCTCTGCTTGCTCTGGTTGTTGTACGCTGCTGGACTCACTCCAGCATGTCAGTGACTTCTTTGTACTGGGGAAGCCCCAGCTGGAGACAGTACTTGAGATGCAGTCCCATGACTGCTGGATAGAAGGGAAGAACTCATCTTGGCTTGCTGCTGTGCCTTTTCTAATACAGCGCCGTCTGCAATTGGTCTTTGCCACACGCTGCTGGCTTGTGTCCAGCTTGGTGTCCACTAGGAACCCCAGGTCCTTTTCTGCAAAGCAGGTTTCTAGCCAGTTGCCCCTAGTCTGTCGTGCTGTGTGGGGTTAGTTCGTTCAGACGCAGGACTTTGCGTTTGCCTTTGCTAAGCTTCCTGAGGTTCCTGTCAGCCCACATCTCCAGCCTGTTGAGGTTCCTCTTAATAGCATCTCTGCCCTCCGTGCATTTCTGGTGGCATTGACTTTCTTTCCTGGACTTGAGCTGGAGCTGACCTTCTGACCAGCCTAATATGCCTTCAGTCACCCAAAGCTCCAGAAAAGCCTTAATTGAAATAATCAGAAATTATTTGATTGCTAAATTTTAGAAGTTGAGATTTTTAACATCCCCTTTTTCTACAAGGTGCGGGAACTTTTCATAGTTAAACAATTAACATTTCAAAGATACACAGGAACAGAGGGTTTTCTCTGGAGATGTGAGGGGTACAGGATAATGATGACCCTGTTTGCGATTTGAATTCAGCCTTTGAAGCTGGTGTATCAGTAACGGGTGAGTATTACCATTTCAAAGCATTTTGTACAGCAGAGTTAAAATAGAACAATTCTCAGCAAAACTAGGGGATTCTGAATATTCAGGCCTCAGCTGAATAACTGAAGACCTAAGTGACACTGTTTTATTGTTTCCCCAAATAACCTGAGTGCGTAAATCATGGATGAGCAGAGCAGTACTGGAGAAGGCAGTCAAATTTGCTTTCAGACACATGGCCGGCTCTTAAAAATAAGTTATTAGCTGCAAAAGGGGCAAGCTGCTGATAGTTTGTTGAAGAAAGGTGATGAATTAATGGTTTGAGATCATCTGACTGAAGACAGAAGAACATTTCCTAGTTGTGCCCAGGGGGAGGGAGGAAGGGCACTGGAGAAGAGGGAAGCCAAGTACTTCCCTCCAGCAGGAAGACTTTATTTTTATGGGGTCTATGACCAGCACAATGGATCTTACCATTTTTGCAAGCGATAGTGTTGCAGGTTAGGTAGCTGTGGTTTTTTTCAGGATTGCAGATTCAGATTTAACATCAACTAACCATGTGCTGGCTCACTTATTCTAAAATAATCTGGTACCTACTGTCTTTCAAGACTGCAGCTCTGTTGAAAGAGTCAAAGTATTTAGGAAGCAACTGCTAACTGTATGTAGTACTGGCACAGGCCACAGCGTGACAACATCACATTGTGTTTAAAATTTTAATTGCCTTAACTATCAAGGTGTCTTCCTTTGATCTGGATTACTAGGGTTGAAAAATCCCTTGTTAGACACCTGCAGTTTCACTTCTGCTTTGTTTGCAAAATAAGCACCTGTGCTCATGTACACACTTCTGGTAACGTTTCTTTGGCTTCTATCCCACACCTTTTTTTTTTTTTTTTTTTTTTTTTAAGAGGTTCCAGCTTTAGCAAGGCAGCTGGAATAAAGCAAAGGCTTCTGTCAAACACAGATTTTTGTAGTTTGAGTAGCTTGTGTCTTAATTTTGCAGTATTTTCTGACTTAATTGGGGCTTGCACTCTCTCTTTCTTAGATGAAGATGGATTCCCATGTTCATTCAACCCTTGGCTTTCTTCAAAGATTTACATAAAATATTTTCAACTGCCTTTGGCTTTTATTTTAATTAATAAGTTAACTGGAACATCAAAAAGCCACCATTTCCTTTTCACAGGCAACAGACACAGCTTTTAACCACAACATTCTTAAAAAAACAATACCTGTTAAGTATGTTGGTTTTGCAAATAAAACTAGTCAGAGGGCCTCAGTTCTGTCTGATGGTAAGTTGAGGACTGGAAAATGTCATTTCATATTGAAGCACCTAACAGACCTGCTTCAGCCCATCTGTCAGTCTAACAAGGTTTTACTCAAGTCTTCCCCTCTCCCAATCCAAAATGTTTGGAGTATCCCAATTGCAGAAACTTTCTACTTGGAGAAATGAGAATTGACATCTCTCTTGAAGACTTATATTTCAAGTCTTAAGCAGTTCAATTCTGTTTGATGGCTACAGCAACAAATTTGGACCAATGTGGGGAATTTGCCAAAATTATTCCTGCTTCTTTGTGTCTGTATTCCTACGTGTTTCCCCCCTCCTTTCACCAAATGGCCTGTCTCTTCTTCTTCCAACAAATTTTCAGCAGCAGTATGTGCACAAGGGCCACCACGGGGATGATTTCTCTTTACACGGCTGTAAGACCTTGAGTTTACTTTACCATAGTTTAATTCTTTGAGGAAAGGAGGAATCTGCTGAAGTTCCCAGGCTCCTATTGCCTTTGCAGCTTGTAACCCAGCCAGTCACCTACCAGACTGTATGCATAAGAGCTTTATTTGAACTGAATCTGTGCCTCTCTGCCAAGGCTATGTCACACATCAATATCTGAACTTTGGGAACACTGCCGTATTGTTGACTTCAGTCTGGGTATGCTTTCTCCTAGGTGGTGCCGACGCTGCGGACCATGTGGCAGCGTGGCCATCAGGTTATAGTCTCGTACGAAGAGGATGTGGAAGTGGACAAGCACCGTGAGCTGTGGCCAGCAATCCCATACTGGTGGGGAAACAAAACCGCCACTCGCGCTCTCATCCAGTATTTAGAGCGCATGAAGCAGGTGGGCCGTCCAGGTAGGCACAGGGAGTCGCTCGGAGGAAACAAGGGGCGTGTACAGCAACGCAAAACAAATAGGGAGTTGGGATGTTAGGGGATATAACCACTCTGCACGCTGGGTGCACGAGGTGCCTGTGCTGCTGAGGGCTCTGCCCACCCATGGGCGAGAGCAATGTTCCTCTTTGGTGGTGTGAATACATGAGTCAGTGTAGGTTACATGTATAGCCTATATAAATTGTGGCAGCCGCTTCACTTGCGAGATCCTGTGGAAAAGAAGCCCTCGGCACAGACCAGCTCGCTGGTGCTGTCTTGCCTGTCTCACAGGTAGGCGACTGCTCCCTCAATCCAGCACTTGCCGCTTTAGGCAGCGCTGACGATGAGGGGAATGCATTATGCTAGACTCATTGTGAAAAGAAACCCCTACGCGAGTGGTGTGTGAGGGCTGTAGCTACGTCAGGAAATGGCAACACTCAAGGATGCTGGTGTGGTCTTAAGCTGAAAGAGGTTCCGTTTGTAACCTCTGGCGCAGCTCTGTGATGTGGATGCATGGGGTGATGAAGAGCAGAACTGCTTCAAAAGCACACAGTTCGGCCAGAGGAAAGCGCTCATGTAGGTACACTCTGTGTTCCCGTCCGTCATGGGGGAAGGCTAAGCATTTGGAAGCAACCCTTGCAGAAACAAACATAATTTAAAATTTTATTTTATTATATATATATAATATATATGATAATGATAAATTTAAAAAAAAATGCAGCAAAACACATAAGTTACAAAAGAGGATTAATTAGTGCAGAACCTTCAGTCTGCAATGGATAATTTAGATAAATTTAGCTAAACTGGAATGGTTCAAAATCAGGCTTGGTTCAGTAACTGTTTACTACAGTCGGCAGTTGCAACAGGGGGAGACAGGTCTACAGAAACAGTTCTAGGGATATGAATAATAGAGTGTGAATTTAGTATTTTAATGATTCCCAGAGGAACAAGATCTGGAGTTACTGCAATGCTGAACAGCTTCTCCTTAACGGAATATTTAACATGTTGCCCGATTTTTGTTTCAGAAAAATTCTTTGTAGCGGGGATTAACCTTACTGAAAATTTAAGGTATATTCTTGTACACCCATTTGGATCATTGAAGAAAATGACACTCCGGAGTCTTCCATGCTTGAAAATCTGGATAAAGCAGCAGTATCCAGGACCAAAAAAAGAATGTGTTAACATCATTGCTGGAGACTTCATAGGAAACCATGATTTTGTTAAAGATGTGATAGAACTCAACACAAAAATTAATCCTCCGTTACACTGTCAAAGTAAAGGGACTGGAACAAATAGCATTTCATTCTGAGCTTCTTAACCTGTGAAAAGCTGAAAAGGCTTTGTCTGCGTTTAATATGCCCTGGTTTAAACATCCTGGAACCCATAAAGGGCCAAGTAGCTTAAACCAGGGAAGTTTTAAATACTCAGTAAGAAAAGTGCTCTCAGCATCATCAGGATTTCAAGGCCTTTTCACAGAAAAGAGAGCAGGCAGACCTTGCTGAAATCTCTATGGCACAGCTATAGTTTACCTGGAGGTGCTTAGATTCTGTAGTGGTTGTCAATATTGGAAGTCCCAAGAACTTAACCTTATTTTACATACGTGAAAGGAGAAATATGTCAGTAGCTGCATGAATTATCTTGTGGTAAGATTTTATCTTTCTTACAATTGTAAAGATATTCTGCAGTACTTGCAATCCCAATTCTCAGTCTTTTAGGTCAGTGTGAAACTGACTTGTTTTCATAGTTCATGTTAAATATACAAAAATAACAGTTTCAAAATATTTCTGATAGATCAGATACTGTATTAACCCTATTTGATGTATTTTTTTATATACACACAATACATCGTTAAAACTAGAGATCTAGAAGCAGCTGTACTGTTGATGTGTGCTGAGTATCAGTTGTGAGCCCCTTTACCAACAGGGTAGTAAAAAAATTCTTTAGGATTTATAAGAGGTATTTGAACACCTACCTCTTTTTATCACTCATTCCGGTACTGCAGTGATAAAGATGCCAAAACTAGGCCCCTAGGCAGTTTTGTCTGTGGTAATGAAAACTGTTTTATTAGGTGTTGCCAAAATATGCCTTATGTTGAAAATACATATGAAGCAAATTCCTTATCTAAACTCATACTGCTCTAGAAATAGATTCTTGGCTTCTGTCATGCTCATTTGGGGATTCATGCCTGGTCTTTCATTTAGCTTTTTTAGTAGCTCTGTAACTATTTTTCCTCTCAATAAGCAGGTTTTGCTTATGTAAAAACTAAGGGGTTTATGCTGTTTGCCACTGCATATTAATCCCATTTTTGTATTTTTTTTAAATGAACTGTGCAGTAACAGATGATTATGAAGAGAAATGGCAAGCATTGGGACTAAAATAAAAACAGGCATTGTGTAAAGTTCACTATGCAGCTTCACCAACATACTTCAATTTTAGATGCATTCTATACGCAAAAGCTGAGTTCAGATGGCTAGCAAAGATGTTAATGTTTGCAGAAGCTTTAAATCAACTGCTACTTGACATTGGATCAAACTCACCCTAGACTTCTCAGCATGAAAGGCTAGTACGCTACCTCCTTATGCAATCTCTGGCAACTGCAGAATACGTAGGAGTAAAAACCTAAACATTAAACTTAGAAAGAAGACTTTCTAAATGCTTTTTTACAGTACTTTTTATCCTTGTTCTTACCTCTACATACTTCATACTGAGCATTCAGTTTTGATTTTTTTTGGAGTCACTACCTGCATGAAGTGTTATATTCTACATACCGAGAATGTTTTTCTGCCTGTCTTTTGTACCCTCGAGTGGCTTGTTACTCTATCTAATAAAACTTGATCTCTCTGTGTAATATGGACTGAAATAGTTTTGCCTCCCCTTTCTGTGTTTTATTGGTTCCCAGTAGTAATTCTTAACTCAAGTAATGAATCAGGTTTGTTTTTTTTTTTTCTTCCCCTTTGTGAAATAACTTAACAGAAAATCCATGGTCTGCTGTACCTTAAATGTTTTCTCTAACAGCTGACACAGTAATAGGCATTGTGGATAAATCACTGTAGGAAAGAAAACTGGATGGGTAAAAGATGTTCACAGCTAACTTTATTTATTGCTTATAAAAATTGTGTGGTTTTTTTGCTTCGCTGCAGTAAGACATGGCAGTTATTTTACTTAGGTTCATGTATTCTGCTTGAACACATATTTATCTGTTATTTATATATAGCCAACAACATTTTGTTCACTAACTTCCATTTTCCAAGGACCATCTGACAAACCGTAACAAGTATTATTCGGAAAAATGGGGTAAAAAGCTTTATTTGTATGATATAAGAAACTTGGTAATTTTCTGAAGGTTAATTCAGATGCCATCCAGTGATGTCCATGTGTTTGAGGTCCACAGCTTATATCCAACAACATTAAAAATTCAGTGCTGTTCTTGCACTTGCTGACAGAATGAAGCCCAAAACTCTTACTGTTTTCAAACGTTAAGTTCTTCAGAAACAATGTCCATTTCTAAAATGTGTCAAAAACATCAACTGGGGAAGAAATATACTCTTCAACACCCAGACTAACAGGTCATTAACTTCATTCCACATCCTCTTAAAAAGAGATCAGTTTCTTTCCTAGAAAAGGATGCATCTTCATGGCATAAAAATCTTACTGTTGGGAAAGAGGTTTTTGTATTTGCCAAAAGCAGAACTGCTGATTATCACCTTCACCTTGGCTGTGCCATCTTCAGGCATGACTTCTACTTCCTGAACTGCCGCTTCTTTATAGAGCCAACTGTAAAAGTAAAAGCAATTAGCATCTTGAAAGTATGACACTGCATAAGATGTGATCTTTGTTTTAGGTCACCATGTTCCAATTGAGGTCATTTAACACTTGAAAGGCTAAGTGTTCCACTTAACTTTTTATTTACTACTTGCTGTAGGGTATAATCTTTTCATACACCTTTCAGATTTGTGTTTTTATCAGAAATCTGGCTCCAGGAGCAGTGGCATAGTCTTTCAGGAATTATGCTCTATTGTACCAACACAGAGAACTCTATGAAGGACACTTTCAGCAGCAGACTTCAGGGTATCTAATGGAGGTATTTTTTCTCAATGGGTCAGAAAACTTTGATAATTATCCCTGTAATTCTTAATGCAGGTTAAAATTAAAATGATATGATTTGGACATTAAGACATGCAAGACTAAGAGTTTCATATTTCTCCAAGTCCTTTATAGAATTAAAAATTATTTACCTTAGCTGAGGTCCCTCTAAGTTGACGCTGACTGTCAGAATCTTCTTCCCTGTTGCTGTCAAAATTTTTTTCTCTATTTCTTCTTTCAGCTCTTCTAAACCATATCCATGTAGAGCAGAAATGGCTAAAGCGTTTTCTTCAGTGGGTTTATACCTGAAAGGTAACAATTGCTCATACACTTGCTCATGAAGACGAGGTTGTGAAAATATTCCATGGATAATTGAACTGTCTTACTTTATACTAGCACCTTCCTACAGAGGCCATCTCTCTTATGACTTTTGTAGTTAAAAGATAATTCTTTTTAAGACCATAGCTACATGTGCAAAAGATTGAGTAACATTATTAAATGTATTTAGAAGTGTGAGAGCTCTTTTCTAGACTAAGCGTAACAAGCTTTCAGAACATAAGACCTGTAAGTACACTTAGCATCTTCTGCTTGCCTTTCTATCAAATCCACTTTGTTATGAACTTCTACCATTGAGTCCAGTAAATGGCTGGGAATATTAAGATTCTTCAGAACTGACAGAACGGTTGCTTTCTGGAGGATGGTTTCTGGATGAGTAATATCCCTCACATGAACGATCAGATCCTAGAAAGCATCAGTACACAAGACAGTTACTTAATGAAACAGCAGTTACCAGGTAGTAGAGATTTTATACTATTTTTTGTATTGCTAATTCATGTAAGATACTTTCCTATCCATTAGATAATACATTGGCAGGTTAACACTGTAAAATGAACTACAAAACCAGGTTTTTTTGCACTATGCTGGCAGAAAAAACGTAGCCGTTTAGTCTTTCACTTCACAGTGAGTACAAATTGTCTCCAATGTCTGTGTGGATGCAGCTTTACACTGTGCTACAACACAGGAAACTAATAAGAAAATGATTATAAAAATACATTTCTGTTTATTACATGCTGGCTGCATCACATCACAATCACCCTCTTTTAGTGCTACAGGAAACTTAAGTTAAAAACAGGTAATTCCAGAGGCTTTATTTAATTTTTAATTCTCAAGAAAGGTAGCCTCAACTTACTCAGATGCACTGTTCAGGTTTTCAGATATTTAATCAGCAAAATCTGATTTATCTGGTTTATGTATCATGGACAAGGACACACATACTGCAAATAAACTCTGAAATCTTCTTATCTCTAAGTTCTGTATAATTTCAAGTATCAGAAAAATGGCTTATGGTAAGATATTTACCTCATTATCTTAGAAGATTCCTATAGTCAGTCAGCTACTTCACTAAGAACAGCATACCAATTAACTTTCCCTTCTCTGAAAGGGTGAAGATTATCTGAAAGGAAATCCATTTGATTTCTCAATTTTTATAGTCAACAACTTACAGAGTAAGCCACTTCTTCTAATGTAGCCGAAAAGGACTCAACCAGATTATGTGGAAGATCAGTCAGAAACCCAATGGTGTCAATATAAATAACTGCCATATGCGAAGGAAGATAGCCAGCATGGGCTGTAATATCAAGAGTGGCAAACAGCTGATCTCTGGGTTGAAGTCCTGCTTCCCCAGTCAAGGCTTTGATTAAGGTAGTTTTTCCTAATTAAAGAAAAAAAGGACAAGATTTTAATGGCTTGTCTCATGTAAAAATCTAATTTGCAAGGCTCAGGTGAGTTGTATGATGTAACAGATCTTTTCATATCCATTTCACCAATTTAAATCTAGCCTATGATTAGGTATCTATATGATGTTAGGAAATCCAAACACAAGTCTTTACTTTTATAACTTTGACTTGGATTTAAGGCCACATCTAGAAGCTATGCTGTGAAATCATAAAATGATCAAAGACTGAGCTGACCTGCAAAGCGACCTACCCACACCTCTCACCTCTAAGACCATCTGAAGAGCACTGCTGTGACAGCACTAGGAAGCACACACATATGCACTCCTCAGTGCTTCTGTTACCAAATAAAACAATTCAACACTTACTTGTTAAATCCAACAGTAAACAGAAGCACTAATAATATGTAGCTTATTAGGTTTATGCTGTTATTGGGTGCTTCCTTATGAACATAACACTGAGACATTAATTTACCTCAATGAGTATTTCACAGAATTTAGTCATTAAAGTGCTCAGTATATACCCCAGTTAAAGTATTTCGATTATGTGCACAAAACTGTAATATATATACACATTTTGTTGATTCTCCAATTTTAAAAGTATGGAGGTAAGACTTTAAGAAAAACATATGGTGTAATCCAAATCTTTGAGTGTATAACTGGTAACAAAATTAGTGCAAGGTAAGTTTGTTTTTATAAAGATGATGACTCAGAAAATGAAATGGTCTTAACATAATGTAACCTGAAAAAAGTGTCTAGCCCAAAGTCTATTTATGCCTTGTGTATGAATTTACTTGTATAAGCTCTAAAAAAAAAGAAAAAAGTGTTTAGCTTTTTTTAGATTCTTTTATAAACACATCTCAGAACACTATATGTCAATCAATGAAAAGCTACAGTACTTAAGCACGTTTCTCAGATCAACTGCCAACTCTCCCTAATTCTCCTCCAATGCCTCAAGCCTTCACAGCAACCTAAACACCCACATACTTTTACTTACACATACTCTATCCATTCTCAATCAAGTAATAGAGATTCATATACGGGAACACTAACAGTACAGTCCTCAGCAGTATATGTAAAATATTTTTAGTGCAATAGGTGCTAGGCATTTCTCCAAAATGTGCTCAAGACTGGAAAAAAAAATTAATACAAATATAACTACAACAAGCATAATTTGCTTTCCTAACTATATCCTAATTGACATACATTCATTACACAATTTAAAAAATAATTAAAATACAAAGCCTATTCACACTGAAGTAAGATTCTGGCTAGAGTTTCTAATTAGAAATTACATAATGTAAGATCTTTTGTGTTACGATTTCCTGAGTTTTTGCTTACCACAATTAGTATAGCCCATTACTGAGATAATGGGAAACTCGCGTTTTCTGCGCTGAGTTCTAAGTAAAGACCTTTTTCTTCTTAGTTTCTCCAGGGCATTCCTAATTTTAAGTTCTTTCTCCTTCAAGATACGATTCTGTGTCTCCATGAATGTTTCACCTGAAAAATACAAATGAATAATTGACAGATTAGCCTACAAAAGGAAGAGTAAGCCAAGTGATATTGTGCATTTGGAAATCAAGTGAGTTGGCACTAGGGCATATGAAGTTATAAATAAGCAACCAAACCCATGTATTCTTGCCTAAGAGTCAAAGTGGTAAGTAGTTAACAAAACATATGCTAAGCATTCTAGAATAACCACGTACACTCATGATAAACCCCTCTGGCAGCAATTAGTCTGTCCACAGCCACTTATTGACTCAGTACAGACTAAAACTTTATTATTTAGGTTACCTTCCAATAAATCTTTGTACATTCAATTAATTAGATGCAGAACACAAACAGTTTTTTCCTCTTGGCCTCCTCCAAATAAAGTAAGATGCAACAGAATTTGTTTAAAGGCTACTGAGAAAAAAAATCCTGTAATTCATGAGAATATTTAGACTTTACCTGAGCCCATGATGTATCTCGATCCACCTCTTTGCTGATCTAGCTGAGACACCTCATTTTTCAGATTTGATCTGGCAATGGAGTAACAGTTAATTAGAAGCGATTTACTTTAATCAAGCTATCCTAAAAAGCCTAATCAAGCTATCCTAAAAAGCCTAACAAATGTGAAGCAGGAGTAATATTCTAACAGTACAAATAAAAACACTGAATGACAGAGCTCTAAATATAACACGGTCATGTTGAGAAGCCTGGTGAAAAAAATCCATATTTTCCTGGCTCCTCAATTGTGGAGCATGCAACAATCTTAGCAAATTATAACCGCTATTCTGAAATGTCAGAGCCAAAGATGCCTCTGATAAATCCATGCAACTCACACCATCTGCCATGTACAAATATTTCTATGCCACTTAATGTAGAAATGTGGAAAATTAAGATACAAATTAATGCCTTTAATCTTCCTTGTTTATAGCCTTCCTTACTAAACCCACCAATAACATATATGGGATACACATATCCAATTCCTATATATCTTCCACATTAAAAAGAACGGAGACTTTTAATGAAAAATATCTTTTGTAAGGTTATCTATTGAACACTTCTGGGTTTTGCCTGTTAGCACTGCAGAAGCTTGAACCAAAGACAGAGCAAGTATTTCTACGATCTAATCAATCATTGAACATACTATGCAAGCACTGGAACAATGTTATTTTTCTTTACAGTACACTATTACCATTTCTGTTATAGAAAACAGTCACTAAAATATATCAATATCAGTATGTGGTTTGCGGAGCTTGAGGTACCTGAGGAGTGGAATTTCAGCCAACGCTATCTGAAGTTTTGCTTCTTTGGTCCGGGCATTACAACGAAAAATGTGAAGTACAACAGTGTATCTGTCAAAGACTTTCACGCCCCAGGCATCTTCTAGTTCTTTCTTTAGCCATGCAAGACAAAATAACCTATATGTCTTCTGTCCCGCACAGTAACAGCAGATCAGTTCTGACACAGCACTACAATTAGCTGATGGACACCTGAACTCAAGAGGATCTCAGGATTCCATTTCAATGGATGGGCAACAATTATAAGCACGCAAAGGCAAAATTTGGTTGACCACAAAGAAAAGCGATAAAGAGAGTTTAGAAGATAGAACTTCATGTCTAGGGCCATCAACAGTGTTAAATTGCTCTTAAGATCTAGATTTGTGAAATTTTCTTAAACAAATATAGTACTGAAAGAACCTATACTATAAATTAAGGAATAAATATTAGGAAATCAAAATCAAACGTTTTCAACTTCCCTTTCATCAATACACTGAAGTGCCTGACATAACTATCAGAGCTATTTACCATCTCTGTTCATTTTATAATCAGAGAGAGCATTCAAAACTACCAACAAAGCATTGTTTGCTTGCAGAGTTTGTAGGCACTTTACACCCCACATGATGCTGTACATGCAAAAAACCCCTAAGTATTTATTTCAGTTTGTCTAAGCATTTCAATATATAGTTCATGCACCAATTGTTTTACTGCCATGTTAAAAAAAAGTGAAGCATGTTCCCTCAGTGTAATCCATCCATTTACAATGTGGTTTCTTTTTAACGGTTGGGCATGAAAGTTTAAATATTTGATACATTCAAGTATAAGCTTGTTCTAAAACTGCACCTCATATTCAAAATAAAACACAGTATCCACAGAACTCTAGGACATAAATACACGATCCATATAGGTATAGAAACTTGTGAATATAGCTAATCTGAAATGCTGACATTCTTTGCAACAAAAGCTGTGTTATCACCTCTGTTTTGTAAAAGAGACCTTCAGTAACTTTTCTAACATTTTAAGCAGGGCCAGTGGGAAATACAGGAGCAGAGTCTATACCAAATGGCTACCAGGCTGCTGGAAAACTCCAGGCATGAGAGCTTGAAACACATATATCAACTGGACAAATGTAATAGGAATTAAGTTTCCTTTCAACAACACTCAGTCCAGACGGCTTCATATATTACCATTTGCAAGTTCAGAGTCATAACTGACCCTACTTCTCACAACATAAACAGCTTCCAAATAATAAAAGTGTAAAGAATATGATTTGGTATCTTACTGAATTACCTTTGTTAGTGAAGATATTCTTTCCACATTCAAGAAGACAGCTGTCACGTGGGGCAATTTTTTAATCTTTTCTAAAAGATGGATAACCATTGCAAAATACAGTGTTAAATGTCAAATCTCTTTTTAAAATTCACAGATTATAACATGATTTTCCAGTGAGCAGAATGCTCATAAATATCAAATGGATCACATTCTCTCTGTTCACAGTTGTAATTGCACTAATTTAGTACTATGTCAAGAACACCTGCCAGTTTCACTTATGTCAATCACATAAACATTGGGATTAAGTTGCCTCACACATTTTCAGTGAGCAGGGGTTATTTCTCTCTTGCTTTTGTAACCTTAAAATATTCTTTGAAGACTGTTTGCAAACCTGTATGATGGATTAAAAAAGCTGTCACTCTCTTCAGCTTTCATACCTATCCTTACACAGTTCAGCCACAGAAGTCTTCCATTCATAATCATGCACTGCTAAAAAAATCTCAGTCCTTACCTGTCAAAATCTGAAAGTTTCCTTTGCCAAAAATAAATTTCTTGTCAGGATTTTTTGTAGGAATAATTATTTTCTCTAAAACTGTCCAGTTCTGAAGTGTATCTACAAGAGCAACAGCTTCAGCAATCTGTAATTCAGCTTTAGGAACACACACACAAAAGAAAAAAAAATATTGTAATATACCATCATTAACTTTGTTCAGATTTCCAATAACTGGTATGTGCATAACAGAGAGACTAAGCTACACCGAAATTCTACTATGGTATTGATTTCAACCGCCAGCACCAGGAGCAAAATGTCTTACTGCTAATCAGAGCAACAAAACTTCTAGTTTGATGCAACTTTCTCACACAAAGCATCTTTCTGCCAGTAAAAATTATTTCCTTGCTTGTTGATTTAGAAGAATTTTTATTTGCATTGTCAGCAAAGAAATTACCAAGCTTTTTGCCTCAACAAGTGAAATGAGTAACTAGCTGGAAAATAAACTGTTATTTCAGATGAGCACAAACCCATGTGATTAATTCCTTGCTGTTTTGTGGCAATATTTAAAGCAGGAGTCCTCAAACTACAGCCCATGGGCCGGATATGGCCCCCAGGGTCCTCAATCCGGCCCCCGGTATTTACAGAAGCCCCCCACCCCATCCCTGCCGGGGGTTGGGGGGGGATACCAAGCAGCCGCAGATGACTGCCTGCCACTGCATCCACGCGCTGGCACCGTTTAAAAAGTTTGAGGACCCCTGCTTTAAAGGATTACTAATACAGCTTATCCAGCTGCTAACTTCACTGCAACCCATTCATAAAGGACCTACACTGATTTATGACTTGCTAAAACCAGCATATTCCAATCCTGTATTCTGGTTCATCAAGTTTGTTTTTTTTTTTTTTTTTTTAAACATCTACATGGCAAAGCATTGGTTTTTGAGGACTTGAAATCATGAAGACTACACCAGCATAATATCAGATCAGTAGATCTAGTTTCAATTTGCCAAACTTTCCCCCTTTTCGTAACACATTTGTCAAGTTTCTCTGGATAGCAAAACATGATTTGTGTATTAAATAGATTACCTTGGTCCAAAAGGTAATATATTTCTAAAGATAACCATGATCCTCTTTCTCCTCATACTGTTAGTGTTGCTTGTAAAATGCACAGATTTCCTGTTGCACCTGTGGTGTTTCAACAAGCACTCCAAAACATTTGTTCAGACTTCAGGCTCTTCATCTGGAGGGCCTAAATAAATGGAAAGGGATCTCTGCTATTCTTCTGTATGCCTGGACAGAAAGATGCCTTCATACTTATTTTTCAGTTGTAAAATGGAGTGCTTATGTAAATTCTGAAAAAGTTACAAACTTCACTCTGCAACGTGGTAATTTTTTATGATTAGCAGCACTAATAAAACTAAATGAGATTTAGGTTCATGGCATAATAAATACATACACGGTAGTTACTGTTGCGTTCAAACTGTCTACAAAAAGCTAACCTACAAGATGCTCTGTCCTTTCTGTCACAACTTTGTAATTAAGAGAAGTGTTCGGAGAATCACGAAGTCACGTTCATCCTGTATCTTAATTGTACATAATTAATAAACCTATACTAGCTAGCTACAAGGATTTCTGAGAGAAATCTGAAAGCAACGCTAACCAAGGTCCTTACAGAGGAATTACTGGTGACTGCATCGCTAAGTAACTGCACACAGGCACTTCTTCAAGCCCACGGGAGGACTTACACAGGACCTCACCTTCACTGCGCTCTCTTTTCTAGACAGGAGGGAGTTCCTGCTCCTTCAGCCAGCTCCTTCGCAGGCCTAAGGCCGCAGGGCTCCCGCCTGCCCGGCTGGGCCGCAGGGCTGAGGGCTGAACGCCATTACCCTGCGGCTCCCAAGGAAACCCGGCCGTGTCCTTACAGCAGCCCCAACACCCCGCGCCGAGCCGTTCTGCTGCCCAAGCCCGGTCAGCGAGACACACGGGTCAGAGCACGGGGCTGCCAAGCCCGAGCGCACACCGCCTCGTAACGGGTCATCAGAGAACAAACACGGCGGCCTAGAGCGCTCCTCTGAGCCTGCTCCTCGCCACCGCCCAGCCATCGCGCAGCCTTACCGCCGTTAGACCGGGGCCACCTCACGCTACCGGCACCAGCGCCCTGCCCGCCACCCCGCGGGCCGCGGGGCTCTAGCGCAGAGGGAAGCCCAGAAGCTAGGCGGGCGGGGGGCGGGCGGCGTGTGGCGGCTGGCTGCCGGGACCCGGGGGGTCGGGGCGGGGGTGTTACCGGCCGGCAGCCCGGCGCCGCCACGCACCCGAGGTGAGCGGCGACTTCTTCGGGCCCCACTTGACAGCCGGGTGCACCACGGCCACGCGCTGCACGCCGGGCCCCAGCGCCAGCGGGGAGGGGCCCAGCAGCTCCTCCACACCCTCCTCGTCTTCATCCTCATCCTCATCGAGCTCATCCACCACCTCCTCCTCCTCGCTGGCCCCCGCCACCCCCTTCCGCCACCCTCCGCCGCCCGCCCGCGGTGGCCCGCCTCTGCCCGGCGGCCGCTGCGGAGCCCGCAGGCGAACGACGGCGCTGAGCGGGCGGGTGCACAACGGCCCGGCGCGGCAGCGGGCCCCGCCGAGAGCCGCCGCCGCCCGCCAGCAGCGCAGCAGCAACGACTGCGAGAGGCGGCCGGGCCCCATCACGCGGCTGCTGGCAGCGCCTCGCCAGCCCCGCCACGGGCGAGGCTGCGGGGAGGGGCCGCCGCGGGGCCCGCCCCTCCGCCCTCGCCCCGGCCGCTACGGAAGCCCCACGGCGCCGCAGCCCCGCCCACCGGTCCGCTAGTGGACCACGTGACAGCGATCCCGCCTCTGATAGGCCGGGCGGCGCCCGGGGCCGGCCGTGATTGATGCGGGGCCGGAGCCGGAGCCGGAGCCAGGGCCCCTGCGGTGGGGGGCGGTGTGGGCGCGCGCACGGCCCTGCGTAGCGGCATCCGCGGGGCAGGTGAGTGGCGCGCGCGGCCGCCGTCGCGCTCCCCGCCTGGGCCGCGGCCGCCGCCTCCCCCCCAGCCGCGGCAGCGAGCGCCTCCGCGGCCGGCCCGCCGCCGCACGGCTGCGTGCGTGTCTGTGCGGGTGGCTGGGGGTCCCGGGCCGGCCCGCCGCCTGGTCACGTCACCTCCCGGCGGCGGCGCCCCTGAGGCGGCCGGCCTGTGCGGGGCGCGGTGCTGCCGGCGTCCCGGCGCTAGCCCGAGGGGCGGCGGCTGCGGGCCCTGCGGCCCTGGCGGCTCTGGCGGCCGGCGGCTTTGTACGCGCTGGCTCTTCGGCGCTCCCGCCAGGTGCAGCGCTCCCGCCCCCCGGTTCTCCTCTTCGAATTAATTTTTTTCTCGAAGTTGCATCCCCTTCTGCGACTTGGAGTTGCGGGGGACTTTCCTGTTTGAAGGGAGCTGCCTAGAATTAAATCGCTTTGTTTTCTTTTCTTGACAGTTTTTGGCTGCTGCTTCGCCCGCAAGAGCCAAAGCTTTGTTAGGTTTCTAACACCACCGATCTCGGTGAAGTTTCCTCGGGAGCGGTGCCGGTGATGTTAGCCTGCTGTCTGTGCTGCTGAAATAATGCAGCAGAAATGATAGCCGAGCCCAACGCAGCCACTCACCTTCCCGGCCGAAAGTAAGACGTGGCACAGGTTGCCGGTAACATTTTTTTGGTAAATGGGTGCTGCCCCTTGAGTTTGTGCCCTGCAGATCCTGGGCAGTCTGCAATGTGTTATTTTGGATGGGAGGGGGGAAAAATAGGATTTGGTGGGCACTATGTCTTGTTACTAATGTCTTCATTTTATTCCCTTTTATGTGTTGTTTAGCATTTTCTTAAATGTAGTAGTTTATGCTGATTGACAGCCTTACAAGCTTTTCTGTGCCTTATTCGCTACAGTGCAAATGAACCTACTTTGGGGAAAAAAAAAAAGGCAAATTCATAGCCAACTTGTGTTCACTTTAGTGGTGAGTTTGGGGATGCTGAGGGGGAGGAGTGCTAAGTAATCTGTAGCCTCCCTATTGGCACTAAAGGGAGCATTGCTTCTTTGTAGCTGTTTTTATCAGAGATGCATCAAGCCTCCTCTTTTTCGTGATGTATTTTTTCAGTCATCAGTTGAGATGATCTATAAACCAAATTTGTTCATGTCATTGCTTACAGAATGGGATTTAGAAGCTCTATCTCTACTAGAGCAGATACAAAAAAATAAAAGGTAAAGCATTTGGGCATATCTTGTCTAGTTTCAAAGAGTGAAGCTTCTTAGGTGTCCAGTGTGGCATGCTTTGAACTTATTGCAGCCCAATATTTTTTGATCTTACCACCTTCTGAAAAAGTTGGCTACAGGTCTTTTGCATTGTTAAGCTTTAACAAAAGCTGAGAGATGTGTTCCTCATAGTCTGTGATGACATCTAATAGAGCTTCCCATATGTCCTTTCTGGTTATGTTTCATCTGAGGCCAGCCTCTTGGTTTCAGAAGTGTCAGGAAGGCACCTGGCAGTTGTTTAGCTGAGATTTTTATGTTGCTTCTAAAACATGAAGCAGTTTTGTTGAAATTTACAATTTTAAGAATCTACAGGTAGTAGATCCAGTAACATAGAATAATTGTTCCTCTTGTTCCTCTTACACAGCTAGTGTAATATGTTATCTCTTTGTTAAAGAAAGAGCTTTTTTTTTTTAAGTGTGAATCATTAAATCTGCTCCAAATCTTTATTAAGATGAGAAAATGGAATTTGGAAATTCTCACGGTAGTAGTCTGTTTGAAGACTAGACAAAGGACTTCCTTCCTACTTCAAGTGTTTGTATCTTATCAGTAATACTTCAGGTGCTAGTGAAAGGACTATATAGTGGCAGGAATGCGAGATAGAAATGCATCTGAGCCATGTGGAACAGGGTATAAAGGTGAAAGCATGAGATAGGAATGGAATTCTGCCTGTAATTTCTTACTGATTGCTGGTGGAAACAAAGTAAATGGCTGAGAACGGTTACCAGTGCGTGTGGCAGTGAATTTAGGTATGCAAAAATACTCAGTATGGTGTAGAGTAACAGAGGGGAGCAAAAAGAAAAACAACCTAGTTCAAAATTTGTCAAACCTACTGTTGAACTTCTATAGTTGAAAAGATGTTACATGTATGAGGATCACTGCAGAAGTCATCACATGTTATCCTCAACTAGGTACAGTGGTTCCTATTTTGCTCAAGAAGATAAGAGGATGTTCTTTTAACAGGTTCTTCAACAGAAACTTAGCTGTGCAAATAAAAACTCCATTGAAATACCTTGTTTAGTTTGTAAGTGGTTTCATGGGGTTCAGTTTCTTGGCTGTGGTCTAGTTCCTGCAAATGTTTAAGTACCTGCCTTATGAATAGCCTTACTGGAAACATCAGTATTAAAACAAAAACAAACAAACAAAGAAATGTGAGTATTTGTAGTATCTAGGTTTAAAAAGTATCTTACTTTTGTGTAGGTTGTCTGTTGTAGCACGGTGTGTCTTGTGACATTGCTACGTGCTGTGGTGCACTGAGAACCAAAACAATTCAGAACTGGAATGGCTTTTTAATGTTAGTATTTAGTGCTTAGTTACATTTGTTGAGTGTTTAAGACAGATGTTTAGTGCATGTGTGAAAGTTACACTGACTGGTTTCATCACAGAGAGGTTGTTTTACTTGGCATTGTTAGCTCAACATGAGGAAGCTGTATGTATATCAACAGTCTTCTCATTCTTGCAGGTTTTGCTGAGCTTTGGTAAGCATGTGCTGTTTCATATACCAGGCATTCACTTACTTTGAGTCCCTTTTGCTACAGGTACATGTTGCCTGGCATAAGCTGACAAAGTAGGTGGCACAGGACCAGTAGATACCATCTGTGGTGCCATCCTTCAGGATGTTCTTGGGAAAAAGATGCATGAGTTAAAGCTTCAAAGACATAGATTCTAGACAGACATACTAAAAGCAGTACATGATCAGTACTTGATTGTACTATCCTGCAGCAGGTCTGATTTTTTTTATTACTTAAATGTTTTAGTTCAACTTGGACTCAATTGTAGTTGCTGTAATCAAATGCAGTGCATTTATTTTTGCTATGGGATGGAGCAAGTTGCTAAATAGTACAAGCAAACAATTCAGGAAAGTTGTTTGAGAGTGTGTTGAGGATTATGTTGAGGTATAGTGCAGAAACAGGTAACGCACATTGCCAGAATGTTGGCTGGCATCTGAGTTACAGTTCTAGTGAAACAATGCAAGTAAGAACTTGTTAGTCCAGCCCCATAATGTTGAATTCTGCTTTGAAATCAAGAGTGAAAGGATTTAATCACACAGGAGAAGCAGCTCCTTGAGAAACATGTTTGGATTCTTTTTGTTTATTTGTGGTCTGTAGAAGAATCTGTGAAGAGCTAACTGGCATCAGAAAAGTGATAGATACTGCTGTTTCTCGCTGCTTGTTCTTTTCAACTAGGAAGTCTCTGGTGGTGCTTGAGATACTTAATCTCTGTGGCTTGCAATTACAAATCAAAGAAAACACTTGAAGTCTTCTGCAAACTGTTGCTTATTGCATACTGACTCAGTGGTGGACTATATAGTTCATCCCTTTTTTTTTTTTTTTTTTTTTCTTCCCTGTAACATGCAGAAGTGCAGACAGCTAATGTAAGGATTGGTTTATCTTGAAATATTTTCTTGGTTTCCATCTGTCAAACACTGTGCTGTGTTTTGAACTTTTCTATGACAAGACGTTAATTTAATTTAACTTTCATGGGACTTTTTTCTGTAGGGAAGTTCAGTATTTGTATAACTTGTATTTAGCAATTTGATATCTTTTTATAGAATTTCATATTTATATAGGATTTTTATAGGAGGTTTTGGAAGCCTAATTCGACATATAGTGAAGTGTCCCAACAGCTCAAAAAAGTACGTAGAGTTGTGTTTAAATAAAAACTTCTGTCTGCTTTCAGTAACAAAATAACATCAGGACCTTGGTCCTGTAGTTGATGCTGTTCATCCTCAGGATTTGCTTTGCAGAGGCAGTGTCTGAAACAGTCTCGGGAAGAACACCAACCACAGTGCTTATCTGGCATTGATAAACCTAGCTGAAGTTGAGCTGGCTCTGCATTCATAGTTAATTCTCCATCTGGGTTAGTGAACACTGGATATTGGAGAGCTGACTATCTGACAGTGTAATACACTGCTTTTTTTAGTTCATAAAGTGTTCACTTGTGTTAGTACACTCTCTTGTTGCAACAGTATCACGAAAATAAAAGTGACTGTATAGTCTCATATTTACTTTCTTTTTGTGCCTTCTTATAGTACAAGTCTCAACTGGCTTCATGTCCTGGCCACAGTAGTTTAAAAGGAGGCCATAGCAGCCAGCTACCAGTACTGGACCTGCTGCACAAGTGGGATCCAGCTCGTCCGCCCAAACATGACCTTTGGCAAAGCATATTGTTAGCATTGGGAATGATGAAAAGTGGCATGATTTCATTGCAGATAAATGTATGGCTTCAGATCTCCCAGAAGGTGCATTTTTATTTATAAAATTATTCCTTTGTTGTATTAGCAATGACCTGCAAATGAAATTTCTTATGTGTCTTTTTTTCTTCAGCATGTTTTATAGACAAAGTAGAACAGTTTCTTCCTCTCATTTTAAATTGTAGACCCACCAAATGTTATTGCCTTGTTTTGTTTAGAGCACCCATGAACTGAATGAATACCTGTGTTATTGATTTATGGTGCAAAGCTCTTAAGTCAACAAAGGCTGCCTTAAGTCAACATCAGCTTTCCGGTTCATTTACTTACTTTCTACTTCCTTGATATCTTTGATTGTTTTGCTAGTTTTCTAATTATCTGTATACCTTACAGGAATGCCAATAGTTTCAAAAAGGCCCTAAATTTCTGTTGTACTTTTAAAGTTAGTTGTTTGGCTTTTAGTAACAAAATGACAAAACTTCCAAATGATTCACTAAAAATATTAAAATACATTTATATGCTTTTATTTTCTTTTGTTGTTTGTATTGAAGTGTGTAGTTCTGTGTTCTCACTGCTAATCCCAATGTGTTTGTTACACTTCAGAGAGAATGCTGTTCATGATGAGACTGTGCCGGAGTCTGCTGTGCAGAATGGCAGCTGTGTGAGAAATGGCAACCTGAAAACACCAGTAAGTTGTGGGTTTTTTTGTAAAAATAATTAAATTATGGAGTTTATCTTCTGTCTCGTTCAGTTGTTACAAAATTGAGTATTACATAAAACAATCACAATACAGCACATGTAAAATCTAGTCACTGGATACAGCTTGACCCCCAAATTCCACTGGCATCAGAGCCTCAAGGCTAGCTTTTGAACAGTCTGTTCATTTCAGTGTGTGCTCTTCCTTAGCTGTGTGTTGTGTGCAGCTGGTGTTAGTTTGCAGGTTGTGTGTTTACCCTGTGAGTGAAAAGATGTGGGAGAGTTGCTGTGCTTGCTGTCTGTTCTTCAGAAATTATAGCTGTCACTGAAAAATGCCTTCTGGGTAGCATGCAACTAACTGCTCAGAAGCTTCTTGGCTCTTACACCTTCCTATGCTTATCACTCATTGCTGAGAAAACGTTCAAACTGGTAAATCCTTTCTTTCATCCCCTTCTAGTACAGTAATGTTTGATAATGCTTTATCCTTGAAGATTAAGAGTTAGTGCCCTGGGGAGATTATTGCCATGAGAGTAAAATAAAACTTGTTAGGGGATAATTCAAGTATCTGTGAATGGCTGTTACATGTTGCATTTTTTCACATACTTTCTTTGCTTGACTCATTTCAGAGAGAGAAACGGAAGGTCCGAGAACAGTGTGAAAACATAAGGAGGAATTCTTCCAGTAGAAGAAGAGTGAGCCAGCTGCAGAATGGCGAAGTGGTTGAGGCAGTTACGTTGTTTGAAGTGGTTAGCATGGGGAAGCGGGCCATGCAGGTATTTCTAGTTGTGAATTCTGAGAATTGGCAGAGGGAAAAGGGATAAACAGTGGTCGTTTCAGTTATTTATACTCTGGAGCATTGAAATTTTGTTCTGTTTTGGCATAGGTGAGCAAGAAACAAGTTTGATTGGAAAACTGTTATGAGCATGGCTCTTTAAAAAGCATGCATCTTCAAGAAATTAATGGAAAAGTAGCTGTCAGATATTTAAAAAGAGGAAGGAAATATGTACCTAAACCAGTGTTCCTAAATCAATGTCTTCAACATACAAAAGGAGAATTATTTTAAAAAATACAGAAAAGGTTCATCAGCAGAAATTTTTTGTTGCTCAGGATTCTGAAAATTGGGGCTTCCCCCCCCCTCCCGAACTTACCTTTTGGTATTTGTCTTTTACCTTCATTCCAATGCAGTTTGACAGCAGTTTGAAGGATAGTCAGGTTCCCTGTGCATCGATATAGTTACCAACTTTATTCAGTGTGAGGAAGCCTACCTCCTCATACTCTGAGCATATATGTATATTATGCTCGTATATGTGTATGAGGGATTAAAATCAGGAGCCCCAGATATTTTTATACAGAGTTAATACAAGTCTCCAGTATGCAGTTTCTCTAAGCAAGGTGTGTGTCTGCACACATGAGAAGTACGTTTACATTTTGGATGCAAGACCTTAGTTTTTAAAAGATGCTTGTGTGGATGGACTTTTGCCATGCTACAGCTGTGGTAACTTATTCAGGGAGCTCTGCTAAGCTCAGTTTCTGCTTTGCAAAGCATGATGTGAAGGACTTGGAAAGGCAGCAGCTTGAGTCCAGGCTGCTGCTGCTAGAATTCATTAGACATGTGTGGCACTACAGGTGGGTTGAAGCCTGAATGGCTTGTCCCAGCAGGCCTGTGTCACATAGACAGGGCTGTACTGACCTAGAAATTAAATCTGGAGTTGTTTTTTAGTTTAAGTGTAGTATGTGAACTGTTTCAGCCTACTGCGCAAACTGGGTGCTAGTGAAGACGATAATTCCCAGGGACAATTGCTGCTATTAATTTAATACTAATTATTAGATGGTACAGAGGTTAAATGTGTGTGTGGGGTTGGGTTGTTTTTTATTTTAAAAATGAAACTATTACTGCAGTGCTGTCAAGAAGTCAGGAGGACAATGTTTTGGGTTTTGTGTATTAAATTTATTAAAACTGTGGTTATTTTCCCTGTTAACAGGGAGCAAAGCATCTGTGAATGACAACATTGCGTAGAGCAGAACCTGTGAATAAGCAGTTCAAGACTTCATTTTGCTCCAGAAGGAGTCTTTTGCATGTGCTGTTAGAAATGGAACTAAATGGTGTGGAGTTTATTCTAATTTTTGTAATTCAGTGGAGATGGAACTGTGTTAGTTTGTGTCTTTATGTTGGATGTTGTCAGTGGAGTACAGCATGCTGTGTTCAGCTCCTGGCTAATGAGTTTCTTTTAATCTGTTCTAGTCTGTAGTCGATGACTGGGTTGAAGCTTATAAACAAGACAGGAACGTGGCACTTCTAGATCTGATCAACTTCTTCATTCAGTGCTCAGGCTGCCAAGGTAATTTACCTCGTTAGTAGCCTTTTCCATTGTCTGTATGTGAGAGTAGTCTGAAGTGTGCTTTCTGAAATGTAATTATTCTCTCCAGCAAATCATGTACTTACAATCTGTGTAAGACAAACTCCAGATGGGCAGAGCTAATAGTAAAGCAAGCTGCTGGTTACATTTGTTCACTCTGTGTTTACAGTTGTATTTTTTTTTTTTGAAATTGAAAGAAATACAACAGAGTTGTATGTGAACATGGTTTGCAAGGTCAGGTTTCTTGAAGTGGCATGTCAGATTGCTTTGCAGAATTCCCACATAGGGAAGATGGTTTTGATGACCATGCTGATTAAAATCCTATGCTTCAATTGCCATTTATTTGGTAATTTCCTAGTATCTTTTGTTTTGCTAGTATCACTGTTTGAAAATAAGCAACTAGAGAATTAAACTCCCTGCTTTGGTGGCTAGAAAAACAGTCTCTTGCCTTGTTGCCTTTACTTTTACCAGAGGGTCGTGAAGCTGTCTATTTCATAACAAACACTGAGACACAGTGACTTTTGGGGACAGCTTGCTAGCGAAATGCTTCAGGATGTCAAGTAAGCATTTAAGAAGTCTGCTCTGTTAGTTTGAAACTTCTCTGTGTATCTAAGCAGTTAAAATGTACCTTCTATACTTCAGATTTTTTTTTTCCAGGTCTTTGGCTAATATGCCTTTTCTTATGGGAAATGTTTTGGGAGTCTTTGACTAGCAGTGGGCAGAATTTTAGTAGATCCTTGAAGTAAATGAATGGACAGAGAAAATAGTCATGCCAGACGGGCACAGGGTAGATTTCTCTAATGTGAATTTCAGTTCTGTTTCACCACTTTTTTTCTAGTATGAATGGATTTATGTGTTTCCCTATGTATATGTTGCCCCTACCAGTGTAAATGGAAATAAGAGTCCCACTTTTCTGGTGTTTCTAAATTAAAACGAAATCTTTACTGTGGTTTGGACTTTGTTAATGTAATGAGGTTGTTGGTAATTGTTTTTTTGTGTAAAACATTTCTAGGCATGGTAACAGCAGAGATGTTTCAAAGTTTGCACAAGAAGGATGTAATGCAAAAAATGACAGAGACCTTTGATGAGGTAGGCACAGCTTTGACTTTGCATGCCTTTCTCATGTAAACAACAGGCTCTACTTAATAATCAACCTGGACAGAGTTCCTGCTGCTTCTCAGGAGCTGTGTCCCACTACCTTAATTTAGGAAAATAATTCTATTTTTCACAAAAGAAACTTGGTCTTGTAATGACCTATTTTAGCAGCAGCAGGATTTTTTTTTTGTAAGTCACCTTTATTTTTCAGAGTTTTATTAGGGCTATCTAACTGCAGTCTTCCTGAATCTGGCTTTCTCTTAGGAGTTCTTTTGATAGTGACTTAATATTGAGGTAAATATAACCTGGCATTGCAGCAGGTAAATGGTTCCTTTGGTATTTCATTGATAGGTCCTTTTAAAAATACTGTTGTGGATTAATGATGAGCTAATTCAAAGATATGTTTTAGATGATAGTTTATTTGAATCTTTTCTTTCTGTTTTATTGACATAGTTAATTTTTATAACTGTATTTCATATGCAAGAAGATATGCATTTCTGATTTTTAGATAATTGTCAAAACAATACTGAATATATCATTTCTTGAGGATTGTTAAGAAAAATGCATAGCTTTACAATACTGTTTCTCATTTGACTGCTCCCTGACTAATTATGCTAACAGCAAATTTTCTGCAGTGCTCTCAGTTGCTTCTGTGCTTTTTTCCCCCCTGTATTTGCCACCTCTGAATTGATTTGTCAAGCAGCAGCCATCAGCCTTGTTTTAATTGAGCATCTCTCAAAGACCAGCTGCTCTAGAGATTCCCACAGAGGATGAATTTGCCAACATGGTTTTCTTCATTTTAGAAGTGTAGTAGCACTTGGCCTAATTTTTGATAGAAATGGACCAATATGTGTTGGGCCATGTGAATTAGTAATCTGGTACTTCTTTCCCAACTAATTAGCCCTGAATAGCACTCATGATAGGGTAGGCACTCTGGAAAGTACAAAGATGTGATTATTGTTATCAGCCTGGATGTGTTACAGCTCTGTAACCTTTTCACCTGTCCTGGTGGGGCAAAAGAAAGCTTCTAGGGTTGCCTTAGAAGCTGTATTCCGCGTGCTATAAAAACAGTCACTTTGGTTTTGGGTCGGTGTAGTAACATGCTACTCTAGCAAAACATTTTGCTGATGGAAAAAAAGGGATGCAAAGAACAACAAGGGCTTCTATAAGTACGTCAGCCAGAAGAGGACTGTCAAAGAAAGCATACCCCCACAATGAACATGACTGGCAAACTGGGTAACAACAGATGAGGAGAAGGCTGATATACTCAACAACTGTTTTACCTCAGTATTTACTGGCAACCTCTCCCTAGACTTCAAGTGGATGAACTGCAAGACAGGTAGGGGGGGAGTAAAGTCCTTCCCATGTAGCAGAAGATCAGACTCATGACCACCTGAGGAACCTGAACATATGTTAGTCTATAGGACCTAATGAGATGCATCTTGGAGTCCTGAGGGAATTGGCTGATGTAGCTGCCAAGCTATTCTCCATGATACATGAAAAGTCATGGAAGTCAGGTGAAGTCCCTGCTGTCTGGAAAAAAGGGAAATGTTGCTCCCCTTTTTATAAAGGGTAGAAAGGAGGACCCTGGAAACTACCATCCTGTCAGCCTCTCCTCTGAGCCTGGGAAGATCATGGAACAGATCTTCCTGGAAGCTATGCTAAGGCACATGGAGGACAGGGGGGAGATTCAAGACAGCCAGTATGGCTTGACCAAGGGCAAGTCCTGCCTGACCAGCCTAGTGGCCTTCTATGATGGAGTGGCTACATCAGTGGGCAAGGGAAGAGCTACAGATGTTGTCTGCCTGGACTTCTGGAAGGCCTTTGACATGGTCCTCCACAACATCCTTCTCTCTGAATTGGAGAGAGATGGATTTGATGGGTAGACTGTTTGGTGGATGAGGAATTGGTTGGGTGGTTGCATGCAGGGTGTGGTGGTGAACAGCTCGATGTCTAGATGGAGATTGGTGACAAGTGGTGTCCCTCAGGGGTCTGTATTAGGACCAGTATCAATGAAACAGAGTGGGATTGAGTGCACCCTTTGCAAGTTTGCAGATGACACTGAGCTGAGTGGTGCAGTTGATGTGCCTGAGGGACAGGATGTCATCCAGGGGGGCCTGGACAAGCTTGAGAAGTGAGTCCATGTGAGCCTCATGAGGTTCAACAAGGCTACATGCAAGTCTTGCACCTGGATCAGGGCAATCCCAACTATCAATATAGGCTGGAGGTTGAAGGGATTGAGAGGAGCCCTGAGGAGAAAGATCTGGGGGTACTGGCACGTGAAAAGCTGGACATTAGTTGACAATGTGTGTTCACAGCCTGGAAAGCCAACCGTATCCTGGGCTGCCTCAAAAGCAGTGTGGTCAGCAGGTCGAGGGAGGTGATTCTCCCCCTCTACTCTGCTCTCATGAGAACCCACTTGGACTACTGTGTCCGCCTCTGGGCTCCTCAGCACAGGAAGGACATGGACCTGTTGGAGTGGGTCCAGAGGAGGGCAAGGAAGATGATCAGGGGGCTGGAGCACCTCTCCTGTGGAGACAGGTTGAGAGAGTTGGGGCTGTTCAGTCTGGAGAGAAAGCTCAGGTGGGACCATATTGTGGCTTTTCAGTACTTAAAGGGGGCTTATAAGAAAGACCGGGACAAACTTTTTAGTAGGGCTGTAGAAGAATGGCTGCAGAAGCGTGGCCACAGAAACCCTAAGTATCTGCACAATCCAGGCCTGGAATTGGAATAGGCCTGGAATTAGAATTGTGCTGAAGTTGTTGTGCTGAAGTTAACAAGAAAGGTAGCCTTGAGCTATTCTTGAATCCCGAGACCAAGTAACTTTGTACTAACAGGCCGTGGCTGTAACAAGCTGCAGCTGTTAGGGAAGACATGTGCAAGGCCAAGGGAGATAGGGAGCGGGATGGGAATAAAGGGAGTAGCAAACAGCAAGGCTAAAACATAGCTAACGCAAATAGCTGCATGGATAGAATGCTTGTTCTAATCATGATAATTAGTAGTGTGAGAGCAGTGCGTGCTTAGGGGCTAATAACCAATTATATGCTTGCTTTGGGAGCATGGTTGTGTATTGAGGCTATATAAGAAGTGTTAGAAGCCAATAAAGATGAGCAAGATGCATAACTCATATTGAGTAATTTCTTGACTCCGGCGGACACCTCTCCCAACATAGGGCCTGTTGCAATAGGGCAAGGGGTAATGGTTTTGAACTAAAAGAGGGTAAATTCAGACTAGACATAAGGAAGAAATTTTTTGTGATGAGGATGGTGAAACACTGGAGCAGGTTGCCCAGAGCAGTGGTAGATGCCCCATCCTGGGGAACAGTCAGGGTCAGACTGGATGAGATGAAGATGTCCCTGCTCATTGCAGGGGGGATTGGACTAGATGGCCTTTAAAGGTCCCTTCCAACCCAAACCATTCTGTGCTTCAATGAAAATACCAAGTGATAATCCTTGTGATAAACACTCAGTGTCTGTATTTTTTTTTGTATTTTTTTTCTTTAAATCTGGTGAATTCTGAAGTTCTCTTTTCTGTTTTTAGATAAACGGACTCTAAAAAACCTCCTAAGATTATTTATACAGAATTAGGTATTTTTCAAGACAATATCTGTCAGCTTGTTTAATTTAATCTTGATATGTTATGCCTAGCATTAAACCAGCACTAATATAGAAAAAAATGTCTGAAGTAACCACTTGTTAGCCATGGTTATTAGGTGATTGAAAAAATTCTAGAGGATTAAACCAATTTCTTTAAGAGTAAGAGCAAAGTAGTTTGTTATTTTAAAGTCGAGTTGTTTCTTCTTTGTGTTTCTTTTCACATGTAGTTCACTCATTGTTTTCATAAATAAAGATGGAAACGTGACAGCGATTAATTTAGTTGAGAAGTAGTGCCATATAGGACTTCCTGTGATTTCAAAGTATTTTTTGAAAACAAATGATAATAGTAGTGAAAGTAGTAATGAGAGTGGAAAATATTACCAGGTATCTGCCAGAGCACCTCATTTTGCCTTTTGATTTATGTTGTTTGTTTCTAGCATTCAGAAGATTGGAAAATTACAGGGTTATATATAGTTCTTTGCTCTTGATCATTTCAGTGACTTAACCATTGCATTACTGTTCAGTTAATTGCAACACTGTATCCTTGTACCAATCAGTGCATCCTCCCAAAATTCTCACTACTAGTAGTGGGAGATGTTAGCGGTGGTGAGTTTGGCAAGAAATGTGAAGGGCAATGAGGGCACATGATTCTACAAATACATCAACAGCAAAAGGAAGACCAAGAAAAACATGGGCCCACTGCTAAATGAGGCAGGGGCCCTGCTGGCAAAGGACGAAGAAGAGTCTGATGTACTCAATGCTGCCTTTGCCTCTGGCTGTACTGGTAGGACCGGCTTTCAGAAATACGAGGTTCCTGAGACCAGAGGGAAGTCCAGAGCAAAGACTGCTTACCCTCCGTGGACAAGGATCAGGTTAGGGAACACCTAAATGAACTGAACATGGGTAAGACCATGTAGTCTGACAGAATGTACCCAGGAGTGCTGAGGGAGCTGGCTGGTGTCATTGCGAGACCCCTTTTGATGATCTTTAAAGGTCATATTGATTGGGAGAGATTCCGGAAGACTCAAAGCAAATGTCACCCCTGTATTCAAGAAGGGTGGGAAAGAGGGTCTGGGGAACTCCAGCTGGTCAGCCTTACCTTGATCCCTGGGAAGGTGATGAAGCAACTAATTCTGGAAATAATGTCCAAACACATGAAGGACAAGAAGGTGATCAGGAGTGGTCAGTGTGGATTTAAAAAGGAGAAATTGTGCTTAATCAACATGATGGCCTGCTATAATGAAGTGACTAGCTTGGTGGATGAGGAGAGGGCAGCAGAGTTTGTCCTGACTTCAGTAAAACTTAACGCTGTCTCCCGTATAATCTGTGCAGATAAGCTGATGAATTATCAGTTAAGTGGCCAGTGAGGCGGACTGAAAACTGGCTGAACAACTAGGCCCATGCTGAAGTGATCAGTGGCACAAAGTCCAGCTGAAGGCTAATCACTAGTGGAGTACCCCAGGGTTGATATTTAGGCTGATGCTGTTTAACATCTTTAACAATGACCTGGACAGTAGGGCAGAGTGTATTGTTAGCAAGTTTGCAGACGATAGAAAACTGAGAAGAGTAGCTGCTAGACCAGGAGGTTGGTTTGCTGTTCAGAGGGACCTCAGCTCATAAGTTCTGCAACAGGAAACCCCTATGAACCTGAGGGGGAATAACCCCATGTACCAGTACACGCTGGGAGCTGACTGGCTGGAAGGCAGCTCTGCAGGGTAGAATCTCAGTGTCCGTGTGGATGACAAGAGGAACATGAGCCAGCAGTGTGCCCTTGCAGCAGAGACAGTCAACAACCCCCTGGGCTGCATTTAGGGAAAGCATTGCCCACAGGGCATGGGAGGTGATCCTTGCTCTCTGCTTGCACTAGTGAGACCACATCTGGAGTGCTGAGTCAAGTCCTGGGGTTTCTGGTATGAGAGGTGGATTTACTGGAGTGAGTCCAGCAAAGGGCCACAAAGATGATTAATGATCTTTCAAATGAGAAGAAGCTGAGAACCTTGAGCCTATTCAGTCTGGAAAGAAGTAGCTCAGAGGGATCTAATCTATGTGTAAAAATACCCAGTGGGACAGAATGAGGAAGAGGAAGCCTATTCAGTGGTGTCCGGTGAGACAGTGAGCACAAAGGCAAGCCAAGATGGGCTATAGGCACAAAGTTATGAAATTTCACCTGAATGCAAGAAAACACTTTATTATGTGGGTGGTCAAACAGTGGAACAGATTGTCCAGAGAGCTTATGGAATCTCCATATGTGAAGATACTACAAAGCTGACTGCACATGATGTCACCTGACACTGAGGGGACAGGCAGGTTCTTTTAGGGGATCCCTGGCAGAATGATGATGGCACTAGTTGTAGTTACAATTAAAGCTTTATTTTCTTAACAGATATTATTAGTGTAGCACAGATTTTATAATGGCACAAGATTTCTACAAGTAGAATCAATATAGTAGCATAATACAGAATTTTTAATACAATTTAACTTACGATTTCTAATCACCTAAGTGATACAGAATTTGTAGTACAATTATAATACTATTTCTCATCATCTAGACCTTCTGTAGGTGGGGTCAAATCGTAATACATGGTTTGCTGTATCAAAATAACAATCATAATTTAGATTTGAAAAATCATATAAAAGAATACAAGTCAGTCCTCAGAGGAAACAGATGATGGTGGAGGTGTCCCTGCCATTGGGCAGGTCACGGGTCTCTCTGTCTAGCAGTAGCTCTTGTTCAAGTTCCCCACATAGGTCTTGCAACCACTTGATTTTATGGACTGTGCTCTGGGTGTTGTGAAGCTTCTCTGTGATGGGGTTGTCACCACCACCTGGCTGGCTGGGTGCCTGGGACCTTCAAGGCCAGTAAGCAAGGGAGTAATCGGCCTGGCGCCTAGGAATCTTCAGACGGTAGGGAGGGGAAGAAGTCTGTTTTGTTTTGTCTTGGTTCACAGGACCTTCAGGGCCTGATAATGAGGGAAAGGGAACAAACACATGACCTGGTGTCTCACAGAGAATGGCTGTTTGCCCCATAAAATGGTGTTAGTCATGCTAATCACGTTAATGGTGTTGGGAACAGGGGTTACTGATCACACATGTCACTGGGCAGCCTGCTCTGGCTGACCCTGCTTGAGCAGGTGGGATTGGATTAGATGATCTCACAGAGTCCCTCTCAGTTTCTGTGAAAACTCATACTGGTGTTGGAAGCAGAGAATGGGTTTAATAGGGTCACTGAGGCATTTATTTCCTCTTTGTGGGCTGTGGTATTCCTCAGTAGAGAGACAGGCTTGACTTCAGGACCACTGCTTTTTGTTTTCCCTCTTTCTTAAACTATTCTGTTTTTCTCTCCTGCTTTTCTTCCTGTATGTGGCATTTTATTTCTTGCAATTTTTCATTCTTTTGTAGGTTTCCTTCCCTTTCCTGTTTTGTTGCTGAAATGTTTAGCAATGGAAGAGTTAAATTTGATACTGTACAGCCAGATGGGGATAGAAATACTTGTTGTGCTTCACTGATCCTAATAAGAAAGTTTGATTTTATGCCTTTTGTCTTGGAATAATTGCAGAGTTGAGGAAACATCTCTGAATCAAGTCACACTAGTGCTGAAAACATTTCTCTATAATTCAAAAAGCTTGGAATGTTTTTTTTTTTTGAGTTTGGATGTTTTACAGTATCCAGTTACTAAATGCTGGGAAGGGATATATACTTAGAATAGCTGAGGAGCCGTATCTTAGAATTAATAATGAGGATTATACCTTGTATATGTTTGCTTATAGATTTTAAAAACAAGCTGTCTCTTGTAGCAAGAAAACTCAGATTTTATATAAAAGTGTGTTTTTCTTCTATCATTAGTTATAAATTAAAAATACCGAGATGAGAAGGAACTGGATTTTGTTTAATGCATTGGATTGTATGAGCATGAGCCACCTGTATACACAATGTCTTAAGTTTTAATAGCCTTTTAAATATGATGCATGATTTGTGATGCTTTTGTCTTTACGAATTAACTGTGCTATTTCATCAAAAATCTTCTAAATTTTTGTCTCCTGCGTTACAGGAAACTGGGTTGCAGTATAAGAAATTCATGGCCTATCCTTGGATCCTGACAGTTACTTGGCCGGTGGACATGGTAGGACTCTTGTAGTTCTCTGCGATTGTAGTATAGCATTTTCTGTGGCTGTATTTCCCATTTCCATGGTAGGTGAATACCTCAGAACTCGTCATCTTAAACTGTGCATTAGTGAATGGAGCTCATCATGCACTTCTGAGGTCTGCCTCATGTGATCTGTTTTAGTGCTCTGGTTTGGATGACCACACTCATGCTTTTGAAGTGTCTGTTTCTTGCTGTTGATGTCAAAGGGTGTTGTGGTTTAACCCCAGCTAGCAACTAGGTACCACACAGATGCTTGCTTAATCTGTCCCCACCTCCCTGCAGTGGGATGGGGAGGAGGACTGGAAAAAGGTACAACTCGTGGGTGGAGATGAGAGAAATTTAATAATCAAAATAAAGTAAAATATAATTAATAACAATAACAATAACAACAAGTGTAATGAAAAGGGGGGGGAGGGAGAGAGATGAATTAAACCCAAGGGAAAAAAAAAGAAGGAAAAAAACCTCAAGTGATGTACAACAGTTGCTCACCACCCAGTTACTGATACCCTGCCAGTTCCTGACCAGTGATCAGCCACTCCCAGCCAACTTCATCAGTGTATATACTGAGCGTGACATTCTATGGGATGGAATATTCCTTTGGCTAGTTCAGGTCAGCTGTCCTGGCTCTGCTCCTTCCCAGCTTCTTGTGCCCCTCCTCACTGTCAGATCAAGGGAAACTTGAAAAGTCCTTGATTTAGTGTAAGCACTACTTAGCAACAACTAAACCATCAGTGTGTTACCAACATTATTGCCATACTAAATCCAAAACACAGCACTGTACCAACTACTAAGTAGAAAATTAACTACGCCAGCTGAAACTAGGACAAAGGGCCATCAGCATTTTGAACAGACTGATGTATGTCAAGTTGCAGTGGTGCTCAAATTCATTTCCCATCCCTTCCAGTGAGCTCTACACACACATGTGCCTGCATGCATATGTGCACACACACATGTCTGCACACAGATGTTTTGGCAGATTTGTTCAAAGGCTTTTTTCATCAAAACATTCTCTTGCAAATATAAATTTTTGATTGGGAGAATATTTTGAGAACAGAAACATCTTTTCTGTAATGCTTCTTCCCATACAACACTTGCAGCATTGTGGGGAATTCGTCTTGGCTCCTTGTTGGCACTTCACTTTCTTTCCATAGACTCTATGAAAGAAAGAAACATTTGCAGGATGAGTCAGAGCAGGAGCCTCAGCTGAGTGATTTGAATAGTTCTCTGGAAGAACCTTGTGTTATCTGACTTGGTTTCTGGAAGCAGAGTTGCTTCTCTTGTTATGGAGGGAATCTAAGGGAATCCCAGGTTAGGTTCTTAAATTTAGGTGGTGTGCCTGTTGTGCTGGTGTGCCTATGTATGCTTTACTATATTTACAGTATACCATTAAACAGTATCCCAGTGTAATAAATGTGGACAGTAGAAATGCTCTTAAATGTCTTCCTGTATTTGTGCTGCTTTTCAGATTGAGGGGTAAGCTGTGGTGATAAAGTACATATTTCCTGAAGCTGTAGGTTGTCTTTCTATAGTTTCTGTCATGATCAAGGAGCATTAAACAGGGCCTGCTGGGGACTCATGTTTCTGTCTTAGTACTTGCTACTATGGTTAGGCTCTGAAATTACTCTTACAATCAGAAATACATTCTATATTCCCAATGTGCTTTAGGTTGTGGGCATCTCTGAGGCCAGTCTGTATTTGCATTTATATTTCAAGAGAGCAGTGGGTCCTGTGTTTTGGAGGCAAAGTTACAATAGGAGAGCATAAAGGGCGCTTTATAAGTACACAAGGTTATTCTGGGTGTGAAGCTGCATGGTAGAATACATCTGAGAAGGTGTATGACCAACAGCTGAGTAGTGGCCTGCCTTCGGGATGAAGTTTTCCATAGTGAGTGAAGTTTTGGAGTTCCCCAAAGCCATTCACACCTGGAAACCATCAAGATGCAAATTCATATTCAGAGCCATTGCTGGCATCTGTGAGGTGCGAATGAAATAAATGTTCATGCTGCCTGAGGTTGCCATCTATGAAGTCTTCCTAGTACGCTCTTCACATGAGGTGCACCGTTTTGTGTGAGAAATCATTTGAACTGCCATCTGTCTGCTTTCTTGCTGGCAGTATCAACTGTACTGTGAATATTCTCGTGGTTTTATTGTAACTTGCTTTTTGCATAATGTCAAAGGTATTGCCTACTTACTGTTTCTGTGGAGGTTATCAGACACAGGTGCTGGTGGTATAGGTGAATGACTGACTCACTATTTGTCATTAAGCTGCAACCTGATAAACTCCTTAAACTGGCAGTGCTGCTGAGGAAAATGGTCCCATCCTGCTCACATCACAGTTTGTTTTCACCTTTCAGTCCCTTCAGTTTCCTCCTGGATTTTACCATGCACTTGCAGGAACAGGAAGGACAGGGAAGTGGGGAAGCACTGCTATCTGTGAGGAAGTAAAAGAGTCCAGGAGGGGCTCATGATTGATGGAAGTGAAAGTTATTTATGATGTTGAGGCTTCATATGCCCTCTCCCCTGTCCATTCACAGCTACCTCACACACGTTGCTTTCAGATGTGGGCTAGCATGACGGGGTAGCTCTAATGAAGCTAGTTAGTCTCTGTGCTTGCTTGTAACCTAGCTGCGTGTCCCTACTTCGTATTAATAATCGTGAAAAAAGTTATGGGTGGGCCGAGGTGAAGCTGGCAGCAAAACTCTGATATTCAGTGAGAGAGACGTAAATGGTGCGCACAAACAAAACTAATTGGGGTGTTTTCTCTTGCCTTTTCTTTCCTGTGCAGGACAATGAAGACTACCCACTGATCAGAACAGGACCCTATTGGAAGAAGTTCAAGGCCAATTTCTGTGAATTTATTGCAGTGTTTGTCCAGCAGTGCCAGTGCAGCATCCTGTATGATAGCTACTTGATGGACACTGTCATTTCACTGCTTACAGGCTTAGCGGACTCCATGGTCAGAGCGTTTAGACACACAAGTACTCTGGCAGGTAAAGTAACTCACAGAGCTGCTGTAGATTGTGAGTTTTGTTGATGTGTACAAACAAAACTGCTCAAAATTGAAAAGCTCTCTTTACTGGAGAACTTGCTATTTTATGCATTGACAGTGCATTCCTCCTAATATATGTTACTGTAATATAAATTACTTGTTCCTATGTGTATCTGAATGGAATTTGGATGCTTCAGATAGGATAGATATGATTTTTTTTTTCCTTTATGTTTTCTTTAATGCCTGACATGACTAACTTTAGAATTTTGTTGCGTTCAGATTCTTTTTTTTTTTTTTCCAGTAACTGATTTTTCACGGTCAATTTTATATTCTGTTATTTTCCTCCCTCCACTAATTAATCTGATGAAGTTGCATTAAATGCTTCACCTAAAAAAGCTTCCTTTGGAAAGCTGCTACTCTTGTGGTATTTGTGCTAGAAAGAACATTGCTTGTTACACATTTTTGTTCCATGCAGCATGATGATACTAAAGCTACTACATTCCCCCCTCCCTCCCCACCGCCCCCCCCCCCAAAGCCAGCTAATAAGTTCTTTGCCATACAAAGAGCACTTAAAATATAACTTGTTCTGAAGTACACTGTTTGCTTTGAAGGCTCAAAACCCCCACTTGACATCTGTGCAAACCATCTAGTGATCCTTAGAGGAATGTGCATTTTTGCCACTTCAAGTAAAATATTAAGATTGCCAGGCTTTTATTGGCCAGCTTCACTGTTGTGGATGGTGTGGGGTTTTTTTTTGTTGGGGTGTGTGTGTTCTTTGTTTTGTTTTTTATTGTCACTGGAAATCACCAGTTCTACAACTCTAGATTCTTTTGCAGAAAAATCAAAGTACGTAAACTGAGAAGAGTTGCCCAGTAAATTACTTCTCTGACTAGAACTCTGGCCAAAAGCTGTAAATCACCAGTAGTATCGCTGCATTTTCCTTTTTTGCTCCTTTTCTGCCTTTAAAATAAATACTGTATTTTGAAATAAATTACTATAATCTAGTAATGTTCATATTTTGGATAACAAACTGGATTTGGCTAACCATATCCTTTTTGTGGTAAAGTGATGAATATATTTATGCTCATATTGCTCAGCTAAGCTAAATATGTTGGCTTTGTTTTCTTTTTAGCAATGAAGCTTCTGACAGCGGTTGTTAGTGTACATCTGAACCTTGATGTCAACAAGCACAATGCTCAAAGGTTATATGAGGTGGAGAAGAAGAGGATAAGTGGCAAGAGAACAAATTACAGACTTGACCAGCTAGAGAAAAAAAGGAAAGAGGTTAGGCAGGTGTCTTGTATGGGAGATGTATGAAGATGGAATAGAGGGATTAGTGACAGCTTGCTTTTGGGTCGCTGCAGTTCTTTGAGGTTTATATGTTTATCTAATGCATGGTGCAGAGCAGTTATGACTGGCTAGATTAAGTGGTACAGAAATGACTAAGGTAGTATCTGCCCTATGTACTGTTAACGTGTGATGTCTGTCCTACTAATTGCTGCTTTAAATTGGCTTCATTAGCCCTTGACCTCTACACAAATATGGATTTACACTCACAGGTAGTTTCATCGGTAGCTCTAGTGTTGTAGGAGTGCAGCTTTGCATATGTTTATACAAATTACAAGCCAAAATGTTAGTTCAAGAACTGGATTTCAATGAATGCAAAAGGATCCAGGATAGCTGTCATCTCCAGATAAGTAATGCATTGTAAAAATATTCCTAGCTTCAGGTATGACCTGTATCTTTCTTGCTGTTCAGTTTCTGTCATTTCTTCCCTGCTCAGCCAGACAGCTTCTTATCAACATACAGAGACAGGCCTATATATGTATGTAAGAAATAATTCTGGCTTGAGGGTGGAGGTGACTATGCATGAACATCCAAGCATAGTCACACTTGTTGTGGTTTAACCCCAGCTAGCAAGTAAGTACCACGCAGCTGCTTGCTCATCATACACCCTGCCTCCGACCCTGTGGTGGGAGGAGACTTGGAAGGAAGGTAAAACTCATGGCTTGAGATAAGAACAGTTTGAAATAAAAATAATAATAATAATAATAATAATTGTAATGAAAAAGGAGACAACAAAAAGAGAGAGACAGAAATAAAACCCAAGAAAGACAAGTGATGCACAACACAGTTGCTTACTACCCACTGACTGATGCTCAGCCAGTCCTCGAGCAGTGATCAGTGCTTCCCAGCCAACTCCACCAGTGTATATACTGAGCGTGACATTCTATGGGATGGAATATCCCTTTGGCTAGTTCAGGTCAGCTGTCCTGGCTCTGCTCCCTTCTGGCTTCTTGTGCCCCTCCTCACTGGCAGAGCACGGGAAACTTGAAAAGTCCTTGATTTAGAGTAAGCACTACTTAGCAACAACTAAACCATCAGTGTGTTACCAACACTATTGCCATACTAAATCCAAACCACAGCACTGTACCAGTTATCAGGAAGAAAATGAACTCTTTCCCACCTGAAACCAGGACATCCTTCTCTTGACCTTAGAATCGGTTATCTCTGTTCTGAGCTTTGGATGCCCATGGACTCTCTTAGAAACAACCCCTTTTTTTGTGGAAGGCCGTGTTTGGATGAGACAGGGTTTTTTAGTATTATTGTAAGGCTGATCTTACGGGAAGGACAGAGGAAATGTGTGCTTGGGGGAAAAACCCAAACTGGTCACCCTTCCTGATGATGTTGATGAGAGAATGTTTTTAGTAAGTGACTTGGGTTTGCAGAAGTTCCTAACTAGATTTTCAGGGCTTGGTTAAAATACATGCTCATTGTGGAATAGGTGCATTTTGAAAATTCCCTTGTATGCCTTTCTTCCATGTCTGTTTAAGTGCATAAAAAGAGAATTTGGACCTGACCTATATGTGAAGATTATTTAATAGTTGTTCTGTATGTTTCTGTGTATTGATAGATCAAGACTTACTATGTCAAACAAGTACCTTGTTATCCAAGTTAGCAGTTGGTATCTGGTAAACCTTTCATCAAAAATGTCATTACAGACCGCTTGTATGTTGGTGCCATGTGTAAATGCTAGCAATTTGCACCACAGTAGTATTGTGAGTACTGATGCAAATTTTTTGTGTAATGAATTGTGGAACCAATGTTAATGTTCAGTTCTCTTTGTATTTCAGTATGAGCATAAGCTTCTAGAGATACAGAACATGATGAATGCTATTTTCAAAAGGACATTTCTAAACCGTTACCGGTAAGAATAAAAATAAAGCTGTGGTGTGTATCTGCATGCCCAAGAAACTCTTGCTCAAATTGTTGAGGTAACAGATACCTGAATCAAGGTAAACATCCTAAACGCACTAATGATGTCAAGAAAGGTGTAGCAGTTTGATTATTTTAAACAATTTGGACTTACAAAAGGACCTTTCTTAAGTTCTTTTTGCTGGCTATAGAGCAGTGCCTTTGTGATTGAGAAGATACCCAGAATTACAAGTAATTATTGCATGAAACATTTGTAGCTAAAAGTGGCCTAACTGTCTGTTGAAGACTAACTTAGGACATGAATATGAAGATACTTGTAATATTTTTGGATTATACATATTTCTGAAATTCAAGAAAATAAAAATATTGCAAATAATGTAATTAGTATATATTAGGCTTTTAAAATATATTAATATCACAATTTTATAATTCCACAGTGATGTGATCCCCGAGATCCGAGCAACTTGTATTGAAGAAATTGGCAGCTGGATTAAAACATACCCAGATGCTTTTCTAAATGATAGCTACTTAAAATACATGGGGTGGATGCTGTATGACAAGGTAGAGTTGGTTTGTTTTTTTTCCTTACTGGGGGCAGTAGGTGGAAATTTTTGAATATTTTTTTAAAGAATCCTAATGTTTAAATTCTTGAGAGTAGATATTTAAGACTGTGGTGTTACAAAAAAGAATTTACTTTCTTCCCCATTTCAGGTTTTATTTTTAAAGCCATTGCAGCACTAAATAGCAGAACATTTTTTCCAGTTCTGTTAGCAGTGTGTTCCTGTGTGTGCAGTTATTTTTATATGTTACTGAATTGGGAACTATTACTAAATTGCAAAATGGCCTATACACTTTGAGCACATGCAGCGTTAAATGTTGAGTAAAATTCTGCTTTTAGATTTGATGGCTACATTTAAAATTTTGTTTCATTTTATAAAAATGAACAAATTTTGTCTATAGTAAAATTAGTCTTTAATATTGCACTTCTCATTTGGAATTACACTGATACAGAAAATATTTACAGAAGTCTAGTCATTTTCCAAAGGTTATTCTCCTTTTCCTTATGGGAGGTTTGTTTTTTCTTCTTGAGTAGAGGCACATTTAAAAACAAACAAACACCCCCCACCCACCAAACAACAACAACAATAACAAAAAGCCAAAAGAAAAAAGTAACTCAAAAATTCGCTTTTTCTCATGCTTCTAAAATGTGTAAGAGATTTTAAAGGGATAGGAATATTTATCATGAATGGCTGATTAACAAAATTGGCACGCTGTAATTCTGCACGCCACTCTGCAGGGGTATATAGCTTCGGTATAAATTTTGAAACATCCTCGATTTTGTCAGCTTTAGGTTACATTTGTGTTCTGTGAATAAAATTGTAGTTTAACCACAAAGCCAGGAGGGGGAGCACAAAGCCTCTTCCCTGCATCGTGCCGTTGCTGTGAAGGTAGTATTTAGATTTTTAGAACAACAAATCTATCAAAAACTGTCGTCTTTTCCTGCATAAAATTTATCTGATCAAAATATCTTTTTTGTATATGTTCAGTTGGGAGAACTTGCCAAAGAAAAAGTCATTTTTGAAGATGATGTGTCTTCATTCCCAGTGCTGTACGGTGAAAATTAACAGCTGGTGTCTCAGATTAATGCATATAGCTCATCCAGTGTCATTTATTGGGAACTGGAAATGGTTGTTTTTCTAAAGCTTATTATTTGAAAGCAATGCAGATGCAAACAGAGTGAGATAAAGTGAAAAGTCTTCCACATTTCATATTTGACCAAGACCTGGTAGTGTGCCACTACTGGTGGTTGCAGTCCCGGCTGTGCTTTGTGATTTGCAGCCACTGTTAAATTGCCTGATTCCAAAATGAGAGCAGCGCATTTTTGGCAGCAGCAGGGGCAGCAGTGCTTTTATATACATCTGCATGTTATTTCCCACTACTCCTCCTTAATAAGCGTTTCCATCCCATCTTTTTGGGGGTGGGTGGCAAGAAAATGATATCTCCCAGAGCCAATTTTCTTTTAGAATATAACGTGGAGAAGTTTGCCAAATCATTTAGGCCCCAGAGTGGAACGACCACAAAAGTATTCTAACAGTGGGGGAAAACCTGGCCAGGATCCTCTGCAGTGCTGTAAACAGAGATTAAGTTCAGTCAGTCTGGAGGCTTTAAAGTGGAGAGGCAAGGGGGAAGTAAGTATAAAATTAACATTTTGTCTTCACAGTCTTTTATTTGAATATAATCATTCTTTCTTTCCCATGAGATACCATTTTTCCATTATACCTTGATATGAAACATTATGTTTTTATGTGAAAGGCTGTATCCTAGGTGCAAGAAGATGCTGCAGATTCAGTGGTAATATGCTCAAAATTGCATATGAGGATCTCTCTTTGGCCCAGTAAGAGTTGTGGAACAGACACATTTTCGAGTAGTTTATGTTCACCTGCTAGAAATAATTCAACTTATGTTTGTAGACCAAACAACAGTTGATACTAAGTCTGACAGCTGTGTGCAGTTGAACAATGTCCTATGTAAGCAGAGTCCCCTGTCGGTGCATTTGTGAAACCTAGGCACCTAACTTGTGCTCAAAGGCGCTAGTGTTCTACCAAGGGAATATATAGCTAGTAAATCAACATCCAGATCTAGTCAAACAGTGCTGATCTGAGCAGCAGGTGTTGAAGGGAAGTGCTGTGTAAAAAGTTCAGAGTTAAAGGCCAGAAAAATAAAGACAATGAAGAATAAGGATAGGGAAAGTAAAAGGAGACAGGAAGGCAAAGACAGTGGAGATACACACTTGGGACCTCCTACCATGTTAGACTAGCTTTGTCTGGAACTTCAGGCAGGTTGTTGAGGTTTTCTCACTAGACTGATAAACACCCAAAGAAATCCTGTGGAAACAGGAACTTGCACTAAAATGAACTTCTGTGTCCTGACCATGTGATCCTCCTGGGAAATTTCAGGAAATTGAAAGGGTTTTTAGTTTTGCCTCGTGTTCAGCATGGCTATAGAAACTGGTCCCGTTGCGGCTACTTCTGAAATACTTCTTTCTTCAAATGGTCATGTTAGTATAGTGGGTTTCTGTTCCATAGGTCATCTCTGTGCGTATGTACCAAGTTTTTTTGGGGGGAGGGCAGTTTTTTGAATTGTTTTACCTCAACAGGGCAGGTAAGTTGAATTGTCTTTGTTCTTCAGGAGTAATTCAGAAGTAGACCTAGTTTTCCCAGTTTATTATCTGGGGTGGGGTGAGGAGAAAAAAATGACCCAATGACCCCATCAAACCATCCCAGTCCCAGCCTGTATTTGTAAGGCTTATTGAATGGCCCCACCTCTGTGATAATGGTGAGGCTGTAGTCTCATAACTGAAAATGTCTAAGTGGTGCTGGAGCCCATGCAGAGTTCTTTGAAGTCACTAGAGCTGCCCACCATCTTACTGATGTTTTTTGCCAGTCTGTTTGCAAGTTAGGGTTGAAATATGCTATGATACAGCTGAGGGACAGCGTGTGTTCAGTGTTCTGAAAATGTGCTTGCTCCCCTTCGCTCTCACAGCTTTGAAAGACCAAACAGGCAGGTGTTAGTAGTTCTGGTGAGGGGAGTTGATGGCTGGATGTTCGTACTAGCCTATGTTACTGTTGAAAGGAGCTGAAGTAGAGAGATAGTTTTAGAAGGATGTGAAGTAGTTTTGAATGATCAAGAAGCTATGAGGAGTGACGAATCTAGAAAAGGAGAGGTGACTGAGAAGGAGAAAATGCAACTGAAAACACAGGAAAACAGCAGAATTAGTCATAGTAGAAGTAATTTGTTCATAGTCAGTAAAGTTAATTTTTTCAACTCTTGAAATAAGCAAACATGTAGGGTAATGACTGAGAGCTTTTGGGTGAGAACGGGACACCTTTGGAGGCAGGTGGTGCAGTTTAACATATTAAACTTTATCACCAGACCTATGCTTGAATGCCACCTGACTGACAAATGGAAATGACACTACTAGCTGTGTGCTAAGGGCTATATGACCATCCAAAAAAACATCACTAACTTTTTTCCTTTTTTTTTCCTTTTCCCCAAGCACAAATGCAGTCCCTATTCACAAGCAAAGCCTTGTGCTAGAATACTGAGGGCAGCTGAAGCAAAGATGGCAGTGCATTGGCTGAACTGAGTCTGTGCCAGTGTGCAGTGATGGGTAGCAAGCTGGGGCCATTTGTGAGTGAGTTCTGTGCTGTGGAGCCACGAGTGGCTTTAGGAAGCAGCAGATGCAGGCAACAGTCTCCTTCTCAGACAAGGCCTTTAATTTTCAAGTACAATGTAGAGTATGTACTACTGGTGTGTCATGGGCAGATTAGAGAGCAGTACTCATTGTTACCTGTTGATCTTTAACTTTGTATTTCTAGCAAAAAGCTATCTGTTGGTCAAAGCCTGTTCCTGGTTATCACCCTTTGCTTTCCATTTAAGCAGTTGAACAGGAACTTGTAGTAATGGATAGGCTGTGTGTAGGTGGTCTCCTTTCTTGGGTTTCCTTGATTATTCTTACTGCTATTGTTAGCAAGAGGAATTAAGGAAGAAATATGAAGAGACCGATTCAAAGCCTGCAGTTCATTTAAACGTCTCTGCTGGTATCCTTAGCTTTGCAAGTTTATAGAACACAGTGATTTTTCTGTGTTAGATCCTCAAAATGATTTTCCTAGTGCCATTTAAAGCTTTGTCATTTGAAAGGTGTAGCAATATGAATGAGATAATTTAAAAGCTGGATAAGCAAAAGACTCCTTTTTTGAGTCATCTATGAAGCAGCAGTACTAATAATATGAAATAACACCTTGCATGATAAATATGTTTTGCCTAAATTAACTAATTAGGCCAAATTCAAAGCAACCCTTTTCTTCTTAGAACACTTAAAATACAGCATTCTAGTGTAAAACAAGGAGAAGGCATAGAATTTAACTCTGTAGGCACTCGCTTACCATTTAGAGTTCTTATCTAAAGGTGTACCTCTTCCTCTGGAAATGATCCAGAATTTCTTGGAGTTCTTGTCAGTGTTTTAACGATTCCCTGAATCAGATGTTGAGAGGAAGCAAGCAAAGTGATGTACGGAAGAGTGCTGGTTGTATTAAGTAGGTCATCTGTACTCTTGTCTTTGTATATTTACCAGGTGAATAGCACAATTCCTGAATCTTTTGCATTCTGTTGCTTTTATTAGCTGTAGGGTCTGTGAGAGTTTCTTTTGACTCCTAGGGATCCTACCACAACCTTTGATGTCACCTTTAACTTTGGCTGACTGCAGGCTGCTTCTGTGTGTGTGTGAGATGCATGTGCACACAAACAAAATGGGGCTGGTACCACTAATAAAGAAGATGAGGCAGTGTTTGGGTAGTCTGCTATAGGCACTCACAAAGAACTCTTATTTACATATTATAAGTGCCAATAGCGAATAACATCAAAAATACGTGTTTTATACTGTTAGCTGATTTCTCTTTGTCTTGTAGCAAGCTGAAGTGCGGTTGAAATGTCTTCTGGGACTGCAGGGAATTTATAGCCAAAAAGAACTTGTTTCCAGGATGGATCTCTTTACTAGCAGATTCAAGGTAAATAGATTACTGTTTGCTATTTGTTAAGTCTGGGATGGGTGTATACACAGGGTCTGATGCTTTAATTAGAGGTATCTCCCCACTGTCCTGACTGACAGGAGCTTAGAGTACTGCAGAAACTGTTTGACTGAGTGGATGAAGGAGTTTTGCAGAGATGTTTCCCTCTGTTTCCATGGAACTTTCTGTTTCACTTTAGTTCGTGCACAAAATGGTGTTAGCATGTACTGTGGTCAGTTATCTCCACCGTTCATCCGGTATGGCCCAGATGTTTTTTATGGGTCTTTGGCAGATGACAAAGAATTTCATACTCTAAAGGTCCCTGGTTTTTTTTTTTTCCTGCTCCTGTTAATGGGTTAACCTTGTAGATACCGGATTGGCTAACCATGTATCACACTGATGTGGGAATGGCTCTCTGTTGATCTACCATGTCAGTATGAATCTTGAAGAAGGATCCCTTATCTCCTTTCTGAACAAGTCAGGTGATATGCTGTAGTTTTGAGAGCTTATTCTGTGACCGCACTGACCCTGTACACTGCCTTTATCATATTCCAGCACCCTGACTCATTGAGGAAGTAAGCCCTTTCCTTTATTTAATCCTGTCCTTGCTAATGGTTTTGTCAGCTACTCTTATCCCAGTGGGGCAGCACCTTTTCAGTATTTGAGTAGGAAAGCTCAAGATGCTTTAGTGGTATTTCAGTTCCTCTGAATCAGTACATAATCAGTGCCTGCATGTGGTGGTAATCATGTTCTTTTTGCAAGAGGTGCAGGGCTTACCTGTATACCAAAGCAGTTGCTAATACTAAAAAACACCTGTAGCACATCCTCAAAGAACAAGAAATAGATTAATATTGGTATCTTAAGAATAAATTATTCAGACTGAAACTTGACTATCTAAAATTAACCTGTTCTAAACTGTTACATGGTAGTCCCACATCTTTCTTTCTAAAAGAAGGTTGCTTGCTGTAAGCTGTGTAACCAACTGCAGGACTGGTATTCAGAGACTGATGAAATAGCTCCAGTCTGTACTGCAATTTCCCTCTGTGTGGAGGATGCTATATAAATCGATTATTGCAAACTCCATCCCCCAATCAAAAAAAAAAACCAACCCAAAACCCTCTAAACAGAAGAAACCCAAACAGTGACACACAGAACATGGACTGATCTGGAATCTTTCACAGTTTAAATCATGCTTTCTCAGTGGTGGGAAATGTAATCATATAACCATCAATACATTTCCCAGAAGTGGGGGTTTCAGATGCTCCCTCTTTTACCCTTGAGTATTCAAACTCAGGATTCATGGTCTTCCACAGCTTGCAGCTGGGTTGTGAGAAAAAGGAAGGTGCAAAGTAAAATTGGTCTAGAAATTTAGAAATGATATAATAGAATCATAGAATCATTTAGGTTGGAAAAGGCCTTTGAAATCATCAGTTCCAATCGTTAACCCAGAACTGCAGAGTCCATCACTAAACCATGTCACTAAGCACTGCATCTATGCATTTTTTAATTACCTCCAGGGATGGTGATTCTACCACCTCCCTGTGCAGCCTGTTCCAATGCTTCACCACCCTTTCAGCGAAGAAGTTTTTCCCAATATCCAATCTAAACTGCCCCTGGTATACCCTGAGACAGTTTCCTCTTGTCCGGTCACTAGCTATTTGGGAGAAGAGACCGACCCCCACCTGCCCACAGCCTCCTCTCAGGCAGCTGTAGGGGGCTACTAGTAAGGTCCCCCCTGAGCCTCCTCCTCTCCAGGCTAAACACCCCCAGTTCCCTCAGCTACTGCTCATAAGCCTCGTGCTCCAGACCCTCCACCAGCTGCGTTGCCCTTCTCTGGACACGCTCCAGCACCTCCACGTCCCCTTGCAGTGAGGGGCCCAACCCTGAACACGACATTCCAGGTGCGGCCTCACCAGTGCCCAGTACAGGGGGACAGTCGCTTCCCTTGTCCTGTTGGCCATGCTGTTTCGGAGACACATGTTAAGTGAGAAAACTGTTAGTCCCAAAACAAGCAAGTCCAAAGGTTTAATGTACCTTAAAGATGTGGGCCACACTGAGGAGTGTAAGTGCTTGGGTACACAGAACAGGAAAATTTCCATTGTTTTCTGAGGTGTTTGCATGTGTACCAAGTTACAGTAGTGTGAGTTCTGGAGATCAGGGATATTGCTGCTATTCCATGAAGCACTGTTATGACTCAAGTCCTAATTGTCTTTCCAGCAAGACACTGGCTTCTGTAACATGTAGGTACACGTACTTAGTTGTTGATGGGAGAAACTGGTTATATAATGTTTGTAATTTGAGGCTTACCTTCATCTAACATACTGAAGTGCCAGTAGTAACATTTTAGAAACAAGTTGTCAGTCATTTTTAATTTGTAGACTGTAGTTGATTTCCTGTGAACGCATACATTACATCTATAAAAAATATCATATTACTGCATGATTAATTCAGTTAAAAAATTAACATGCTGTTAATTTTCAGGGGCTGGGGAACTACTTGATAGTAATCAAGTTGCCTTATGTCTCTTAGGAAATAGCTGCTGAAATAAAAGTAAATCTCTGCTCTACTAGTGTAGATGATCTAGCTGTAGCAAAAATATGTGTTTATTGAGAACAAACCATGTTACATCTTTTTATTGTCATTTTACATCCATTAGGATCGAATTGTGTCCATGCCTCTGGACAAGGACCATGAAGTAGCAGTTCAAGCCATGAAACTCTTGATGCTTATGTCACAGTAAATAATTTCTTTTTTAATTTACTGTATTGTTTGAATGGCAACAAGATCCAGATACAGTCCTGATGAATCTTCCTGTAATCAGTTACATGCTGGGAAACAGTTGCTCCTGGCAAGATACGAGTTACAGTTAAAGCTGCTCAAGACATGGCATTTTCTTTCTGTGGGAAGTATCAATATTAAGAAAACCCTTGTGCTGCTGAGATTCAGTATGAAAACTATGTTTTTATATCTTTATACTTTCCTCTGAAAGGAAATTCCACATATTTTGGCTTTTCTCAAATAGAGCATCTGCCTGTTTCAGGGGAGGTCCCCACCAAAGATGGGGTTTCCGCTCCATCTTCTGTCCCAGGGTTGCCAGGCCTTGACCAGGAGTTCAGGGAACTCTGCCATCTTCCCTGTCTCCCCACCTGACACAAGAAGCCTTGAGCTTTGAGGCTGTTGCTGGAATTTGGACTTCCAGATTCTTGGCTCCATGGCAGAGAACCTGTGGGCTGTTGAGCCCACAGCAGGCTGCCTGACAGGAAATGAGCAAGTGATATCTTGGTCCTGCTGAAGTGGAAAGCTAACAGAAGAGTTTTCTTGGGAATTACCTGCCAGCCATAAATTTGGTAGGTTAATGGCAAGGTGAAAGTGTGAGGAAAAACTAGACTTAATGTTGCAGAAGTATATGAAAACTATTCTGACATGTCCTTAAGCAGCATGTTTATTTTAGAAATGACTTTATTTGCAAAACATGTGAAGAATAAGTTCTCTGTCCTTCTTTTTCAATGCAAAATGAGAATAAAAACCCCACTGCATTTCATTGTTAATGCAGTTGAGATGTTAGGACTCAGTAAGTGTCTTTTCTGTCTCAGTGTAAGTTGAATTCTGCAGATGCGTACTTCCACGTACAGCATGGAGCATTGTCCAATAGCCTTGTGGGATTTGCTTTTCCGTTTAAGCCAGAGCTCTTGGTCGTTGCTAGATGAGGTTGTAGACCTTAATGGACCAAATCATATGGCATTGTAGTTATTTACATGAAATTTCAAGTACATTTGTATATTGAAGTGCTGCTTTATAGTCTGGTCTCCTGTGTCGCTTCACACTCCGTTGATTTGAGCGGCATTTCTCTAGGCCTGTTTCAACATATGCATCAGAGCAGCATATGATGCTGTGAACATAGTATGCTTTTCTGAAGGGAGTACCATTGTTTGGGCCTCACTAGTAGTAGCTAGGGTTACATTGTTTCTGTGTTTACAATGTCCGTTTCTGTATCCCTTGGTTCTCGGTGGTGCGTAGCTATTGGAACAAAGCACAATGCTGTGTCTATGTGGGTAACATGTCCCTGTGCTAGGAGGAGCAGCACACCATTGTTGAAGTACAAAGATTCTGTACACCAGTTATGGCTGCCCTTATTCTGTATCTGAACTAACAAGTGCTATATTGGCACTGCAGCTGTTTATCATCTCTGGCTGTATTATAAGAGATCATGTTCTCATTAATGCAAACTGCAGCTATAAAAGTTTGATCAATGTTTCTTTTTCCCTGAAGCAATTTTTTCTTAGTTTTTCTTAAATATGATTTCCAGTGTGAAGAAATGCCTTCTAAAGTTTTCTGAAAGACATTTTTTCCATCATAAAATGTAGTTTTTATAAGACGAATACATTTTGAAATTGTTTTTAATTAGGCTGTGTGGAGGCCTAGGAAGTGTGTGCTTCTTTCTTTTCGCTCATCTGTTGCATAGCCATACTCCTTTCTGCCCCCCTCCTCCCCAAGTTGCTCTGAGCCCTGCTGATTTGGCTTAATTATTGGAGTGATGAAAGTGGGAATTGGGGACTCAATAAGCAAATTCAGTGACAGCTCTTTGATAGGACTAGTACTGACCAGTCTATAAAACCTGTGTGAAGACCGTGCAGACAATTAGACAGTCACATGTACAGACTTCTTAACAAGAGCCTGGCATCAAGATGCTTTTCTAGCAGGGGAAAAGCTTATGCCTCAGTATCTACAATAGTGTCATAGAGGACATGCTGCTGTCGTTGCAGAAGCAAAGAAATTTCAGGGCTATTGTGTCTCAAATAGGTGCAACTCGGCTCAAAACCAGTATCTGGATATTGAACAGTAATGGTGCTTGATACGTGCAGTAAAGCATGAAATGGGGCTGGAGACAACAACTCTCCTGCCTTTAAAGAATAATAAACAACAGTCTGCATAAATGGCAGTTCTACTTGTATGCATAGATGCAATCAAACTTTTTGCCGCTTTTGTCAAGCTGTATTGGTTTCTCTGTGGATGGCTCAATTTTGTCATCCACAAATCTGGCAACTGATTTCTAATTGCCCAACTTGCATTTTTAGTGAGACATGAAAGACCTTTCAGATCAAGTTTCTATTTTTAAAGCTACTGGCAAGAACCTCTATCTCATGAACTCCCTACATTTGATTTGGAATCATGGATTATTTTTAACAAATAATATAAACATGTCTCTAATCTTGGAAGAAATCTTTTGTTGTTTCACAACATGTGTTGGGAAGAAGCAAGGCCAGGAGTAACTTTTTTCCTCCAGTTAGTCTGTTGGGTGCTCTGACTTTCTTTGGAAAATTTACTGTATCAGTAACATCTCTTACTGTTTTCCATAGTTGTCTTTTAGGTGAGTATAGAAGAAAGTCCTGGTTTCCAGTTAATTATTTTTGTGGTGTTTTATGATCGCAGTGGAGCTGTGCTCCATGTATGTAACAGCTTTGACCATGTCTTAACCGTCACTGTGTTCCAGTCTTGTGGAATATACATTGACTACTCTGCCTACTGCTGTGCTGCCCTTCACTTTCTCTCTGTTACTAGCTAGAGAGGCAGTGAAAACACTGATGTTTTCAATTCACTTTGATGTGTTGCATTATTAAAAAAAATAATCCAGTGCTAATTTAAAACCCTCTTGCTATGCATATACCTGCTTTTTTCAAATCCATATTTGTATTTTCATCTTGTCTATCTCTTTAAGCTGAGAATTTTTCTTCTCGTTTGTTGCATGTTGTCTCAGTTGAATGCCAAGGTCTTTGGGTGGTAGATTTCTATTTTTCACACAGCATGGTGTGATCCCGAAACTGAAATGAGCCTATGAGGTTTAGCATAATAGAAATTATTAATGCTACTGAATTATGCATAATTGTTAGCATTAATGTTGCAAATGATCTGAGAGGGAATAGAAATAGGAAGGAAATAAAGAGGGAGAAAACCTGAGTGACGGGAGACCAAGGAATCTTATTGAAAACATTGGCCATTAGGAGGCAGATTAGTTTAGTGTGCTTACTGCCAGACAATTCTGTTCATTTTTTGTGCTTAACTAAAAGAGTAGAGGGATTTTGGAAAAGAGCAGCAAAAGTAATTAAGTAACTGTAGCAGATGAATGAGGAATGGTTACAAGTGGTGCAGGTAGGGGCACAAATCTACAAATAGCTTGAATATGTAAATAGCACAGGCGAATATGACTTTGTATTACATTAGTTAAATGTAACTAGAAATTAAACTGAGTTTTGAACACAAAACTCAAGTTTGAAATCTGGAAGAGCCACCTTAGTGAGAACTGTGAGTATATTACACTCATTGAGGACTTCACATAAATAGTTTTAAAACTATTTAATGGAGCTGATAAATGTATTAGTTCTTGCCACTGTGGTTTGGCATAGATTGGTCAGTAGAGTTAATCCAGTTTACAACCTCAGTTTCTTGACTTTCAAGTGTCTTGCTTAGCATGGGAGGCCCAAGTCAAGTAGGGGTACATCAATGTTGTGCTTAAAAAAAAAAAAATCTTATTCTTCCTTTTGATTCTCAGCTAGGCTGAAGGATATTTTAGTTTGGAGAGGGAGGGGCTACACCGTATGAGAAACTTGAAAACTGCATTTGGCAAAGGATGCCATGGCAAATAATATATATTACTAGTTCTAGTTGTAGATGGCCCATGACAGGTAATTCAGTGTCATCAGAGAGCTGAACTCGGTGATTCTGTACTGTTGTTTCATAGCTAAGCTGTGGACTTCAGAGTAGAAATTGACGTTTGTTAGACAAATGCACTGTATATAGCAAGGTTATTCAGGCAAGACATTGTGCAGAAAACCAGTTAAGTTTATTGAAGGCTTCAATGCTGGTATAAGAAGTGTTTTCATGTGATTGTAAAAAATAAGGTGGAGAGACATGCTTTGCATACAAATAAAGAAACCATCCACCTTTGTTTAGTGGCTTTTCAGAAAAATTAAGAAACGGTTATCTTGAAGTTGATAGAAGTAGCACGTGAAGCAAATTGTACTACACAGTTCTGATTTCTTGCATCAGTAACTTGCTTGTCTTGTCACAGATCAGATACTATCAAAAGAGAATGGCATGGAGCTCCTTGCAGCTCCTTTATGATTCCTTCAGGTCCACCACACCCCTATTCACGTGGAGTTATGGTAGTGCTTTATCAAGCCTGTTCCAAACAAAAGGAAAGTGAAAGACCAAAATGGAACAAGGGCATGTATGTTTTCCTCTATCTTATCCTCTCCTGCATCCTCTCAGGTTCATGCTTTTTTTGGAAGCTACCTTCAGCAATTTACTGTCATCATGCACCTCTAGTCAAAAACCTCGAGATCTATTCTGAATTCTGATCTTTCCTGTCTGCAGAGTTAATAAGAAAAAACAGGAATTGCATGTCTCCTAGGCTTATGTTTTTTAACCAAAGCATACCATACAGCATCTGTCCAATGTGTATCTTCCTGCATTCTGTCAGAGCATAATCATAGAAGCACAGTGTATTGCAATATGCTAATCCTATTTTAAAGTGAATTGGAAAGGACTCTTGTTATATTGTAGTGGCAACCATGTTATCTCACTGATCACTGAAGTATCGTCTGGAAATATCTGCAATGACAGCAGGGTAGAAATTGAGGTAATACAACAGATTAGTTGGTATTTCTACTTAAAATTATTATCTCAGACATTAAAATACTTCCAACATATATTTTTGGTTGATAGTGCTCAGTGCACGAATAATAGTTTTACAATTTATATGAAGATTTGGATGTTTAACTTTAATTTTAAATGCAAAATTAACAGAATTTTTTTGATTGAGATGCTATACATTGGATTACCAATGTTCCCACAATGTGTGCCAGATCTTTCCTTGCGCAGCCATTTAAACAAAAAGAATAAGGTGGCAAAACCGTTTTAAAAAAGTGCATGAGGTATAATTTTATTGTTATGATTTTGATGTTTATCCTTGGTATAAACAATAGCACAGACCAAGAGACGCAACTCCAGCAGTCACTCTTGTATACAGTAAAATGCAACAAAAAGCAAGATATGAAGTCTTTCATCTGGTGCCATATGCAGGACAAAATGGGTCTATGATCTGCCCCCTAGAATAACCCAACTTCTTCACGATATGTTCACTCTGAAGTGCAGAGAAAATGGTATGTCATGACATTGGTATGTGGAAGGCCATGCCTGTTTATTTTTAGGCTCCTAAACGCTGTCAGACACTTCTGGCTTAACCTTTATCTGTTGCTTGTCATTCTGAGGGCTGTAAATTTGCAGCAGTATTATTGCTGTATTTGAAGTATTCTGTGAATGTTTGGTGATTGGCTTATGAATGTAAGTAGAAAAGACAAGCACCCTTTACTGTGGTAGTGTGTGGCAGCAGGTGTAGTCAAGTGCTGCTACTTCCAGAGGCAAGTAAAACCCCTAAGCACTCATTTAAGGGCAAGTTACGAGTATAAACCTCATGTATCATATAGAGTACTGTGAGCAGTATGTGAATAGTAGTAGTAGTAGTAGTTGTACATACAGGTATTCCTTCCCATTCAAGGAAAAAAAAAAAAAAAGGATCAGATGCTAGATGGTGTAATTGGCGTCTGTCAGCCCGTGCTGCAAAGAAAACGGGTTGTTTTCCCCTCCTTTGCTTTTGTGCTATTAGGGAGTGCTTCATACATGGCTGGAGCTGTTGTATCTGACCTACTCTTTTCCTGAGGAGGTAGGAAATAACAATGCTGTGGAGTAATGTAATTGGGGCAGATTCCTAGAATCTCTGAAGACTTGAGAACGAGGAGTTTGGGGATTTCAGAACCACAGAATTGGCTGAGTTTAGAAGATGTCTCTGGAGGTCACCTGGTCCAAGCCCCCTGCTCAAGCAGGGCCATGTAGAGACACTTGCCCAGAACCATGTTCAAATGACTTTTGAATATCTCCATGGAGGGAGACTCCACAACCTTCTGGGTGGCCTGTACCACTGCTCGGTCACCCTCATAGTGAAAACATGTTTTCTGATTTTCAGAGGGAACCTCCTGTGTTTCAGTTTGTGCCCGTTGCTTCTGGTCCTGTCACTGATCAGACCCTGGGTCCATCTTCTTTTCACCCTCCCTTTGGGTACTTACACACATTAAGGTCCCTTCTGAGTCTTCTCCAGGCTGAACAGTCCTAGCTTTTTGAGCCTTCCCTCATGGGAGAGGTGTTCCCTTAATAATCTTTCTGGCCTTTCACTGGACTTTCTCCAGTATGTCCATGTCTGCGTATGTTGCATATCACCTCTCTTCACCCCGCTGGCAGCACTCCTAAGTCAGCCGTGGATACCATTAGCTTTCTTTGCTGCAGGGGCACATTGGTGTCTCTTGTTCAACTTGGCGCCCACCAGCACTACCAGGTCCTTGCCTAAGGAAAGGCAGTTTCATTTGTACTGGAAAGGCAGAGCCCTTATTTTCTATCCAAAGAGATGGCAGGCATGTTGCTGAGCTCTTCAAGCTATCAACAATTTAGGCAAGGAATTTTTTTTATAAGAGGCATGCAGGTGTTGCGTTCGCTATTTCTGTAAGTATGCTAAGAAGAGAAAACCTGAAATGCAAGTAATAAAAAATTCAGATATAAAAAAATGTACATTTGACTGGCATGTTCACACAGGAAATTCCATTTAAGCATAAGAAAAGAGTTTTTTACTGTGGGAGTGGTCTAATACTAGGACAAGTTGTCACAAGTTGTGGAGTCTCTGACTTGTCGATATTCAAAACCAATCAGGGACACAACCCTCAGCAACCTTCTCTGAGCAGGGGCTTGGACTAGATGATCTCCAGGGATGCCCATCCTCAGCTGTTCTGTGATTCTGTGTTGGCCCACTCTAGATCAGGACGTGTTTGTATAGAACTTTCTTCTTCTTCAGGCTGTCCACAGTTGTTTTTTAAAAAAAACCCACAGAAAATAAGGGCAACTTCATAGAAATGACTGCATTAAAAGAACTAAATAATAAATTGACAATAAAAAGAATGAAAGAAACCTTGTCAGCAGACTGCTAGTTTATTTCAATAAATTCTCCATAGCCTTTTAATATAAAGACTTGCTATGTCATGTATTTTTACTCCTGTAAGTGCAATTTGTTGTCAGTCTTTGTTTTATTCTCAGTTGTTAAACTTGTAGTAGTTTAATAAATTTGATACTTCATTTATGGCTTCACAGGAGGCACCGGTGTTTATTCATATACTCTAATGCACCATGTTACCTCTTTCAATTTCTTGCTGTTTAACCTCAATAAACACATTTTTACTCTATTTCCTCAGTTCTGTAGATGGCTGAATAAGAGTTGCATAAATATTTTTCTTTATGGTGATTTCATGATATATATACTCAGAGTTCTTTCTGTATGTCCTGTTACTGCAAATATATACTCAAGGGAATTTCATGTTAAAAGAGGCCATCAAAGCCTGCCTGAAGTATGTAAGGCAGTTTTTCTTTTTGGTTGAGGACAAGCATTATCTTGCAAGATTTGACCCATCGCTTTTGGAGACATACTATCAGCACTTCCATTTAAGGACCTTTTTATTGTTCCAGTGACCATTGTAAGCAACCATGGAAAAAATGGGAAAAATTCAAGACAGACATGAGTAAATACATTGTAAAGCTAAAATTCATGGTGTATCAACTTCTATAAATGAGAGGCTTTGAGAAATGAGTGCAGTCTTTTCTTTTTGTTGTTGTTGTTTTTTTTCTTCTTTTTTTTTTTTCCCCTAATGATCTTAAATCTCTGGCAGTGCTAAAATATATTTTGCAATGGTCACTTCAGCGATAACGCTCGCCTAATGTGAGCTCACTTTTTTGCAGACAGGTTGGAGGATGTTCTGGAGCTTTGTGAACTTGTGAGAGTGCTAAAGGATGTGGTGGGTTTGGAGGCAAATGGGCAAGCACAGGAAGGGCTGCTAATTTTTGTAAGACATCACACCTAGCAAGTGAAGAGCATAAATCCTCAGTTTTAGAGACCCACAGTTGTAGATAGATGGTTCTAAACTGTTACTACCTGAGAATTGAGTGCAGTAATAAAAAAAAACACACACCCTTTCCCCTTATCTGGCTGTAGCGAGTGTAAGGTTCTTGTATGTTGCTTTTTCGTTCTCTGAAGCAGCTTAGTCCAATGATGTTGCTATGGCAGTAAGAAGCAGGCATTTTGAAACTGTAATCCTTTGGGCTTCATTCTTCTGGTATCTCTCTGGTGGGTTATTCAACCCTGATGCTTCAGTTTCCTTTTTAAAAAAGGTTGATATTAATGCCATTTCTAGCGCTCATAGAGGATTTTAGGTTTACTAGTTGGCATGTGGTATTCTCAAGATGTGTAGCTGAATGAAAAAAATTGTGACTTTGAGTGTGTTTGCACAGAAAGGTCACAGTCATAAGCACACTATCAAGAATGTGTTTTGATTTCTTTTTACATGTGACTCTGTATAAGCTTAGTGTAATATAATATAAGTTTTAAAATACTGTAATAAATACCTTAAAAATAATTTGTACTGCAAAATAAAGCATCTTCCTGTTTATTATCTTCTATGGTGAACATCTAAGCATAAAGTAGAGGCATGATTTTCCTATTCTATTACTGTTACTTTTTGTATCCATGACCACTACTCAATCTTAGTTGTACTTTAAATTAATGTTCATGTCCATGCAGTTGGCCTGATTCATCATGGCTTGCACAGACCTCTGTTTCTCTGCACAGTGAGTAAAAGAATGCTGCCAATTTTGTTAGCAGTTTAGATATGTGCTACAAAAGTTTAGCTGTGTAAACAAGTTGCATGGCTGTGGAGAATCAGGTCTACTAAAAGCTGGACATAGCATTCATAATACTCTTTGCAGATAAACCTGAACTATAACTTCCGTTGTTATTTTTGCCTAGGAACTGTGAGGATGTGTTATCAGCTGAAGACTGTGAAATGTTATACCAGTTTGTTTATACCACACACCGTCCGCTTGCAGTAGCAGCTGGGGAATTCCTTTATAAAAGGTATCTCTGCCTGCTTGCCTGCATGCCTACTTCTTGCATGTTCTCATTTGTTTCAGAATGAAGGTGGATTTATTTAAGAGGGACATTAAGCATTCATTTTTCTGCTGGAAGTGTGTACCATGAGGGTAGTAGATGTGCTTTCTTCTGCTGAATCAGAAGAGAAATGCTGTCTGGGGGTAATCATTTGTTCCCCTGCACAGCCCTGGCACAATAAGCATGAGAAAAGTTGCAAGACTAACACAGAGAATATGAAACAATTGACTGATCCACAGATGCCATGCTATGTTGAAAGCATACTTCCTTTCTTCTTTCTTTTCCTGTTGCTTTACTTCTTACGAGCTCATTCATCACCTGGCATCTGCTGGATTTCCATAGCTTTGGTGATTAATCACAAAAATGGCCCCCTCTTCTCCCTTTGGAAGTTGCCTTATACATTGTAAAGGCTTTGAATAATGAGAGATGCAGCAGATTAAAAAGCCCTCCCAATTTTCTGTCAGGTTAATGAAGTACAGGGTTTATCTTCCCCAGGAGTAACTCTTATAAATGGGCTTCTTAGAACAATGGTTGCATGAAGTGAATGGAGTTGGCGTGCTAAAAAGAGAAGAAATAAATTTTCTGTCTCTGTGGCTGAGAAATAATTTTGCCTCACAAAGAGGAATGAAAATAAAAATATTTTGGCAAGAGTTTTGTGGGGAAAAGTTCAGAAATAATAATGATTTGTGTTTCCACATATGCAGAATCTCCTCCTAGTTGTCTTTTCCTGTCTAGCTGAATTACTGACATTCTTGGGTTTGTGGAGCCAAGTCCAATAGAAAGACAAATGAAGATAAATTTCTGTTTTGATGAGTCTTCTATCATATCTGCTAGTCTTACTTAATCTTTTGTGTTGGCCCTAATATTCTTTCATAAATCAGGTGTTTCTGCTCTCGGAACACTGCTACTTTTTGCCGTTGACGTGATTGCCCTGATAACTTTACTTTTTCTACCCAGCTTGCCAGTGCAGTGTGGATGCTGACCCTGTAAATCTCATCCTTGTTCTTGTTCGCCCAGTTCTTGTCACCGGCGCTTCCGACAGTATAGATATCTTTGTTCTAGTGTGGTAGAGATGTTAGTGACACCCTGTTTCCCTGCTCATACTACTAAAAGTTTTAGTGTAAAAGTTTATGCTTTCTGGCTCCCCCACTCCCTTCTTGGTTTGCATGAAATCTCCTCAATGTCTGCATTTTTAGCCTAGGTTACTTACTTAGCTGGCGTAAATTACACCAGTAGAAGCACTTTCTGAAACCATAAGCTTTTACTGACATTGAGTAAGTGTGGTCCTGCTCTTAAATCCAGGCCATTTGGGCCTTACATTAATCTGTGGGGATGGCCTTCCTGTATTTATCCTGGGATTAGCACTTTTGATGAGCAGTACAGTCACACTCATTTTGGATAAAGAGGGAAAGGGAAATTGAAGCGTCGTATTGTGCTTCATCATACTTCAGATGAGGAATAACAGTTTTTCCACTATATTTGTGAAGCTGACTAAATTGTCTTTTAGAAATACAAGATAGTGTGTTTTCTTTAAAAAGTTTCAGTTCCAAGATGTATACCATGATGTGAATACTGGTTGGGTAGTAGTATCTCTACTCTATTGTTAAGGTTTAAATTCAGCTTAGAGCAAGCCCTTTTTCAAGCATGAGCAAATACCTACCTCATTGTATGTTCAAATCTGTAGAATCTGCATCTGTTGTCCAGAAAGCTGGCAGGATACCTGTGAAACTGTCAGAAATAGTCTCTGCATCCACAGGGATAGCAGATCTCTCACAATGGAAAACAACCGAATCTCTTTCCCTTTCACCTGATAAAAATGTCTAATATGATTTGGAGTAAATAAGTAGGCATTTAGAAGAAATACAGTCCTTGGGATCTTGACAGAATTAGTGGTACGTTGGCAAACGAGTATAAGGAGAATGTGGCAGAACTGGACTGACTTTCTTTTCTGTTGGCAGGTTGCTTAGTCATGAGGGAGATGAAGAAGTTCAGCCCAAAGGAGGAGGGAAGTTTGGGGCAAGTACTGACCAGTTGAAAAGATTAATAGGTTTTTTCCTGGAGAGTGAGGTGAGGAGAACAGCCCCTGCAGTAAGTCTTTCAAATCCAGCATTGCATGTTATGTATTGGCTTGCTTTTGAAAACTATTCCTGCTGGTGAACTCTGAAATGTTTGGTGTTTGGGATGTTTTTGCTCTCTAGGATGAGTTTTTAATGAGAACGTTTTGTTCTGTTGTATTAAAACTAATTTATAACTGTGCTAATGGAGAGAATCAGTGCTGAAGCAGCTTCTGAAAACATCCTGAAAGATTAATGCCACTGAGTGAGGAGGTTTTGGTATGTGTGTGTCGTTCTGCAGCCAGATATGGGTTGCTGTGCCATGGCTGTATGCTGAGTAAGAACTGCGTAGTTCTACTGAGAGTTTTATCAGCTAAAGTGCTGTACTTCATTATTTGCTTTTGCAGTGGTGCAGACCTACATCTGGCCAAAGTGTCTTAGGCACAGCAGTTTTGAATCTTTCTGCAAAGAATTTCAGAGGCATTGCTTAAATTGTTGACTCGTTTCTAGTCCCAAGGTTGTATTTTCAGCTGTTATGGTCAGCAATATAAAAGCAATACTGAAGCTAGTTTTAAAGAGATTACTTAAATTACAAAGGGAAAGTATCCTAAAAAGAGAAAAAGCTTTTTTCATGCTTTTCCTGCTTTTCCCCCCACTTCCCTGATTTGTATCAGATTGAAGGCATGGTGTTGTTGATTAGCTCCAAACTAAATATGTTGGAATACTGTGTGTGAATCTATGTGTGAATGACAAAGCTTTGTAATTGGAAAAAGGGAGAGGCACATGTGAAGCTCTGTTTCTTTTAGTGATATGTTTGCTTCTATAAGCTTGTGTTTTTAATCCCTAGCTACACAAACATGTTGCATACCTCATCGACAGCTTGTGGGACTGGGCAGGCAAATTCCTGAAGGACTGGGAGTGCATGACCACTCTTCTATTAAAAAATGCCGAAGAAGATGGAGAAGGTGGGTAAGGAAAGAGCTTAGTTTTGTCTGAATGAATCTCTTGGTACTGTTTTTTGAACTTTGCCTTCAGCTAGTTTAGGTTCATTCCATATTGCAGTACCCCTTGATCCCAAACTGTGGTCCCCAAGGGCCACAAAGCAGATGCAACTCAATGCACTGCCAATGTGATATTTATATCAACATATTTGTTTTATCCAGTATTCTGTATTTATGTAATGGTAGTTTAGAAACATTGCAAGAATACTTGCATAAATAAGCCATAATTGTTACACAGAATTAATTTTTTTGTTTGTCCACAACTTAAGAATCTAAAAGAGTTAATTGATTGAAGTGCAGTATTGTTGGGCTACTGTTTATGCCTGAAAAGAAAATAAGTACTATGTTGAGTTCATTAACATCTAACACTCTAGAGGATGAATGTTTTGTGGAATTATTTTAAAAGGAACTTAAATCTTTAAGGTCCCTTCCAACCCAAACCTTTCTATGATTCTATGAACAGTTGTTGTAGTGGAACTGGAGGTGGTTGTGTGATTGAAATCAAAGTTGTAGACCCAGTGAGTTAAAGTATTTTGTTACTCAAAGAAGTATGAGAAATGTGAAAATAGTCAGTAGGAGTAGGCCTTGTTAACCTTGCCTGTGTTTTTGGGAGCCTAACTGTCCTAAAAGGTTTAGCCATGAGAGGAATAATTAGTTTTGTGTTCAGTAAATAATTTTCTTCAAATTAAATCAAACATTCTCTAGGTGTTTATTTAGCAACACTGCATCTTTCTGTAGTGTCCTTCCACAGTTGCTCAGATTAATGAGTAGGCTTTACATTAGCTGTTGCTGCATCTTCATTTTTCTTTTGTGTGATGCTGAAAGGAGACTGATTTACTTACAGCACTGAGTGATGCCCATGAAAGTGCTCTCATTGAAATTATCCTCGCAACGGTTAGAGAAGCAGCTGAAGGTCATCCTCCAGTGGGCAGAGGTGCAGCCAAAAAAGTCAGTGCATCTTAATCTTATTTATTGTCCTGTAATCACATTCTCTTTGCCTTATATGCTTTGCCATACAGTGTGTTCCTAGTGGTAGGTGTATCTTAAGCTTGTTTTTTAAAAAAGGCTTGTTTTCATGAAATGACACAGTGTCTTTTGACCTCTAGATCTTATTAGTAGTGGATGTTGAAGGAGATGAGCATAAGAGGAAAGCCAGTTGAAGCATGTTATTGACAAACGGTCAGCATTTTGTCCGTGAGATATAGCTGTTTAGCAATTTACATCTAGTTTAAGGTTAACAAAAAAAAAAGTAATGAAGCATCTTCATGAAAAAGTATCTTTATCTGAGCTTGATATGGTTTAGACAAAGGTATGTGAGTTAACCTTGGGTTACATGTAAAATTCCACTCAAATCTAAGAGATTCTGTAATTGATACAAAATGCTTTATCTGCAGATTCTGTCAGTAAAAGAGAAGAAAATACAATTGGAAGATTGTACCAAAATTACGGAACACTTTATTATGGTGCTTCCTCAGCTCTTGGCAAAGGTACCTAACAGCTGCTCTGTGAATGCATGTTAAATCTTTCATTAAAATTCTTGCGGTGTACTCATATCCTGTTTTTTCTCTGCAGTATTCAACAGATGCACAAAAAGTGGCAAATCTTCTGCAGATTCCTCAGTATTACGATTTAGATGTTTACAGTACAGGACATCTAACAAAGGTGAATAAGAATTGGGGTAGTCGGTTCATGTGGAATGTGCTAGTTTTATGTGACAATGTACAGAGTTTAGTGGGACTTGGAACAATATAAGGAAAATATATAAAGAAAAGTAAAGAAATGGTCTTATACCTTGAGCGAAGTGGTCTTATTCAGGCTTTACTTTTTGATGTAGTGCTGCCAAAGAAAAGCCTTAGTGCTTCTCACTTCTGATGTGCTGTGACTGGCCCTGGTGGGTAACGATTTGTGGTTTCATGTAGTAGGCCCGGCCCTGGGTTTTTCATTGCTGGGCGGAGAGAGGGTGGGTTATGCCGTGTATCTAAGCTGGTGCTTCCCAGGAGTTTACTACAGAATAGGTTTCATTCTCCTTGAAGGCTGACTCCCAGCTGCTGGGGAATGATAGTAACTGAAAGATAAGAATGGAGATAGTATATCTGCTGACGGGAGAGGAATGGTCAGAAACAAATAGATGAAATCCTTGAAATGGCTTAATGTATTCTTAAGCAGGGATATTTACAGGGAGGTAATGGTAGGCAAACACTCCTAGGTTAATTTCAGCACAAAACGTTGACTGGAAGAGGGAGAGTCAGCAGAATGGCAGAAGTTACCTCCTGCCACTAAGAGTGAAGACCCCAGTTGCTGACATGATCTGATACATTCTCCATCCTCTGCTGCTGAGGGAGACAGCTTCCATTGTTTGAAGACACAGTTGTCCTTTGGAAAGGCATTTATTCCCTACCTTCGTCTTAATTTTTATGTAGTGCCAAATGTGTATTACTGAAGTAGAACTTAAAGCAGTTGCTTCATTCTTTAGGAAGATCCAGAGACGATAAGAATGAAAAAGAGCTATAAACCCAGAAAAAAAATTGTATCCTCTAATCCTACCCTTCTGCTCCTTAGACTGGCATTTATTTCATGTTGGTTATATGACCTATAGAGATATATGGGCCTAGTGAAATGTATGTAAAGCATAAGAGGATTTTTGCGCAGTTTACCTATAATACCCTTTTTATCACCTGCAGCATCTGGATGCTTTGCTGAGAGAGGTAAAAGACATTGTGGCCAAACACTCCGACACATCTGTCCTTGAGGCTTCCTCCAGGACTTATTATATCCTCTGCAATGAAGAAATTGCCATCTATAGCCAGGTGGATCGTGCCCGAACTCAGCTGATAGATGAGTTGATGGGACAGCTTAACCAGCTACTAGATGGCTTCTGGCAAAAGGTGTGTGACATTGTAGAGAGAAACAGACTGTTTCCCTATGAAAAAAGAAGACAAAAAAATTGAGGGGGATATGGAACTTTTATTTGCCTGCTGTTTCTGCTTGAGGGGAGCAGAGCTTTTGAAGATGGGTTTTTGCCTCTGAAAAGATCGACAGTTTACATTTTAATGAAGCAGATGTATTTTGGCAGGAACAGAATGGGGAAAAAAATAAATGAGGTAGTCCACACCAGCACCAGGGCATTTTATGTCTTCTGAATATTCTGGACCTAAGCTCCGTAGTTTCTCCATAGTCGCTTCATTACTGTGCCAAAGATACGGTGTGAAAGATCAGCTAATAAGTGCTGTGGATCTGTAGGTGACGAGACTGTTCCCGAAAAGGTATAGTTCTGTACTTTGACATATTTGACTGTACACAAGATATCCTTTGTACTGCCACTTTGGCTGTAGAGGTAGTACTAGGAAAAAAACAAGCCAGCAATCTGTAACACAGATTGTATAGATTTGGGGTCTTTGAAGTGATGACTTTCCCCTTGAAGGAGGACTGCAGAGTCTCCCTCAAAGTTTTTCATTAGTTCTAAAAAGCAGAAACAGCTGATGGTGATATGAATAGCTTGCTGGCTGAACTAAACAACAGAAGCCTGCAGCTGATCTGATCAACTGTGCCGTCATGAACAGGTGTCATGCCATGGCATGAGAGTTAACAGTCAGGTTTTTATTGGACACTGGGATATTGTAAAATGTGTCAAGCCAAAAAGTCCCCTAACCACAGATTGGATTTATTTTGTTGGTCTTAAATAGATATCTGTGTCAATGTGGGAGAATGTGAACTTACGAGAAACAAGATAAGTGCTAGACCAGGGATTCTTCAACTCCTTCGTAGTGTGATCCACGTCTAAATAAAGAGATTTTCTTCTGGAACCCCTCCCTTCTAATTCCTGATTGTATATACCGTCTCCCATAATCACGTAGTATACTTGTGGAAACTACAGCAATTGCATCTATGGGAAAGTATTTAATATATTTTTAGCTATCTTTGAATGTGATCTGGCAGCTGGAAGCAAGGAGAGTCAGCACCATGTGAACAGTTAGCTTTCCAGAGATCCTTAACAACTGTGTGAGGCCTGTGAGTCTGAGGGTTAGCGCTTCTGTGTTAGCCTAATTGCTGGTTTTCGGTCTTACAGTGTTAGCAATACTGTAATCTAGGGAGACTGCCGTGGGTTTATTAATGACAGGGACATTTCTGTATACAAAATTTCTGTGCAGTTAACATGCTGTTTTCTTTTTACTCTAGAGGAAGACATGAACAGCATTGTTAAAGATGAAGGGACTGGGCAGGGCTGGCGGAGAGTAGTTCAAGCTTGTGGGTTGGTTGGGAAGAGAACGTGGCAGTTGCCTTGCCCCACACTGTCTAATTCCTTTCTTTTTCCCAAACTTTCATAATTTAGGAAGAAGGTTTTTGTATGGAAGCAGGAGAAATTTCCCAGATGCACTCTGCTTTGAGAAGAGTAGCAGCTTTTCATAAGTGAGATCTTTATTTACACAATTTACTTTCCCATATACTTAAGTGTCAGCCTAACAGGTGCCAAGTGAGAATTACTCATTTGTTGGGTTTAGTAAGATTTTTCACAAGAGAATGAAAATGATCCCTATGAGAGGTGCTGCAAGGTTTAGTTTCCTCTTAACAGAGCTGTACTCTTGGATATGGGGTTGTTTTTGACTCATTACTGAGGTTGGAGCATCAGTTTTAATGTGGCTGAGAAGTGTGTGCTACAGAGCTGGGATGTCAGAGTGGACACAGAGGTCCTGTCTGTGGTGCCTACCTCCTAGCTGGAGGCTTTTGCGCTACGTTACTGTCAACGCTGGTGGTCAGTCTGAAGAGAGTATAGTGAATGCAGTCTTTTTTCCCAGCAGATCTGCTTTGTTTGTTTTAGTTAATTTGATCATCTTTTGTTAAAAGATGGATTTCTCAAAAGCTTGGTTCTCCAGGGATTGTTCACCAAGTAAAGTGTAATGCAAGATAGTAGAGGGTAGGGCAGTTGGGCCGCCTTCTTCAGTGTCTTTTACCTACCCTTTGTGCTAGGGCTGCTCTGTTTTTGCAAAAAGAAGTCTAATGTTGAGGTGCAAACACTAAAAGAGTATTAGAAGCAGCATTTTAAAGTGGGGTGGGGAAAGGTTCTTTAAATCTTTTGGAGCACTTAGAGAGTGTGGATAGAGTACAGGAAAGGGTACAGAGCTGCTTTTTCCTCTCCTCAAGACACTGCAGTCTGTGGTAGGAATGCAGGCTGTAAAGGTTGCAGTATTAGATCATGAAAAACTTAATTTCATTTTTCCCCTGCTTATAATTAATAATTAGTTGTTTAACATTACTGCTGTACATCAAATGAAGGTAAAAATAGGATGCACTTAATCTGTTTGGTCAGGTGAAATTTCATTTCTTCCTTAGTGTATCATTATTTTTTTCACTTGCAGTGCCCATGATCTCACCAAGTGGAATCTGTATGACAAGACTTCAAGGTTGCTGGTGTTTGAAATGGAACATGGGAGATTGCCTGTTCTGGTGAGTTGTGAATATTTAACACTGAAAGAGGTTTTTCTTGTTGCAAGCAGGAAATTAGGAAATACTAAATAAACTTGTATATCAATGTCCTACGAGGCAGGAAGATACTGTTTCCATTTCTCAGTGTGGGAAACTGAAGCTGTCTTTGGTATAACGTTATTTGAACCGGTAAATTCGTGCCATAGATTCATTTATTTTTGGAGATTGTCCGAAACTATGATAATCATCTGGCATCTGGATTGATCCTTTGTCATGCTTTGTACTTCCCATTGATTGCATAGTCTTGCCCTCAGTACTTACGAAATTGTTGGGACCCTGAGGAGCCCCTTCTAGATAGCATGTAACCAGAAACTGGAATACTTTGGACCTGTTGCTTGCATAGTGACTCTTGGTGAAGATGGTTTGTAATTACCAGCTGCCTCAACTGCAGCTTTTTGGTTGTCTGGTTGTCTCAACTGTAACATTGGCTGTTCCAAGATGGGAGGTGTATATCTTGGGATTACAAGGTGAAGTATTTTAGCAGTCGTGCATGTTAATCAGCCCCTGTTTTTAGGAGAGAACTTGAGGTTATTTGGGAAAGGTTGAAATTTAGTTGAATAGAGAGAGCCTGCAGTCAGTGGGTAGAGGTGGCCTCCTTTAGATGGAGCATCACGGGACCAAGGTTTGACTTCTGCTCTGAATTGCCCTTTGAAGGAGCCTGCCTTTCACCGAAGAGAAATCCCGAGAAGCTAAGCTAAAGTTAGTCTCTGTGAACACCCTTTTTAGTACAGGGTTAGTTTCCACTGAACTCATCAAGACGTCAGAGTTCTGCAGAAGCAGCACCTTAGTAATGAAGCTTCTCAGGAGGCAACATTTCCTTCTATGTAAACCTGTTAAGTTTATTTTGAGGGTCTAAATACTGTACAGTGCAGAAATGGTCATGCAAACAACATGCAGAATGTCAGGCTTGGATGCTTTGTTTAGTCTTAAGCTTTTTGCTCTTGACCCTTTCATGTAAATAAAGAACATGTGTTTTTATTTGCAGATTATCCTGCCAGCTCTCCAGTGCATGTATTTTTCTCTCCTGTGGCAACTAGCTGCAGTTCCGGAAAATTCTCCCAAGGTTGGCCATTTCACATAATTCTGAAACTCGGAGTTGTACTTCTGGAAGTTTAAGTTGCTTTTCTGTTCTCAGATTGCCAGAAAAAAACAAGCTTTGTGTGTTTTCTTGAGGAAACCAAATTGAGCTGAGGCATTTTCTCTCTGTCTTGCCCTCTTTTTTTTTTTTTTTTCTTTTCAAAAAGCATTTATATTTTTTCAGTGTGCAAGAGAATGAGTGAACAATAGTTCACCTCTGTTTTTATTGCAAAACGTGCATTGAATTCCTGGGGCTTGATGGAGATAAGGAACTTGCTCAAGTGCCAAAACAGTTCGTTGTTTTCTAGTTTTAAGCAACAAAGAATATTCAATGAAAATTCCAGGAAGTCTTGATGCTTTGTTTCATTTTTATTTTCTCGTTTTACTTACATGTTTCTGGCACAAAATTTGAGGAAAGTGGTAATTTTCTCATCAGCTGACTATTTACTTTATTAATTGGTTTTATAAAATGCCAAGCTCTGACAGGTATTTCAGAAGACAGTCTAGTTTAAGACACCAGAGAGGAAAACTCTTTTATGCTTTGATTCATGTGTGAATGTGTACCTGTGTGGCTTCTCTTTGTGGTGATTTCTGACTACACCAAGTGCTGCTGCTTCTGTTGTTCTGCCCCTTTCCCCTGGTGCTCCTGTGTGTACAGAACAGGACGGTGACATGGACATTTGTTTTGTGTGAGAAATGCTAGCTGGGAGGTTACCCGTTTGGTGACTGATTCAATATCTATTCCCATCTTGTTCCATTCCTGTGTGGATGTCCGCATCTCTGACTGCTCTAGTATGTTCTGTCTTTCAGCCCAGGCACGGTTAGCTTGACTGATGTTGGGGCAGCACATTTTTTAATTTGGCCTTTCATATGGGAGCAGATTTTGATTGGAAGCACAGTGCTACAACCCACTCTGCAGGGCCAAATCTGGGTGTTGGCAGAGAGAGAAGTTCCAAGTGCAAAAAAGAGCATTTCCTGGACAGCAGCTCTAGGATTGTTTCTCCCCTCCCCCCCAATAATGTCAAGGCAGTGTTTTGCCTCCCCCTCTGCTGCATTTCAGCGTGCCCTGGGATGGATCCCCTTTCTTATAAATGTGCAGTTGCATAGCATGAAATCGAGCCCTCCTGTAAGGGCGTTCCTCTTCTGTTGACTGCTCAAAGCTCTGTGCAGTGCAACAGCTGCGACCTGGTGAAGGATCAGAAAGTCTTTTATGTGGCTGTGGGCAAATCAAATGGTCTGTCTTGCTGGATTCATCTTAATGGAGGTGTCTAAGTCTGAGTGCCAGAGTTAGCAGTGCAGTTAAACTGCATTGCCTCCGTAGTCGATAGAGGGAGAGAGAAGAGCAACTCCAGAAGGCAGTACACATTGAGAATTAGATGGGATGGACCAGAGTTTTTATGACTTCCATGTTTAAAGTGGAAATAATTATCGTTGTGCTTTGTAAAAATAAGCTGAAGTAAGTAAGGGAATACAAGCTATGAGAGCTGTCCTTACTACAGATGGAGAAGCGAAGAGTTTGTGACTTGCTGAGTACCACTAGCCTCAGCAAGTGTGACATGCACGCGTCCTACTACTGTTTGTCATATTTCTGCACCAGAGTGTGGGAGGAAGTACATATTTCTGTGGGTTGACCTTATATCCCAGATGTTGCACCTGAAAACAAGAGATGGGTTTAAAGTTGTTCATAGCTATAAGCTGTTGCTACTGTGAGATGTCACCTTTCGTAATGCCATCGGCTGTGCTATCTTAAATGAGTAATATCAGTGGAAGAAAGATGCAACTGTTGTTTGTTTTGTAATTCTCTACTGAATCATAGCCCCTAACATATTTGTCCTGTCACTTTTCCTAAAATCATTTTTAGGAGACTCTTTTTGCACTAAGAGGAGAGCTGAGATGTTTCAGTCAGATTTGCATGTGCTTCCTCCACCATAAGGAAAAAGATGTAAGAGAAAAGGTTTGTGTTGCTCTGTCACTTAGCTAATGTTCATGCTCAGTTCTCCTTTTAAATGCCTGCCCTTCTTTTCATACTAGTATTTTCTTCTACTGATTTTTTGCTATTGTTTAACTCTTAGCAGAGAAGGAACTCTAGAAAACCCTGTTTTCAACTAATTATTTTAAAGGCAAATTAAAATTATGTTAGTTAAAATGCTACAGAAGTCAGTGCTTTAATCAAACATAGATATGTGTCTGCATGGGCGCATCTGCAGAATCAAGACCTGAATCTGAATGACTTAGTTTGCCTGTTGATAATCATTGTCATTTTCTGATTAGACTAATCAGCGTACTGGTTGCTACTATTGCTTTATTAATGCCTTGCTATGAATATTACTTAAAAAAAAAAAAAAAAAAAAAAAGAATTGGAAAAATTGTCCGGTGATTCATGTGCTAAAGAGAGATTTTCTAGCATAATAGAGCTCTTCTTCCCATGGAAGTTTGAAAATCTTTAGGTGGTATTCATGCATGATACTTGTATATACTGTATCCTAAGTTACAAGTTCTGGAAGGGCTTAGCTGTGGCATGTTACTACATGTTGGGGCAAACAGAAATCTTCAGCTTGCAACGAAGAAATGGGATAGAAACTAGATTGTGACTTGCAGTGTTTGATGGAGATGCAAAGTAGAGTTGTCGTGAAGAGTAACATGGTCTCTAAATCGTTCTTTGGCTTTGCTTGATACAGGCTTTCATGATACTCTGTGACTGGTTGCTGATTTTGAGTCATCAGGATTCAAATAATAACACAGAAGCAGTTGGACTTCCAGATTATCATCTTAGCACATCACTTCAGGAAAAACTGCTTTTGTTTATCCAGGAACATGTTTTCATGGTGGAAGAAGAGGAAAGCAAAGGTTAGATATCGAATCTACCACTTTTGCTGTCATTTGTCATCTCCACTGAACCTATTGGGAAAAGAGGCTGGTCTTTTTCTTGTTGTTTTTTTGATTTTCTTATTGTTGTTGGGCCCCTTTACAAACAAAGTGGCAGACCTGTTATTCACTGATGTGTATCCACTGTGGATCAACCACAGGAAATAGCTGCTAATTTACTTGTAGGATGAAAAGGGCTGATGTAATGCAGGGATGGGTGAGAATGTAAACGTATTTGGTGAACTGACTTTCATGGTAGAGAGGATGGTGTTAGAGGAAGGCCTTGCAGTGTTAAAGTGTGGCTCTGTCAATGCATGGACACTTCTAAGTCATGAGAGTAAAGGCCTAGTGGATTTTCATTTGGGGGGTGTGGGGCAGATTTCATAGAATCATAATTCATGGAATGGTTTGGGTTGGAAGGGACCTTAGTTCCAATTCCCTGGCATGGGCAGGGGCACCTTCCACCAGACCAGGTTGCTCAGAGCCCCATCCAGCCTGGCCTTGAACACTCCCAGGGATGGGGCATCACAGCTTCTCTGGGCAACCTGTTCCAGTGCCTCACCACCCTCAGAGTGAAGAATTTCTTCCTAATAGCTAACCTAAATCTACCCTCTTTCAGTTTAAAGCCATTACCCCCATACCCTGCCCCTCTCGAGCTTTCTTGTAGGCCCCCTTTGGGTACTAGAAGGCTGCTATAAGGTTTCCCTGGAGCTTTCTCTTTTCTAGGCTGAACAACCCCAACTCTCTCAGCCTGTCTCTATAGGAGAGGTGCTCTAGCTCTCTGATCATCTTCATGGCCATCCTCTGGACCTGCTCCAACAGGTCCGTGTCCTTCTTATGTTGGAGGCCCCAGAGCTGAAGGCAGTGCTCCACAGCGGGGTCTCACAAGAGTGGGGGAGAGGGGGAGAATCACCTCCCTCAGAGTGCTGGTCACGCTTCTTTTGATGCAGTCAGGGATGCGGTCGGCTTTCTGGGCCTCAAGTGCACATTGCTGAGCCATGCTGAGCTTCTCATCAACCAAAACCCTCAAGTCCTTCTCAGGGCTGCTCTCAGTCCAATTGGAAATAGTGCTTGTTGCTCTATAGCCTTTTTCAAATACATTCAGATGCCGTATTGAGGCTGTTGTGAAGGCTGTTTCTTTTGGAAGCATTTTGAAAATAGATGTTAGTTCATTGTGGTTTTGAGGCTGAGTTCCAGTCTCATGCTTTGAAAAACCAAGCACTGTTCTAGATCACTGTGTCAAACTCTTGTCCTTCAGCTGTTCAGATGGAATTCTGTGTTCAGTTTTGGGCACCACACTTCTTCAAGTCACAGTGTATATACAAGAAGTGATGGGCCTAAATTGCCACAGGGAGATAGTAGAAGAGAACCCTTATTGGTAAAGGTAGAGGCACGATGGAAAAGATTGCTCAAGTCAAGATTGTAGTATCCTAGTTGTGGGAGTTTTTGAAACAGGGTATGTTTCAGGTTGCATATATTATGTATCTGAAACCAATAAAACTGATCCTGGTTTGGGTTAGATAGCCTGCGATCTGTTTCAAACCAGTTTTGTGTGATGCTTTGAATTTCTCAGTTCTCCCCAAAAAGGATCCTTGTCATCCCATTGCAGATTCCTTCCTAAACGACTGATTTTTTCATGCTATGGGTGTGCTTGTCTGCATGCACAGCTGGCAGCTGCTCTGTTTTAGTTTTAACTCTAATTTGCAGATACTTCTGACCTGTCATTTACCTTACGTTTGCATCCAGGCCCACAGTAGTGCTAGAAGCAGAAACAGTCCGTATCAAAATTACAGGTCAAAGCCTGAAGCCTTTTGGCATTAGGTGGATTACATTCACAGCGGGAAAGAGTGTGTATCAGCTTTCCTGCTGCAGGAAGCTCTCCCCAACCACCTTCATAGCTGTGTTGGAAGACTCTCGAGAGTGTTTGTTTTCCACAAGTTATCCTGCTAGTAATTAACCCATGTTCCAGAGATGTAACATGTTCTTAATGATATGAAATTACTTTTTTCTTTCACTTTTGTTGATAACCATTTTGAAGAGTTTAATTTGAACTCTTGTTAGACTGTGTATGACAAGTTTTTTTTAGGGTTTCTGATGAATTATATGCTGGTTTTCTAGCATCTGTATTATTCTAGGAAAAAAATGTGGTTGCAATTTGTCTGGTCTTTTCCATTTGGTGTGTTCGTGCCTTTTATTCTGCACTCTGGTTCTGTTCTGTAGCTGTGAGCAGTGTTGTACAAGGAGATTCTGACTAGCAGAAATGCAAAAGCCCTATGAAGATCAGAGCAGAAGACTGTGGAAATAACTCATTTTCACTGTCATGAGCTGCAAGCTTTGAAATGGAAATAAACATGTGTTTTCTGATATACACAGGAACGAGCGCTTAGCATCTGTTCCTTAGCATGTTGACTGAACAGCTGAGTCTGTGCTATTTGGATGAAAGTTGGTCATTAAAATTGAGATACCTTGAATAAAGTGTAGAACAAAGCTTCATTGCTTTTGTTTCCCTAGACCTGACAGAAGAGAAGGAGAGAAAGGATGAAAGTTGCAAACTTGATGACCTGCACAAAAAGCGGAGCCTTCTTGCAGCATATTGCAAGTTAATAGTGTATAATGTGGTAAAGATGACTGCGGCTGCTGAGATCTATAAGTATTATGTGAAGGTAATGTTTTAGATAAGGTTGCTTTGCGTTTGCGAAAATGGTGTCGTTAATAGTCTTACGGCTCAGAATCCTTGTATAATCACAAAAGGGCTATAAAATCAAGGAAGAGTGGGACAAATCTCTCTGCTCCGCAAAGGTACCTCACAGCAGACAAAGTAACTGAGAACAGAGGGTATGTCTGTCTGAACAGCTGCTCCTTAGCATCTCTAGGGAGGCCATTGCAGAGAAGCGGTTTATGGCTGGGAGAAGTTTTTAACTAGTGGTCAGCTTACTTTATACAGCTTCATGCAGCTCCACAGTCTCTCCATATGGAGATGGCCTTGTTTTCACATGAGTCCTGGTTTTAGACAACTGATAGATTTCCAGCTACTCTGAAGTGGGTTTCAGCAGAGTGGGAAGTTTCCCTGAGCCAACTAACAGGACTTTGGAAATACCTGAATATGGATCTTGTTCTTTACTTCATTGGGCTCAAGGCAGACACTGGTTAAATATAGAAAACTCTATTTCTCTCCTGAGGAGGCTTTGTTCTTTTGTTATAATAAATACTTAATTTCAGTGCAACTTTAATCTTCACATTACTTTTAAAGGTGCATACCATTGCTTTACATACAAAAGAATATAAAAAGTCTAGTTTTCATCTTTTAGCTTGGGTGTTCTGATATTGGGAGTGTTTTATGAACTTCTTGTGTCACATGAACACAAATCATGTACTTTGTGTACTCCCAGAGCTAAAAAAGGGGAATGATAATCCTCATTTGTTTTGTTTCTGTTATTAGACCTACAATGATTTTGGAGACATAATTAAAGAAACATTAAGCAAGACAAGGCACAACAACAAAATTCAGAGTGCCAAGACACTGATTCTCTGTCTGCAGCAGGTAAGGTTAAGATTAAAACACGAGGCTAGGGGCTCTTGTGACAGCTTTATTCATACTGGAGGTTTTTACCTACCTTGCCATAATTATGCACGTTCATTTAAAAACCTAGCGGAATAAATCGATTCCTTGCCTGTACTTTCTATGTGTATGTTGGTTTTGCATGTCATAATTAAAACTCCTTTCAAATCCTTAAATCTGTTTTAAAATGTAATTTTGTGCACATTTTTTTGTCTTGTTTTTAATCTTTAAATGCATAGTGTGTTAGGACTTAAATGCATAGTGTGTTAGGACTGATGGGAGATTATGGAGTATTTCTTGGGACGTGGTAGGTGCCCCTTCACCTTAACAAAGGTTGAGGATATTATTCTGTGGGTTATGGACTACCTCAATTCCTACTGAATTTGAGGAACCACAAATGTGTCTCTGGCTGGCCAGCTCTAATCCCCAGTATTTTTTACTGGAAGTGGGTTGCAGCTCTTCTGAAGGGTCTCAAGTTGCTGGGGCTTGCAGCTGCTGACTGATGAGGCCAGTTAGCTATTTCAGCAGCTGCTTTTGCCGGCTCAGGCCATGACTGGAGCTGCTTCTAGCTTGGAGTCGTGCTGTAAGTCACAGAGCAGGCTCCTCCCAGGGGGTACTGATACATGAGCTTCGCTTATTTCACACACATTGCCGAGGGCTTAGATCTGCGAGCTAGCCTCTGAAATCTGAGCTTAGATGAGGCTAAACAGCATTTGGCTACATATATTCTGCTGACACGGTCAGGACTTTGTGTTTAGGTATCACATAGACAACAGGCCCTTTTTGGCCTTTGCTTGACCTTGAAAGTTAACAGGTTGAAGAGAACAAGCTACCTCCATGTTCTGTTAGGAGAAAAACCCATAACATAGTTAATTGGGCTCAAGATGTGCTTTTGACCTAGTCTCACTCTCAGAAATTGGACTACGCTGCTGCCAGACTTGCTGCTTTATATCTGCATTCTGATAGTCTGAAAGTCTCTCAGGCAGATTAGGCCTCTGGGGTTTGATTCAGAAGTCCCAACAGGAGATGGGGTCAGTGGGGCCATCATCTTCAGGAATCGGTTCTGTGTTTATGCACACCATTTCTTTTTCCATTTTTTTTATTTGTCCCTGTCTGTTAAGCACAGCAGTGTCCATTGTGTCAGTTCTTTCTTGTTGCAGTTGTGTGCTTCTGAAGCACATGGCTTACCTGCTCTCATGCAAGGCTTCTGTCTGTGTAAGCTAACTGTTGCTTGCTGTGCATGTCTCTGTGTCCTCCTGGTGCTTTGTTTACCTGTAGGATTACATACGGTGGCTTATCTGAGACTTCTTTTGCAGCTGTTTCAGAAACATGCAGAAAGCCAAGACAGCAGCAGCAGTGTGGACTTCTCTTCTGCTTCCTTCACAAACATGAAAGAACTTGCTCGTCGCTTTTCACTAACGTTTGGCTGGGACCAAGTGAAATCCAGAGAATCTGTAGCCATGATACACAAGTATGTGTCATGTAACGTCACTGTCCGTGGTCATTGCTTTTGTTAGTTGTCTGTTTTATTACTCTGTTCTTTTGTTGTTTTTTTTTCTTCCAACAGGGAAGGGATTGAATTTGCTTTTCAAGGAGCTACTGGAGTAGAAGGAAAATGCTTGCCTCCTAACTTGAGCTTTCTGTTAATCATCAGTGAATTTTCCAACAAGCTGCTAAAGTCAGACAAAAGACTAGTGTAAGTTAAGTTCTTGTACACTGTCATACACAGTTTGTGTTTCGTGTATCGCTGTACGTGGGACTCTTGACCGTCAGTGTTGCAGAAGTTGCTCAAGAGCTTTTCAGAGAACCTTTAAAATCAACCCCCACCTGAGGTTGTTAGCTTGAAGAAACACTTGTTGAATTTTGTAGTAGTAGTAATTTTGGATTGTATGTGCAGTATGCATTCTAGATCTTTTCTAGACATAGCTGTGGCCACATACGGCAATTCTTCTAAAGGAAAGGGAGTGTTAATTTGGTGAAAGGAATTTGCAACTTGACTGGCTAGAATGCTTTTCTGAACAGAAAAGTAAGGCAGAAAAGACTGAGAGAGTGCCTGGATCATTCATTATTTGGTAATGATCTAATTCCACAGCTTCACGATTCAGTTACATGAGTTCCATGGAATATACGTGGAATAGAAATATACATGACTGTATTCATAATGGATATTCAAATTCAAGAATTTACTGTTTACAGGGGAATATGTTGTGGTCCAGTTGGGCCTGTGTTTTACAGTGGTTTAAATGTTTACATTTAATAATACAAGAGTGATAACCTTATTTTGGCATCATGGGGCAGTATGCATCTGAACAGAGAGATTTATGATTGTGTCTCTTACTCCTTTCTTCACCTGTCTCAACTCCAGTCATTTTTGAGAAGGAAGTAATGTTCTTCCTTCTGTGTGACCTTTGTCATTAGTTCTCTGTTCAGTGCTGTTTATTTGGGATCCGGATCTCTGCACTTCAGTCTTCTATTTACAGATACTGTAAAAACTATTGCAAAATATGTAACAGGTATTTCCATTTTCCTGAGAGCATATTTGAAGACATGGGAGTGTAAGATGAAACATTAGGACATAGCTGCCTTTTTGAATTTCCGAGCAAATCACTCCTGTACCTGACAGCAAAAGTTTCCTTTCGGAGAAGAGGTCAGCAGAAATGGAAGAAAAAACCCAACCATCACATCTTGCTCAGCCCTGTGTAACTTGTTTGCTCTTGTGTTACTTTGTCTTAAATCGGAGGATAACTGCCATGGGGATTACCAACCAGTTTTTGTGTAACAAGGGTCAAGAGTGGCAAAATGTCTGCTTTCCTGTTACTTTACATGACTTATTAATGATTGCCAGATACTCATACAAAGTATTTTAAAAAATGCATTCAAACCCAAAATGCAAAATACAGAAGAAAAATGTTTTACATAAACTGATTACAACTCCTGGTAAATTTCAAGTGGATAATCCATGAGTAGTGGTAACTTCTATTCTTGCATTTTTCCTGGGAGAGAATCTTTGAGATCTGTGACTAGAATTGGTTTTCATAGAATCATAGAATCACAGAATGGTTTGGGTTGGAAAGGACCTTAAAGATCACCTAGTCCAACCCCCTGCCATGGGCAGGGACACTTTCCACCAGACCAGGTTGCTCCAAGCCCCATCCAGCCCGGCCTTAGATACTTGCGGGGATGGGGCATCCACAGCTTCTCTGGGCAACCCGTGCCAGTGCCTCACCACACTCAGAGTGAAGAATTTCTTCCTAGTGTCTAATCTAAGTCTACCCTCTTTCAGTTTAAAACCATTACCCCATGTCCTATCACTACAGTCCTTCGTAAAGAGGCCCTCCCCGTCTTTCCTGTAGACCCCCTTTAAGTACTGAAAGTCCACAATAAAGTCTCCCCAGAGCCTTCTGTTCTCCCCAACTCTCTCAGCCTCTCTTCACAGGGGATGTACTTCAGGCCCTCTTTTATACAGTTTCTGTACAACTCTGTCCATGTTGTCTGGATTTTAGAGGCGTTACTATCTGTGTGGTGACACTTGCGCAACAAGCAGATTTTTGTTAATCTATCCTTGAAAAACTTTGTCACTTCACTTACCTCCAATGATCAGTTTTTAAAGAGAAAAATATTTCATCATTAACGTGGGCAGATTTCAAGCTAAACCCTGATAATTTTTTTCTTAGGACTATATTTAACTTTTTGACCAGAGGATGTATTCCAGAAGTATATTCCTGAATGTATTAGATACATTCAGGTAGGTTTATTCATTGCAAACATTTGCGGGAAGTACAGAACCTAGCAGGGAATGCACTTTGACTTCTGTTCCTACTGCTTTGGACCTTCCCACTGCTGCTGAGAACAAATGGGAAACAATAGAAATCACAAGGGGGGAAATTGCAGTTTTATCCGCAACTACATTCAGACGATGTTTCTAGAGTAACAGTTTCTATTCCGGGAGGCCTAAAATGCTTTGCAGGGGCTGGAGATTATATTTCCTCTTAGAAATATTTAGCTTTAGCTCCATCATAAATTACTGGATGGAATGTTTTAGGTCAACATGAACTTTTAGAAATAAACATCTGGTTATTTTCATTTTTATTATTAATCGTAGGATTGATGTCCAGGTCTGTATGTTAACATATGTGAATGTACCTGTAACAGATGAGATACAGAATATGGGCATTTGTTAGAAAGGAGTATATTTCAACACCATCGAAGTATATGGATTTTAACCTCCTCCCCTGTAATTGCCCAGGCTGTAGCAGTAAAATATCTGACTTGTCAATTGCTCTGTGCCACAAAATGCACACAATATATGAATTATTGAATAACAAGCAGCATGAAGGGCCCGATTCCTGAATCGGTAGGAGTCTTTCCATTGACACTGATAGCAGTTGGATCAGACCCTAAAACAGTAGTTATAATACACGCTTTTTTGAAACCAACAAATTCCATTACCAGGATTTCTTGATCCCTGGGGCCCCCAGAGTCCAGGACTCTGACTGTTCGAGAGTCGGTGCTTACCCTAACCTCCTCCCAGCATGGGTTTTCTTGCTTTGCAAAGCAAATGAAATGTCTGATATTTTCCAGGCCACACTCCTAATCAAAGAATGAATAATATACTGTACAGGCTGGTGTTAAAACTGTCACTTCTGGTGTTTGCTAAGGCGAGGTCTGTTTTAACAACACTGGGCTTGATTTTAAAGTGACGAGCTGTACCTGAAATGTGGTGAATATTCAGTTTCTAATCCCGAGTCAGACACCGGTTTTCTTTTCTTATTGTTACGCAGTAGGAATAGGTCAGAAAGACTTTGTCAGAAATGTCCTGTTTTTCAAAAAGGATGTTTGAAGGAGACCTCTTTGCTTCACCTGAGAATCGGGGAGGCCTGGTGTCAAGTCTCTGGATTGAATCGGGCAGAGCAGGGATTTGTACCAATGGTTCCCACATCCTGTGTGTTGTCGTAACTGCAGAGCTGTTAACTGCTTCTTGCAGACACTTGAAATTTTACTGGCAACCTGAGAGAATTGGATTGAGTTTGAGATGATATTACAGAAAAGTGGTTTAATTGGTTGTTCTTGGTTTTAATTTTGACAAAACAGGCACTCATGGCATAAATATCCCATTTCCTGACCTGCTGTACTACTGAATCACAAGGAGCATCTCTTGCCTGGGATCTCCTTTGTGTTGCAGTCCACGAGGCAGAAAAGGGCCACCAGGAGAAGGCGTGCATATTCGCGGAGTTCTGCGCTCTCCAGACTGCTCCTGGCAGCAGCAATTGGCAGTGACTTCTGCACAGGAAATTCTTTCTAGAGACTGATGTAATTCTGTAATTCCTGTGGATCTAGTGTTGTTTCTAATGCTAAAAATCAAGCACTCTGTTAGCTTCAAAGGCATTTACGTTTTAAATATTCAGAGATGTCAGATATTTCTGAGAAGAGGGATGCCCTTTCTTTTTCTTTAACAGGTCTGCCTGCACCCTCGGAGAGCAAAGGGAAAATACCTTTCTAACAATACCTTCCCTAGATATTGAGGGGAAAGATACTGAGTTTTCTTATGCTTGCTTTTGGTTCTCTCCAGGTATGCCTACTTACAGAGGTACATAGCAGAACCACTGCCTTGCAGAGGAGATGAATGGCAGCCACTGATTTGGTACAGAAACTCTTTATTGGCAAATGAAGATGAGGAGAGCTCTGTCCTTAGCAGTTCAGGAGAATGGTCCCCTGCGGGCACATCCAGGACATCTTTTAAAAGGAAATTCTCCAGTGGTATGACCGCTTTCCTATTCTGAATCAGCTGTATTTGCTTTGTCCCAGCTAAAAGGCACTTCACGCTTTGAATTAGCAGTACCACAGTATGCTGGATATTGTAGACTTTCCAGTTTGAACAGTGTTTTTTTTCCTTCAGCTTTGTTGCTGTTAAAAGTCTCTTTGTCACTCGGTAGCGGTAAGATTTGTCTGGAGACTTTGAGTAAGCCGAATTCAGGTAATCTTGAATTCTGCTTTGTACTGAGCTCTGGTGTTTGTGCCATGGAGACTTGGCTCATCGCTTTCAGTTGTTACAGGTGGTGTTGCTTGAGGCCCTGTAAATAATTGAGACAGGAGATGTATTTCCAGAAGCTGATTCAGATCTTCAGCCCAGGTGATCTGGGACAAATCATCTTCTAGGGTCCTTCTCTCTGTTGAATTTCTAGGGTGCCTGTAAGATTATACTCCTGACTTAAAGAGTTATAGTTAGGTGGGCTGCATCCAGGCTTTAGTAGCTGTCATGGACTTCTAATCCGTAATGAGGTATTCACTGTATGGATATGGTGGGACTCAGTTAAATGTAGTCAAGCCATTACGAAAACAATTCCCAGTACAAGTGCTAAGTGCTGAGGACATGTGCACTGGTATGTGGAGGAAAGGGAATTTTTCTAGAGCATCCTTTGGTTTCTTTCTCACCCTTCCTCAGAAATTTTCTTTTCAATGACTTGCCTTCAGAAAGTTTGTTCCTTTGTGTCCCAAAGGCCCTCCTTTCTTGAGGGTTATATAGACTCAGCAGTACTGATAGCACTTACAGACTGGGGCCAAGATCATAAATCTAGGTTACAAAGGTGACCGATGGGCAAATTAAATGGATTTTCTTCTATATGGCTTTTAGCTGGCTCCTGCAATAAATGAATGCTTTGCTACAAATCTCCCTTTGAGCTTGGCCTCATTGCTTCACTGCTGTGGGGTACGTGTTGGAAGTGTCCATCTCCAGACCTCTGAGGGTGAGGCTGAAGAGTGAGCTTGTTCACTGTCTGTTACAGGGTCTTTGCCTGAAACCAGCCAGACTGAAGCAACAAGCAAAGCTCCAGAGCTGCAGTGTGCTTCCCAGCTGGCCTCTGCAGCAGGCAAAAGCAGAAAGAGGCTGAAATCTCAGGAGATGCACTTGCAGGAACATTTGCCATTCCTTTGTCCAGGAGGGCTGCAGAGAAAATACTGGTGAGAGTTTTATGTCTTACAAGCTGCTTCACTTGTCCCTGGTATTGACAGTTGGGGCCTCTGTCCACCTCTGTTTCTGCTTTTTGTAATACTTCTATGGGCAAAGGGTGTGTGCCCCTCCTGTCTGTTATGGGCTGTGTTCCAAGGATAGCTTGGGTTTTCTGTTTCCTCAGTCCAATACCTACATTTGCTGCTTTAGCCTCATTGTCCGCCATTGTCACAGGGCTTCCAAGCCTTCTTGGACTTAATACCAAGTGTGTGGAGAAAAAGACAAGGAAGGAGGAAGGTTCCCTGTCCCATTTCTCTTGTCTCTGGTCCTGATTACAGGGCTGTGGTAGTTGTTATCCAGCTGCAGCAAACAGCCAGGTTCTGAGGAGTGTTGTCTGCATCTGTGGAAATGAAAGAGGATTCGTGTCTCTGCAGATCTGCTCTTAACTACTATGTAACTGGTGGCTTTCTTTTAGAGAGGTGCATGTCTGTCCAGCAGGCGCACACATCTGAGTGAAACCCCACAGAACTTGCATGCAGGAGAGGTAGTGCAGAAATATGGAGGCTGGAGTCTGCTTTTGAGCTCTGCAAATGAAGCACCGTGGGTGCTCAGCTGGGATATTTTCCTTTTAACACCGTTCATTTATTGAGGTCTTAGCTGCCAGTTCCCATATTGGTAGGTTAAAAGATGAGATGCAAATCCCAGTTTTTCAAGTTTTGGACACCTGTTGAATAGACCTGGTGAATACAAGTAAAATAGAACAAAAACATATTAAACATGAAGTTAGCCCCTTTTAAATGAACGTTTTGTTTCTGAACTGCTTTATTGGAAATTCCTCAGAGTATAATATCTTCCATACCTGGGAAGTACTGGGCCAGAAACTTCGAACTACCTTACATGCATATCTCAGCAGCAGATATTAATAGGTGAACAACTCTGCCTTAAGCACACTTGTGCAAAGTGCAACCTCTGTTACAAGTTTCTCAAGACTTAGCTTTTTTTTATTCCTCCCCCGCCCCCCACCAGCAAAGATGAGATTAAGACAGAAGCTGTCTCCAAGGAGAGTCAAGCAGAAGACACAGCTGAAGATGTCGATGTTGATGTGGTTGGTCCAGACCAGGTAATTCTGGCTCGGGTTTCCCAGCTCTGAGGACAGCTGTAGTTGAGGTGGGTGAGTGCGAGTTCAGGATCTTACGCGTACCCACCTAGCAGCGAAGGGGCTGGTCTTCTGTGGTCCGTTTCAGGCTGAGAAAAGGGGTTTCCCCCTCTTCCCTTCCCTTCCCAGCTGCAGCTGCAGTCTCCTTCAGCTTGATCTGCATTTTTAAGGCAATTCTTACTGTAGCATTGAGACATCCTTGGGTACTTGAACACCAGCTAGGACACATTAAGAGGAGGATCCAGTTTCCTTTTTGCCCCGTACTGTGAAGCTTCTTGATTAAGAGCCATTTGCTGCAGTTGCTTCATGTTACTGACACATTTCAGAGATGGCACTGCTGCACAGCCTGCAGGGAATGTCTGCTTCAGACATGGCATTTGCATTGTGCTCTTCAGACTGAGAGGCTCGGAACGTATCTGAGCACTGGTCAGCCCAGGGCTCTTGCTGGAGTATCCCTTGTTTCTTGTCCTTTTCCAGTCAAGGCTTTTGAGGAGATTAAAGTCTGCAAACCAGCTGGGGATTTGAAGGGAAGCATGCGAAGGCTGTGGGCTTGGAGTGGCAGCCAGTGTAGCCTGAGGGTTGTCTTGTGGGCACTGATTGCCCTTAGGAGCAGATAAAAGTTTGGCAGAACTGCAGCTGTCTGCCTGGGTGTCAGCTCAGCCCTGGAATGGATACTTGCAGCAGGGAAAGACTTTTAGCCCTTTGGGCCAGTGGAGTGCAAGGACTCAGATAAGGTGGTGGGCACCAGGGGTCTCGCAGCGGCGACTATACTGAAAGGGAGGGAAAATGAAAGAGGCCATGAGGTTTCCTGTGCTGCAGCTAATCGCGACCCTCCCATCCTCTCAGGGTTTGCACTGTCAGCCACTGGAAGGGGCTGAGTGGTTCCTTCAGGTTTTCCTTCTGTATTTCCCCCTGCTTTCTGAACTTCTAGTAGAATGTTAAACCCAGTGTTTGGCAGACAGTTTTGTTTTTTTTTTTTTTTGCAGTGAGTCAGGCAACCCCTTGATTTCCAGTGGCTCTGGTTTTCTGGGATCTAACAGCCACATTCAAAGACCTTATATGATTTCCGACTTATTTTTAAATGAGTTTTTCCTGTAAAGTTGTGCAAACGGTTTCTTTTTCATATTTGAGGGGGTGTGTGCTTTTTTGGTATTTTTAAAGAGGACTAGAAGGAAAAGAGACTTCTACCTTTTTTCCCAGTCATATGCCTGTTAAAATGTAGACCGTTGGGACCATGTGCTTGGAGCAGCTCCTATTGAAGATAGATAATAAAAGAATTCAAACCCATGGACCAAGATCGAGGCCATACAGAAAGTGCACTACTTACCTAGTTTGTGGCTGTTCCCTGCAGTGCCTTTTCTGGGCTCCTTGTGGTATAGAAATGGTTCTTCCCTTTTGGGGAAGCTAAATATAGTGCTGTCCAAGAGGCAGCTACGGCCAAGCTGCTAGATGGTCAGATGCTACACTCTGAATGCTTATGTGCTCTTACATGGTGTTTTCTTCATAGAATGAGACTGACTTAAATCTTTTTTCTTGTGGTATAGGACAGTTAAGACACCGATAGGATAAATGGAAGTGAAGAACACGCTACCGATTTTTTTTCTGCAAATTGTTTAACTGAAAGTGGGGTTGTGGCGGCATCAACCAAGGCAGCAGGAGACGTGTATCAAGGCAGATCTCTGCCTGTAGGCACCCACCCAGAACCAGTTACTAGCACTGCTTTCTCCACACTGCTGTGCGTGGGGGTTGCTGACTTGGCTGTTGTGCTTCTAAGGCTGTGGGCATTATGAACGTCGTTACTCAACTGTATCCTGGTCCTTGATTCCGCCTTGGAAAAATTCCCAACCTAAGGACTGGAATCAGAGTATTGACAAATACAGAGTCAAAACCTCTGATGAGACAAGCTTGCTGACATCGGCGCAGGGGCAGTGCCCTGCTGGAGGGATTCTTTACCGTTTGAGAGGACCAAGATGGGTGTCTGTCTACTTGTTTCCTTGTACCTGATGCCAGGGAGGAAGGAGCCCGGCCCAGATGTGAACGCTGTGACCTGCTGGGAGATGCAGTGGCACTTGGCAGTGCCATTTCCTGCCTGTAAAATGGAAACCCTGGAACAAATCATCTGGAAGTATTTCTACATCCTAGTGCTTACAGAGACACAGTTAGAGGTCTGCAGGGATGAGGATGTGTTCCCAGGAGGCTTGCATCACGGCTTCTAAGTAAGAAAGAAAGAAACAGCAGACCGGTTGACTTAGTATTTTCCTCTGGAAGAAATCCTTCATGCAGTGATCACATGGTATTTACTTGGAAAACAGAAAACCTGAAAAGACAATGTAAATAGACTGTAAATACGGCCCTTCGAAATAGGTTTTTTTCAGTTAAGAATTTGCAAATGATCTTCACTCAGTATTTCAGAGGCAGTAGGCTTGGGAGTCCTGGCTGCTTTCGCTGACCCTTTGGCACTGCTCCATGGAATTGTACGTTGCATTAATCCTATCATCAGCTTTCATTTTTTATATATATATATATATATTTTGGATGATAACACTGTAAAATAAACTACAGAACTATTGCTATCCATTAGTATGGAAGGTGCAAGTGCTATTCCCACACTAAACCCGGAGAAAGAACAGCAGCAGTGCTGTCGGCCTTCTAGTCTTCCCTGTTATTAAGCAGACTGAGAAGGGAGCTCTCGCAAACACAGAAGCGAAAGCCACGGCTGTCTCCCATGTATCGTCCGTCCTGAAGGGGCAAGAGTGAGACGATTACGTTTCAGTCTGCGTAGCTAAGTGTGCGGTAGGCTAATGCAAGGGGACAGGTAGGACGCCATATGGTAACGCCACTTCTCTCACAGTTCCCCTGTGCCTTGGTCAGTAACCCCCTGTACGCCTGGACTGCGATAGCGGTGTTTCCCTCAGCCGTCTAGATTTGTGAATCCAGGCCTAAACTGTAGCAGGGAGGCAGGATACAGCTGGACTAGGCAAACAGTCAGACCTAGGACCCCATCAAATGTGGATGCTTTAATTTTTGTAACAAAGGCCGAGGGATGGAAATTATCCTTCTGGGGAAAGGTACAGTAATCATTATAGTTTGTGTATTGTGAGAAAAGGCATTTCCACAATAACACCATCGTTTGCTCTACTCGCCCTGTGCAAATCCTTTTTTCCTAAAGGGACTTGGCTAGCATATATATAGAGATAGTATAATAGAGAGCAGGGTTTGACAGGCACTTCGTTAAACACAGAGTGGCAACAGCAGCTGCCAGCTCTGCGGAAGACAGCCACCCAGCACTGCAGCTCTGTTCAGTGGTGGAATGTCACTGTGTGATGAGAAAGCCCTTGCCTGTTTTCAAGCCCCCTTTTTTTCAAAAAAAGGGGTTCCAGCTGAAAGGTTTCAGGCACGGAAAAGCAGCAGGCCACCATCTCTTAACGGCACGGGCAGTTCAGGATGATCCTCCAGAGAGCCAGCTGGTCATCCTTTCCCACAGCACCTTAGGGAACAGAGCATAACATAAACGCTCTGTGTGTCTTCACCATTTAAAAACCCCAAACCATGGTTGAGTAGTAAAAGGTATCCACCTGACCAACAGAGAAATTTTATATTGATGGGTTTCCATTAAAACTGGAATCATCAACCCTGATTTTCTTTTTAAGAATCCTTTGAAGGGTATTAAAAGGACTTGTTTTCCTTTGTAAAGCTCCCCAGCAGACAATGAGGTTTGTAAGTCTCTACATGAGATTGTGTGATGAGTTGAGTGGAACAGATTTCTCTGTACCACTTCCAGCTGCTTAGCAACACTGTCTTTTGGATGAAGAAAACCCTGCTAGACCTCGATTGCTTTGAATATGCAGCTTGGTGTAATTAGCCGACCAGACTGCGTATATGTCTCAGCTATCATATCTTAAGTTCATTACTAGTAAGAAATGAATTGTATGCAGTACATACATAATAATTAGAAGTGTTAAATTACATGTATGAAAATCTTTATTTGAAAATACAAACATGACCTTTAAACATTTTAAACAGATCTACACTGCAACCAAAAAATAACTTACATCTTTTTGTACATTTTTTTTCCCCCAACAAAATCTGTTTAACAGCAAGAGTGAGGCAACAATTTCAAGCTGCTGTGACACCGATGAATAGCCATGGAATGTGTCAATAGCAAACAACTGAAGGGAGGGACAGACAAAAGCAATGAATGCCCACAACAAATTAGTGCACATCACTGATCAAGTAACATTTATACAAGGGATTTTAAAAAAATTGGTTCCTTCTACATGAATTAACACACTCATTTTGGATCAAGTATGAACACTAAAACAGACTTCATTTTTAAATAATCAAACACTGAAGTTTAAAAGGGCAAGCAAAATGAAAGTTGTGGCAGACAAGGACTACACAAAGAAGTGAAGCAGCTTGTCTCAGGTGTTCACTTTCCTCGTGCACTAAGACACTCGGCTTGTCAATGCGAGCTGAGCCACGCACTCACAGTCGCGTCCCTTCCTTGCCAAGGCATAAAACCCCTAGGGCTGCCTGTGAGCATGTAAGCGCTGCAGGCCAGGTATAAATTGTCTCCTTACCTCCCATACCAGGACAGGAATACCTGCTCACGGGTGGCATGGAGATGGTCAGTGCACCACACATCAACTTGAGAATTATACAGTTCTCTTAAAAACAGTAGATTATTTTTCTCTAAAGTCAAATATTGTTATTCTTGCAAAAAGGAATTACACAACATCTGTAAATAAATATTTTAATTATTTTACAAACTATAGATTATTGAATAAATACAAAAAGTTTCATCATTCCATACAAATGCGCTTCTTCTATTTAAAAGGTAGTGTAGCGATTAAATATTTTTAGCACAAAACTAAGCTGACTTCTTGGAAACAAACCCCACTGAAAGGTATAGGTGTGTAGCAGACCTGCTGCAGACTGTCCCTTCTCTTCTGCAAGTGCTGACCATCGGTAACCACTACTCAAAGTCCTCTTCATAGTCATACTCATCCAAGTCTACATCAGCCAGATGGGAAGGCATTTCAAAAAATGGTCTTTTTTCCATTTGATACTTTAGGACATTGGCCTTCTGATGGTCTATGGGATTCAGTTCTGCTTCATACCTAGGAGTGAGCAAAAAGAGATAAAGAGTCTAGCTATGTCAGGAAGTGCCTAAAAATTAGAACGCTAACAAGGCACCTGCAGGAAGAACATAATTTCCAATATTTTATATTTACAGTAAAGAAAAATGTAACCGGCCAGCAGCACTACGTTTCTGTAATAATTAAATTTAAGCTAGCTTACTCTTGCCACGTGCAGAACTCATTGAGATACACAGCTTTACGGAAAGGATTCGAAGCACGCGCTGCAAGTAGTCCGCTGGAGCAAGTTAGAAATGGCCCAATGCAAGACTTAAGTCCTTGACAGAAAGCCCTCAATTTCTTCTCAAGAAAGCTGAAATTAGGCTCAATTAGGAAGAACAAACTAAACAAACCACAGTAGATACAACAGAAGAGAACAAATACTGGATTGAAAGTCTTATTACAATGTGCCCGAGTACAAAGAACCAAGAGTAACCATGTACTGAAAGCAAATGCTAGAAAGCAAAAGCCAACTGTTTACCCAGAAATTACTGATAACCACATGCTGCTGTTGAAAATGAACGGACAGATAACAAAATGTAATGTCTAACTAACTCAGGTCAGTGAAGGCTAATATTTAAAAAAGATCAGCTTCAGCACTGTTTAGGTGGGATCAATCTCTAATTGATAGCTGTTTAAAAAAAGTAAATATACATCTCTGCAGAGATTTGTCAGATTAAAGAAGCAACCCTTTCGTGGGCTAGGCTGACTCAGGTTCACGTACACCCTCCCCAGTGCTACTGAACCTTATCTCAGCACATGATTATTTCCATCTACTTCACAAGACTAGGCAAAGGACGAGCTTTAGATGTTGCAGTATCTTCTTCAAATGTGACTTTATAATGGCATTACATGGTGAGTAGAAGAGTTCTTTCAGAGAAAGACAGGTCAAAAAAGCCCCAACCCCCGCCCCAAAAAACCGCAAACCCCAAAGAGTTAAGTACTAAGGATCCATTATGACCAATATAATAGAGTAGCATTAATAACAGTGGTGGGAAGCAGAACAACATTTTCAGTTGCAAATGCAATTCTGTTAAAACACTTCATCGATGAACTATGAAACATCTTAAGCTGGCTTCACCACCATTTTCAGTAAAAAAAAATAAAAAATTATGCTTCAGCAACATCAGGTAACGATTAAGCAGTGAGTAAAATTAGTTCCTGATTTTCTTTCCTTCTTTTCTGTTACTTCATCCTTCCCACAGGTATTAAAGTCTCAATTACATGAGCATCAGTCAGTGCTTAGGCAGTGAACAGAATACCTTGGCTTTCTCCCACAAGCTCACCACTGATTTACACAGGAAACAAAAGTCATCTTAAGAATTACGTTACTGAGTTACACATTTGAAAAGGATTTGGAAGAAAGATGCATATTCTGTCGTTAACACCAGTTTTGGCTCACACACCTGTAACTTATAGTCTTCTACACCATTAATTCCTACTTTTTAGAAGGACTTTTTTTTTTTCTTTTTTACAGGGAAAACATCCTGAATGTACCTTTTGGATTTGTTTATTGCATAGTGATACAGAGAGGTGACAGCAGCTTTTCCAGTCATTAAAAATGGCAGCGTGAGCATCTCTCAGATACTATTTGCAGGTTCTATCCATCCTGTACTCAGAAGACTGTTATTCAGACATTAGTGGACCAAATTAAAATCCCACTCTCTTCCAAGGCTTTGGTGGCCTTGTGGAACATCACTTCTACTCCTTTCCAAGACATTTAAGTTGATGTAATTTAGAAACACTGTCCCAGTGTTACACATCTGGGCACTGAAATTATTTGAGTTACTTCTCACAGCACTAGAAAGTCTATTGCCACTTCCCAGCACAGAAGTTTTTATAAAAATACAACCATACATCGACAACACCTCTAAAAAGTAATTTTTCCCCCTCCTCACATTTATAAAGCTCATAGAATGTAAAGAAAACAGCCTATTTCTAGACTTCTGTGTACCACCCTCAAGTTTCAGATCAACTGTTTTAATATGAATGCCAGGAAAATATTTACTGTAGGATGTAATAAAATGAAAAGGTTATACTGGCTTGTCAAACAGTCACTTCAGTTCAGGCAGGCATTACAACCTTTTAAGGACAGTGAGTGATTTTAAGGAAGTCTTTGTACAACACAATAACTTAAGATGCTCATAATAAGTTTTTGTTAATGTTTTTGTTCATTAAACTCTCCTAACAGGGGCAAGGAAACTTTTAGTAGTCTTGTGTTTCCTCTCACATTCAGCAATAGAAAATAAGCTTCATATTGCAGGACAATTGTATAAAAAACCCAAGATAGATCAGACAGTCCTGCTTTGGTATTCAGTTTTGAAGACACTTTTGCTAACCTTCACTTTTAGAAAGCATTCAAACCAAGTCAGACTTGACAATGCGTCCCTGAGCCAGATCAGAATGCTTTTCCTCTCTAGATTTTTATGTATTTGCTCACAACTTAAATTCAGTTGTGTGTTTGATACACAGTTTGGAAAGTATCCTAACTTTGCTCTTTTTTAATAAAGAATCTCAATTCAGCAGTTTAAATCGTAAAATCACAGAATTTTTTAGGTTGGAAAAGACCTTCAAGATCAGAGTCCAACCATTAACCTAGCACTGCCAGGTTCATCACTAAAGCATGTCCCTAAGCACCACATCCACACATCTGTAAAATAACTGCAGGGATGGTGACTTAGTTTTCACAAGGTTCTGACCTAAGGGTAGGCAGAAATCGCTAAGATGAAGCGTAATACTTGTTTCTATTTAGTCAATCCAAATACATCTTACACGCGGTTGTGTATGTGATACTTGAGGCACTTTGACAAATTATGAAGTGGTAGGTAATGGAGACAATGAGCATTACTATCTATACTCCAAGGAAACAAAGCAGCAAAACTTCAGGAGCACTTAGATAAAAAACCAACAACTTTTATCCATCTCTGTGGAGGGCCAACAGTTAAGCCATGGTCAAACCCAACTAAGGATACAGAAAGGAATTAGTTAAATGCATGATTTTTTGGGCAGTGCTTCCAGAGCATGCAATATTTTTTCTTTGTCAGCTTTTTTTCCTACAAGATCTGTGTCAAATCCAGTAATGCCAGAAACAGAGGCAACATGCAACCAAAAAGTTGCTTGAGTTTACAAACACCAGGCTCAAAAGAAATGAGAAACTGGATGTTTCAGCATCATACATCTTTTCTCCTCCAAATCCCAGTGTACTGCACTACACTACTCTTTTAACACCAAACTGTTTTCTTTAAGGAGTGTATTTACACAGTGAAGGAGCGTATTTTCAAGTTTTAGAGTTACTAGGATTCTGCTTTATATACCGTAAGTTCCATAACATTGTCTGTATTACTTAAGCTGTAATTACATGGACGTATAAAGACAGCTGTGCCTATACCACGGAGAGAATGAACTTGATAGAAGTACCAGAAAAACTAAGTGTCTAAGACCTGTTAGAATTCTGTTTACTGAAGAGTGAAAATTTAAGGTAAATTTTTAAATATAATGCAAAAGTTTAACTTAGAAACTAAAATACAAAATGTTTCTCATTTTGTCCACTTCCTGTGTAAAGCCATAAAACCATGGTGTCAGGTACACCTTGCATACATTTTTTTTGTGGAAAAGAAGTGATTTGACCCAAAGGATACTGGCTGTGAATTTTGCAGCTTTTATTTTCATCAAGAGCAGATATCTTGGGGGGAGGGGAGGGGGATGGGAAATGCATAACCCCCCCCCCCCAGATTTATCCTGAACAATAATCACAAAACTGTGCTTAGCTCAGAAACAGCTGTAGTCAACGAGCTCATAACTGAGTCAGAATAAAAGCACCTCGAGGCTCTTTATATTTCATCTGCACTCATGAGTGAAATCGTGCCCAAAGTTTATCTTAGAACTTTACAAAATTTCACTTGTCTACTACAGCCCAGCAATTTCAAACCTTTAATCAGAGGTGCTGAGTAACATGACTTCCTGACCTGCAGGTCCCTTACTACTAATGTCAAAAGGATATTTTGCCTCAGATGAGTTCCAGGTGCATATAGTTCAGATACCGCATAGGGTCTTAGGAGGGAAAGCTAGAGGAAAAGTTGAAACCCTTCCTTGGCCACCTAGCTTCTACAAACCATACAGTATACGACTGAACCCTGAGCACGTCTTAGGTGACAACAACCCTAGCTTCTCTGGGTATTCTGCAGCAAAGCTAGAAGAGACCTTAAGAGCTGTAAGACAGAGAAATAGGATCTTAATGGAATCCAGGAGATCTGCTTTTAACTATCAACTTTCAGGTGAGCTTGAGACAAATTCAGTCAAAAACCATCTGAATTTGACAACTTCATATCTGAAAATGGGAAAAATGGGCTTGCCACTTAAATTCTATAAAGTCGCATCAGCAGCAGAATTATAAAACAGAAAGGTGGAGACACAACTTCTGCTATAGAAGCAGACGGACCAGCAGGAGAGAGAAAAAACAAGCCTAAAATAAAGGTGTAAGTGGTTCTAGGTAAGATTTAAGACGTTAGTACCTGAAGGCTTCCAAATGCCATTAATTTCTGTGTCAAGCTTAGACTCTCAGGCTGACCTGCTGATGCACTGATTTACTGTGTTACATTAAGGGAGCCCCTCTGACACACGGAGATGACGGCAGACGCTGTAGGGGTGGCAGGCACTGTAGGGGCTGGTCACACCCTGTCAGGAGCAGCTTAAGTCCACCAGTAACTTTTTTAAAATGTTGACTCCTGATGGTTTAAATGTGTTAATTTCAGAAGGGCCAAAAATCTGAATTCTTCACTGGTTTAGAAGAACCCCACCTGTTTTGTCAACCAAGTTCCAAATACATAGCATTTTGCTGCCAGCCAGACTGAAGAAGCTGTTCGTTTCTCTGATCCCTCACATTTAACTATTATACTCAGCATTAAAGCATCTCAAACAAGAGTCAAAAATGCACATACCTATGCTGTACCTTCCCGAAACTTAGCTTATGACCTTAAGAGATTAAACAAGATAAAAAACATTGAAGGTTTAATATTGCCTAACTTACAGCACAGCAAAGCTTCAGTTATTTTTGGCTTGTTAATTCTGTAATATTAATCAATTCTAGCAGAGGATTCCATGAAAAGTTAAAGAGCATGATCCCCCTTAAAGCTGAAGAGGCCGGGCGATGATAACGATTCTTTCCCTCTCCTCTCTCTTTCCTCATGTGCTTTCTTTGACAAAGTTTCTTGAAATCCATGTGCTAAGAGGATTTTACTTTCTCAGGCTTTAAAGCACTCTTAAATATCAAGCTGGTCATTCTCTCAATGCATGGCAAGAACCAGATATTTTAAAATGGAATATCGATGCATGAAATGCAGGAAAATATTTTCTCTAAACTGATCCATCAACTTAAGGCCTAAACTAAGTTACATTTGTACTTGTTTTCCTTGTCTTTTTAAATAATGAAAACAATGAATGGCAAATACAGGACTTGGGATTCCAAGAGGTTCTGGGAAAAGTAAAAGTGTGATTTTGAAACAGCAAGATCAATTATCTTATTTACTCCTAGAGAACTGTGAGAAAATACTTCTAAGCTGATACAATGGAATTCAGAAGTGAGGTATTTGCCTCCCAAAGCTCTTAATGAAGCTCTTAATTCATTTAACAAGCAGCTACAAAAATAGTTGTATTCTGTTCAAAGTTGAAGCTTTTTCAAGTCTTACTTCTTCCCCAAATTTGAAGTAGGACCTTTTCTGTTACAAAACCAATGTGATCACAAACTGTTAAGGAATATTTAATCTGAGATAAATGAAAGGTTCTTCCCCTCACGGAGCACATGGCTAAACACGACAAACAGCAACGTTCTACAAAAATAGCATCAAGGATGGCAGTGACAGTGAGGCTCTACATTAGTAGAGAGGATTTGTACCAACCATCCCGCTACATTCTTACCCGTCATTCCACTGGTCACTTGCTGCCTCTTCTGCTACCAAGATATCGTACTCTTCAGCAGCATACTTTTCCCAGTCAGAGATCTCTTGGCTTTCACCTTCACCATCCTAAACAATCACATTGCAAGTTATACAAAACCGCATTAATTGTAAGCACGTTGCTAAAAAGACTTTTAAAGCTTCATACTCACCCGCATCATAGAAAACTGATCCTTCTGTTCATGGTCAAGGTATTTTTCAATGTTGAAAAAAGTATCAAAAAACACATTTGTCAACTTACATCGTTTTAAATCATGCAGAGTAATTTTTCCTGTAAAGAAGATTATGAGACGAGATATTTAGAGCTGGAATTATCTTTTGTCCAAAGAGGAGGAATTTTATTCAAAAGTTAAGTCATCATTATGCTCAAGAACATTTGTCACCAGTGCTCAATGCAATGGGAAAAAAGTGAATAGATGAAATACACACCTAGAGATGCGTCCTTCAAAGTGGACAAAACTTTGGAATTTTTCAGATTTGTTACTTGCTTTAACTGTCATCCTACTGCCCTTCAATACGCTGGAGTGAGATGCAGTCTACCTCGCTTAGCTATTAAATATCAATTAAGAGAATTGTCTAAGCTTCCTCAAGAGACTGAAGTCTCTCCAGTGAGCTAGCCATTCCTTCCCAGGAACTGCTTGGGTAGCAGGTAGGTATCTCCTCTGGCAGTGGCCCTTTCTCTTCCCTGACTTGAAAATCTATGACAGAGATGACAGTGTGTGACTATACTTCATAAAGATGAATTTTTTGTAGAAATCAGTTTGCACACTTGTCCAGCCTGATCAATATTTACTGCTCGAGAGGAAAGCTAAACGTTTAGTGGTGTTTCATTTGTTTTTTTATAAAGTGATACTTTAAAGACTCAAATCAACAGATCTGTTAAGTGTTAGAAGTATTTGTCAGGTTTCTCAGAAACATTACCTTATTTCAAAGCTGAATATTAAGCTACTGCAGAAAGACTGAAAAATACCTGATATACAGGGAAAGACAGATGACTATCCTTAAAACTCCCCTTTATTGATTCACCTGAAACATGGCAAATCTGCTGTTGTCAATCAGAGAGGGGCTAACTGCAGGTGTTATGGAAGAGTTCAATAAAAGACAGACTTAGAACATTTCCTCAGCATACTTTCCCAGCCTCTAACGAGGTATAACTCAAGGACATCAGAGGGAAGCAAAATCTGAATCCCATTTGGAAATGGTTGCCACGCTTGTGTCTGTTGCCATGTGAAGGGCCTTAGTGTATTCTGCCTGGCTTACAGCTGATGCTCCAGAACGACGCAAATCCCTCATGACACCTGTGTTGTATCTGTCAGACCCACACAGATGTCTGATGTGCTGGGCCATCTCAAGTGGCAGCAACTCACAACCAAGCAAACGATTTCAGTCCTAGTTATATAAGTTCCCAATTTAAGTTTGGCACCTAAATTTGGTTCAGCGATTTGCTCTCAGGTTTCCACTTAATGCAATGAGAGCATAGGTATGTAACACTCACATAGATGCCTACCATTGTCTCTCAAAGGCCAACAAAAAACCAGAATAAAACTGAGATAATTAACTTGGGTGTCCACAAATTAAAGGATTTGCTTTTTGGTACACAGAGCATCCTGTAGCACACTATACCACAGTTTAGCTGTAACTGTATGAAAACACCTTCTTTGTTTCAAATCTACCAGCTGAAATGTCATTTTATGGTGCTGAGTTTTGCATTAGGAAAACAGAAGAATTTTTTCTTAATCCACCTTTTAAATATCACTCAGTTTTTATAATAAACAAACAACGCTTCACAACTGGCTTTCATTTTTGTTGCCCTGAGTAACTCTCATCTTGGTGTGTTCCCCTGCCTCCTTTTATCATCTTCATGACACAGAACAGATACATCAGTCTTGTTCCATCTGAAATGCAGAACAGAAACATTATTGAAAATGTCTGCCTTTCAGAAGCTAACGTACAAGACTGGAAGGGAACCTCCGAGTTCAGGAGGCTATTGTAGGCAACCACATAACCTAAGTATGTTCCTCACAGCTTGCTTCACTTGTCCTGAAATGTTTCCCACCACCCAGGGTGGGAAATCACCAATCATAGTGTTGGCCTGGGACTTCATTCCACTGATACCTCGGATTGAGTTTCCAGTTTACATATACTTAATACTAATTTTTCATTTACAATTTTTTTTTATCTGCATGTTGTCACCTAGAAAATACATTTTAGCCTGGGTTAAATAAGAGCATGAAGCTTTAAGTTCTAGTTTTCAGCTACTTCAATTCCCTCAGCATGCAAACAATTATGTCTCAGTAAGAGACAAGAGACAACTACCTTTTTAAAATAAAATCGATTTTATTGTAACATAAATATTCTTAATACTAGAAAGAAGGTGGGCAATAAGACTATTACTAATTGATTCTCTAACCATAATTGTACAGACAGTAAACAGAAGCACCATCTTACACACAGAACTATAGTGACACTTGACATTCAACTAGGAAAAACTCAGTGCTACATCTGGAAGTGTCTTAAGTGTGAAACACTAGCACAGTCCTACAGTCACTAAGCAAAAGCATTAAAAAGAGATGGTCAACAATCTTCTACCACAAAAAAGAGCAAACATTAGTATATGAGATAGAGGTTGCTACTGCTATCAAACTCTTCAAGAGCAAATAGGCGAATTCTAAATTTACTGCAATGCAGAGTCTGCATAATAATAGCAACCAATGGTATTCCAAGTCCTCTTACACACTGAAATTCGTACTAAAAAGTGTAGCCATAACAAGGGTTATTAGTGCTAACTGTGGTCAAGTGTTGAGACATTAAGTGTAGATACAAGCTGACCTCAGTTGTGTCAAGTTCAACAAATCCCTGAAGAGACTAATCCATCATGGTTACAACAGTTTTATCAACTTAAGACAAATACCAGGAACAGCACAGGGGTCATGAACATACAAGATACCACTCAGTAAAATGTCTACTAAGGCATACAAAAATATTTTCAGTATTGAGCAGCACAGAAGGGCAAATGTGAAGTGAGCATGATGCTCGCTTCCCAAGGTTTTTTCCAGTGTAAAATGTAAGCTGAATTTTCATCAGCTAAAAATCGTATATGTCAAATGCAGGAGAGCAGAATTCAGGTTGATGAAGGTTCAAATGAATGTAGAAAACAGCCAAAAACCTACGACCAGTTTAGGATTCAGTTATTTTTAAGCCCACTGGCATGAACTTCCTAAGGGCAGCTTAAGCTTCTAAACTAAAAAAGTCATTACTGATCTAGAGACAAACATTGTTTAAAAACTGTTGCCTCTGAAGAAATCCCAATTAAATGAGTACTGGAACAGGTAAGAGGCCAGTGAACAGAACAGTCAACAGCTTTTCTTGAGAACATCACCTTAGCCACATAGTGACAAAACGGCTACAAGCCCAAAATAAAAGCTTACAAGGAATTTTAAAGCAGCATATTAATTTTTACTATGAAAATTATGCATGCCATTGGAAGACCATCCGATTATTAAGCTCTAACAGACTTCAGAGAAAAGTCAACCTAAAGGCATATTCTTTTAAAGGTAATTGAATGCTCTTAAGGGTGCACTAAACTCCTAATCCAGAAAAACAGAAGTTACAGATGGAAAAGGATTTTACCTTCACATTGTGGCTTCACGAGATCCAGCATCTGGCACAAACAGTCTTCAAATGGCAAAGGTTCTATGGCCATGTTATCTAATTTTTGGCACTGTTCTTCATAAAAATATTCCAATTCATACATAGACAAAGCACCGTCCCCATCAAGATCCATGCAGCGAAACCAGTATTCAATGCTGAAATTCAGTAATTAAGAGCAAAGAACTGCTTACACAAGTTATTATAGAATTTCAAGAATGGATGTTGCCCGTTTTTAAGGCTACACTACTTACAGATGCAAAACTAGACTGAAGACTACATTCCATAATGCCATAGAAAGTCTTTTAACACCATCTATTGTGGTAAGTTGCTGGCATTTGCCATGGCACACATTACTTCATTTTAAAACACACTTGTTAATTGAGTGGGTGAAGGAGGAAAGGATTAGAACATGTGGTTTTACACAGAAACTCAAGGGAGCCAATGAAAAATCAAATTAGAATCATAGAATTGTTTAGGTTGGAAAAGACCTTGGAGATCATAAAGTCCAACTGTTAACTCAGGACTGCAGAGTCCACTACTAAACCATGCTACTGTGTACCCCATCTAGGCTTTTTTTAAATACCTCCAGGGATGGTGATTCTACCACCTCCCTGTGCAGCCTGTTCCAATGCTTCACCACCCTTTCAGCGAAGAAGTTTTTCCCAATATCCAATCTAAACTGCCCCTGGTATACCCTGAGACAGTTTCCTCTTGTCCGGTCACTAGCTATTTGGGAGAAGAGACCGACCCCCACCTGCCCACAGCCTCCTCTCAGGCAGCTGTAGGGGGCTACTAGTAAGGTCCCCCCTGAGCCTCCTCCTCTCCAGGCTAAACACCCCCAGTTCCCTCAGCTACTGCTCATAAGCCTCGTGCTCCAGACCCTCCACCAGCTGCGTTGCCCTTCTCTGGACACGCTCCAGCACCTCCACGTCCCCTTGCAGTGAGGGGCCCAACCCTGAACACGACATTCCAGGTGCGGCCTCACCAGTGCCCAGTACAGGGGGACAGTCGCTTCCCTTGTCCTGTTGGCCATGCTGTTTGGGACACAAGCCAGGATGCTGTTGGCCTTCTTGGCCACCTGGGCACACTGCTGGCTCGTGTTCAGCTGGCTGCTGACTAGGACCCCTAGTACCCTTCCGTCAGGCAGCTTTCCAGTCACTCTCCCCCCAGCCTGTAGTGCTGCGTAGGGTTGTGCATCAAAATGGATTGTGCATCAGGCCACAAGTTCTTTTTTTTCATATTGAACAAGACAGCAATATGTCACGCAATAGGTTTCTTATGAATACGCTACAGCTAATGCTAGCTGTATAGTTTCACAAAGTCACTGGCATCATGCAAAAACTGCAGTTCCCTTTATCTATGACCCTGTATGTAAGAACAATAACATATATTTAGCCTCTTAAAAGTCATTAAAATAGAATTCTACAGCATCAACATCAGGAGATAAATAAGAATGATGCAATGAACTAGGCTAGTTTTCCACTCCTGTTTTTATAGTCTAGCTCCTTCCATCACAGTTCCTGCTGAGCATCAGTGATCCCCATGTAAGGACTGAAAAACCAATAAAGTCAGTCTTTATTTTTGTTAAAACATAAATTCATTCTTACCTAGTTGGTGTCTTCTTGTCCTCTTCAGATATCAAAAACCAGACAAAATCAGCATAGCTAATTTTCCCATCTTTTTGTGCTTTTCTGCCTCTTGAAGGTGAATGAGGAAAGAGAAGATTTATATTAAACCACCTAGCTTTTACTAACCAAAATTAAGAATTATTTTCCTTGGTGCTGTTAACTGTTTATTTACTCCTAAGTGATGCAGTGTTTGTAAGGTGACCTGTCACGGAATACTTTGATCGTTCAGGATAAGGAGCTTGCATGCTCTGTTCCATTTCCACTGCAGTGGGTAAAAAGTAAGGCAGCATGCTGTCCAGGACATACCGCTTTCCTTCCTGGGCAGCAATACCACTGCTTCAGCATTAACAAAAGAGATATCTCAATTAATTAATAAATAAATAAATATACAAATACACATGCCTTTTAGACATAACACTTCCAATTCAGGTCGAAGTGATGAGAACTCAAAGCTGTACAGAACTCCACAGCTAAAAGTGTTGAAATGAAAATATGAAGATTAAAATGAAATAAAAACATTCAGGAAGTAAGTGGCAAGAACATAATTGCCCCTTTCTACTCCCATACCACAGCATCCAAATATGTTCTGAAGACACATGGTTAACCTGTCTAATGAAGAGTCAGGTAGGCATTTCCTAGACATTCTACATTTCTTTCCTAAAATCCATTTTTGCTGTTTTATCCTCAAGATTTCTAGAAAAATATGGTATATGTTTTGTCTTGCCCAAAAAACTTGCAAAAGGAGTATCTCTAGACATGTCTGCCAAGTCTCATTTCACTCATTTCAGCTTTTGTTATTTCTGTTTATCAGCTGCTCTCTAGCTGCAGATATCGTGCTAGCAAAAAGTTTCAAAAATGAGTAAAATGCTGTAAGTACCCAAGAGGAAGTCAATCCAAGTGAGAAAAATGAAGAATGACTGTAAAAAAAATGTGAATTAACTCAACTGGAGGCATTTTTGTAAATTTGTTGATGCAATAAGCATGGATTTTACAAGTAGTACTGAAAAGCCCAATTCCCTTTGAAAATTTTATAGGTTTGAGGGATGGAAAGACAACAATGCCAACATTTCTTCCCTTCCTCACTCCCATCCCTGCTAAAGTATACAATATCCAATGGCAGCTGTTCATATGGGTAAAGTAAAGAACTCGACTGAGCCAAAGGTTCCAAGAGCACTCTAGTACTACTAGAGTAAACTACAACACTAAATCTTGACATTCATGGCTCCATTTCAAGGGGAAGGCATTTTTTTCTGGGAATATCACACAATTTAACAAGCAAATACCAATTTGGATTTAGATCAGCATACAGAATAAGTACCTTGTTACTGCTCCTGAGAAGATCCGCTCTATCATTCTATTTGAAATTGCTGTGAAAAAAAGGTTTAAAATAGTGTCACTTATATACGTAAGTCATTTTTGCTTTGCACTGTCTAGTTGAAGAGTTTACTGGAACCCTCTTACATATACACGTCTGTGAGAAAGATCAAGTGTAGTGCTCCTCAACCCCTTTGAGTACTCTTAGAGAGGATCAGTTAACATGAAGTCTCCAAAGCAAAGCCAGAAATCAACCAGCTTTGAATTGAGACTTAATACAAAAGTAGTAATGTAATAAAAGTAATAAAATGGCCGATCAATAAGACAGCATTTACCAGTTCTTTGACAAGTAAATCATGTTTTCCAGTGCCATTACATTTCATACAACCTTGGCATAGAGCCAAAGTAGAATTGGCATGTTAATGCACAATAAGCATACCTAACTGATTCTGACACGGGTCTATTTCTGACATGGTTCTGATCAGTGCTTCTATTTTGAAAGCATTTCAGGGATTGTAGAAATGTCTTAACTGAGCACTACTGCTGTAAAGAATATTCAATTTATCCTGAAGAATTTGTAGGTGGTACTGAAAGCAGCACATGATACTGTTCTCACAGAAGGAGAATTACTTCTCACTATTCTACCTCCGAAATATTTTTTCAGCATTGCAGAAATACCGATAATTAAAGCAGGTGGTTAACCATTGAAATAATTAATCTTTTTTATGTACTTATGGTGATGCTATCACTGTATTATTCTACTAAGGACACTAGTCCCTACACTTAGTATTTATCCCCAGAAGCATAGGGTAGTCAATTTGTTTCAGACATATGTGCTGCTGCTGCTTCTCATCTACAATTAAGTTGTTCAACCTTCTCAACAACAGCTACTTTAGTATTTTCTTACTCCATTTAAGTGTTTGATCTAGCCTAATTTTAGACCAGTGACAGTACGAAAGGACAGGATTGATGAAACAAGGTTATGCAATTTTGACATGCAAAAATAAGATGTTTTAAACTAAAGCTGGATTACCAAATCCTTTTTATGCCCTTATTTAGCCTAGTTATCATTAAGCAGCAGCTGTTGAGCTTTAATGAATATTCCATGTTTTAAAGGATGCAAAACTAAATTGCAAGTGACATCATATCAGTTCTGCTTCCATTCTATGGTGTACTAACCCGGCAGAGCAACCACTTAAATGAAAGAAGCTTTCCTTCCTCAGTGTCCTAAAGTGTAGTCAGACTTCAGCAGGCATGTTTTCGGAAGTAATCAATTAGAATTGTGTTTATTCTTCCTAATGTGCGATAATATTCCATAATCACTTTGTGCTTAAGTAAGCTTTCCAGTCCTGAAGGGAATGCTTTTAAGATGACAAGGGACACAAAGCATCTAAAAAACTCCCAACATTTCCATACAAGCTACAAGAATATTTGAAATAGGTACAAGTGCACAAGACTACAGAATCAGTCACTGTATACTGTGAACGCAGAAAACGTAAAGCTACTAAGTAGTATTAAACCAAAATGTACTGCCAGCTGAGTTAGCAAAACTTCAAAATAAGCGAACTACCCGCACATGAGTTTCTCTTTTTCTGCTCTTTTCATACCTTGCTATAAGAGCCATGCTACTTGAATAGTATCAGTAAGATAGTTTCCAAGATAACAAGCCCAAATCACCAAATGCAGCCATTTATAATATACCAAGACTTAAATGATTTTTTTCCTCTACTTCTTTGCCAAGATCAGAACTCAAATTCAGAATTTTCCTCAAATTTGGTATTGATAGACACAAAGCAGCACTGCAGATTACATGTTCTGCTTTTTTTCACTGAGTCAGCAGGATCAGCTATACCAACAGACTCATGAACACAGGACTTGGCAGTTAACCACTTCCTCAGTTGAAAGTCTACAGGTAATTTTATACATATAAACAAAGGCGCTTCATTAGTCATACCATGATCATTATGTCGAGCTAAATCCTTCCGATCAATATAGAGGTCATGGTCTGTATCCAGCTCCCAAAATTTGCAATAGATAACATAAAAATGTTCATATGAGAAGTACTCTGTCAGCTGGTTAATATCAGCTTCCTCTTCCAATAATGCCACATTCTATTATCAGAAGGATAAATAGAACACATTAAAAAATTTGTAAGACATTTGTTGAATCATCTGAGTTCTCATAACCAAGTTAATATCTAATGCTATTTCAGTGGAACAATTTTTATCTCTAGAGACAGTGCAGACCATGCAGCATGACAGCAAGGACTGAACACAAGGTAGAAAATTAATGCATCCGCAGAAGAATGAGATCAGTCAGACTTCTGCTAAACAAATATGCATATATACACAGCTCTAGTTAAAAGATCACATTTGAACGTATTCTTGTGTATAAGAATTAAGGCAATCGAGCCTTCACTAGTTTTTGGAAAAGGAAGACATGCTGCTTATGTTAGTCCCTTAAGCATTTAGTTAATGCAGTTTTAAAACTTGTAGAAACATCTGTCTTGCAAAATTTTAGATATTATGTACCTGCAAAAAGTTGCTTTTCCTGAGCTCGTTACAAGTTATTTTCCCAGACCAAGACCTATTTACTGTATAAAATATTCTCTGTATAACCTGCAAGAAACAGAAAATGGAAAGGTCATGTTAGGTATGCCAACTAAATACCCTCCCAAACGTTTGTCAGAGATAAGTCTTACAGCTCAGCTGCATTACAGGACTCCATCTTTCCCGTTTCTATATTCTTTCTACTTAGCAGGTTGATGCTTCTCTTGTATGTTGTATTACCAAACCATTTCTAAATCTGTATCTAAACTCATCATGGCAAGTCTTATTTCAATGCTGCAGTACCCGTAACTCTCACAGTAAAGCTGCTAACTACTTGTATGCAATCTAGAATATGTCTATTGGCAATTTCACCACCTCCCAGTCCTCCAGATCTACAAGATACTATCTGATAAACCTATTAATATATCACATTGCTCCAGATTTAAAGACCTACATTTACTACAATATTATTTTACTTCATAAATAAAGTTACAGAAACAGAATTGGGACTGTTTAAGGATCAGAGTACAGGGGAGATGTTACTACTTCTGAAGTCCACAAATACAACAAATCAACACTTGACAGAAATACTTCCTGTGGGTGCAGAAAGAATATGTTTTTCCCCATTTAATTTTACTCTATTTAAAGTTACTTGAAAGAAACTTGTTAACAGTATTAAAAGTAGTACATAAGTGTTTTATAACTGAAGAACAAAAATATCTATGCAAGAATGATGAGTAGTTCTTGTGCCATGATGGGTTATCGGAACCAGAAACAAATCAATTCAGTTAATTATCCAACACTTTGTTTAAATCAATTTTACACATACGTTATTTTGCTCAACTCATGCATTCTGCATAATTTTCTTAGTTTTAGTTTACAAACGTAAGAGGTTAAAATATGTTTTTTTCTGTTTCTTAACTGAACTCAGTATTCACCTCAATTAGTTTAAGTCAACCAGATACACATTTCAAGTCAGTCATTAACCACTAACAAAAACAGACAAAAACCCTTAACGTATTATGAACTGTAAGTGCTTAATTGGAGATTGATTATACCTGCTAATTAGCAAGACTAAATACTGCATGTGTAGCGTTTAATTTGCAACACAGTAGTTACTAGCTAAAACCCCCCATCTCTTTAGGAACCCTCTTCCCCCAAATAAAACCTCTTCCCAACTAAAGACTTTAATTTTTTATCACTTCAGACTTTAGTTGCAGTAAATCAACATTTTAAACAAACCAATAATTTCTAAATTACAAATAGAAGAGTAATATATTCATAACATTTAAAAATAAAGCTTAAACTGTAGCATGCAGCAAGCTCTACAGCTCTTACTTTTAACAAGAACAGCTGGTTCAATAAATCCAGAAAGGAGAATAGATTAGCCTGCTTCTGAAATTTAATTAACTTAATTCTAATTGTGAGTTTAAGGAAGGCCCATTTTTGGCTTATACTACAAAGCAATTTTTTCTAAAAAGGTTTGCCTTAGCTTTGCAACTTAATCCATCTGCATGTCATTATCTCATCTGTTACACATTTAAGTGGTCTAAAAATAAAAACAAAATTGGATATTTGCTAAAGACAACTGCGAACAGACTTAAAGTTTTCTAAAGTGAATCAAAGCAGAGTATAAGCAAACTGTCAGAGAACTGCCTTCTTTACTGTGTTGAACAGTGGTTTGTCAGAAGGGAGAGGAAATGGTGCAATGCAGGGATTACAATTTCAAGAATTCGCAGTTCAGATGAATACATAATGTACTTGCAGATTAAATATAGTATCTGATTTGTCAGGGCAAACATTTTTAACATATTACACCTTTATCTTGGATGGGTGTCCCCAACTTCACCACTAGACTGACCAACCAGCCTACACTATACCTTAGCAGACAGAACTCTTTGCTTCCATGGTTGAACAACACTTACAAGACACTTGCTCCGCTGAAGAGATGTATGCAATGCATATATGCATACACATATATATACGCATATATGTATACAAATACATGCAGCAGAAGAATGGATCATTTAATCTGTAACTGGAAGTTAGCACGAACAGACGTTAAATTTCAGCCGCAGTGCTTACAAAGTCCTTTAGATAAAACTTCACGTAGGCAAGGTAAAGCAAAGTGAATACAGGCATGAAATGCCTTATTTCACCTTAGAGAAAATAATCTATAATTATTAATAATAACTTGCAGGACAGAATTTTAGAAGACTGTATTGAGCAACTGTTATTCCATCCTAAAATATAACAAGAAAGGGAAGAGTTCTCTTGCCATTTCTTGTTCTGCAAAATAGCATTCTAAATATTGTTGCTATATTCATAGCATTGCTAGTTTAATTCTAAGATTTTTGATTAAACACTGATTTCTACTGAAGACTACACTAAATTTTGTTCGTAAAGTACTGCCAGCTCTGATTTATTCAATATTGTTAGACTCAGGCCTACCTGAATGAGCTGTTCCTCCAAAGAAAAGTAACTGGAAATGGCAGGACCTTTTACCTCCTACGGTCCTTCAGGACAAGCAGCAAGCTTTCACAATTTTAGAGCAGAGCAGTCTTGGCTACCACCCAGAATCCATTAAGAAAGAAAACTACTCATGGGCAGAACACTGCTTTCAGTAACATCTGACAAGAAAGTTCTGGGAGCTCACATAATCATTATAACAAGAAGCAAACCCTAATGCAGCAGGGCATACTTGATAGGCTGGCGAGTCTCTATAAGAAGGATATGAGGAACCAAAACCAAATGCTTTCAAAAAAGCTTCCATAGTTTTGGTCTGGGTCAAACTATAAGCTGATCAGCTCTCCATGTTTTTGTTGGAGAATATTCATTAAGCTATTTTTCACATGCACAAAGAAGTGAACTGAATGTCATTTTGAAGAATTTTCATCTTCTGAGACTTCAGTGGAATTGGCTGTCTAGCCTATAGTTCAGAAAATTTAATGTCACTGATTTTTTCCCTTGGGTACAGAAAGAATACTTCAGTCGCATAACTGTAGGAAGAGAGAAATGGAACTTTTTATGTATAAAACCTGCTTAGAAAGAAAAATCCCCAGAGAGGAATGTGGCAAGCAGCTTCAATATTATCGTTATTTTACTTAATACTGAACATAATCACATTAATATAGAACTTCCATTCAAAATTCCATTTAATTAATCCCAGAGTAAGGTCAGGATTCTAACAAGTGCAGTCTATAGCCACAATCAAGTGCTTAAGATAACAGTCTGCTCTTCATTTAATGTTCATTAACTTATTCTACACTATTACAATGCAGTGTTTCTCTTCATACTAGTATGAAGTTCAACAATTTCTTATAAATGGTAAGAAAAGCTATGATGCTTAGGAAACTGAGTCATTCTTCACAAGATTTCTAGTTACATAGAAATGAAGACTGACAGCATACTCAACTTTTCTCAAGGGGCAAAGATACTTACATATATTGACTAACCTTAACAATTCTGATTTTCCTACTTAGCTAACAAAAAATAGCTTTTCCAAATAAAAATCACTTACTGTGGTAATGTACCGAGAATGAAATTCAGATGCTTCTTTTAAAAACGATAGGCCGGGATGACTATTCACCACATCCTACCAAAACAAAAGCAGTAACAACATCCCAAACAGCATTCATTAGTGACTATATAAAAATACTAGCACAGGACAGCACATCTGCTTCCTTAACCAAAACAGTGCAAATTCAGTACCACAATCATTAATGTTAACTTCATTTACAACATGCTTCATGCTAATAACACTGCTAACTTTTAAAAAATAAAATTATCTTTTAAAGAAGCCAGATAGATAAACAAAAGCTTTCCTGTTTTTAGATGGGCTAAAGATTTTTGAATGTTGCTGAGTCCTGTAGCTTGTAATTCTGTAGCTGACTGATTCAGTAAAAGTCAATTTGGGTTTTATTCATTCATTAGCAAAGGTGGTGTCTGCTGCAGTTTGAGAGAAGATGTATTAGGTCTTGAATTCATACGCTACTTTTCCTTTGCTCTCCAAATGCCCTCCTTAACTTCAACTGCCTTTCTAAACAGTAAGGGTTCTCTGATAAATGTGCTATTCCTGCATGCAATTTTAAATCCATGCACCTTACTGTAGCTCTTAAAGACCTCACCTTATACAAAATTATTAACTGTAAAAGAAGTCACTCACTAGCATCTCAGTGGACTATACAAAGCAAATTACACTAAATGTTATCAATAAACTCTAATGAAGACCATGAAAAGGTACGTTTAGCTCAAAAAATTCAGGGCTTTGCCAGCTCATCATTTTGTTGTGTTTCCAGAACTAGTTTCAGTTGCCATTTACCTGTAAAAAAGGAATGAAGTCGTCTTGCACCAAGTAGTTGCATCCAGGGTTCATTAGAAGATGAACAAACTTTGCAGCATCATCATAGCAGGTCTGAAGTATTCTGAAATGTAAGTATTTCCATTTAATACTCTACCCAGAAAACTGCTTGTGCTATGCTACAGGCAGGCTAGAGCAAGGTTTATGAAACTGCAACCACAACATTTAATTCAAAAGCTAATTACAACTGTCAAAGCACACTCCAAGTGAACTTATCAGAACTGTATGTCTCACACATTTATGTTAAAGGATGTGGGTACACCATGTAATTGATTACACAGAAGGACATTTTAAAGTTAGAACGGGAAGGAAAACTAAAAGAATAAAAAGCATTTTGTCCAGAACTGGCATCTGCAAGTTAGGGCCATGGTTTTCACTTTTCCCATTAACAGCCAGTCATTTACCAAACATTTTAAAAACTATAAACCCTGTAAAAAAAAGATTTGTTTGTTTGTTTATGTTAAAAGTGATGATTTAGTTACATTTTCCCAGGTACAAGTTTGCCATCAATGGCTGATTATGGGAAAGTGTTTTATTCCCCTTTACAGACTGGATCTCATTCAGAGGTTAAAATATCACATTTCAATTAAAAAAATGCAGTACTTCTAAAAAAGTAATCTACTTACTTCCGCCACATTGCAACAAATTTATGAACTGACACGTATCCTGTTCGCTCACCTCCAGCACAATAAAACAAAGGACCTTTCCAGTAAAGTGGGCATTCACAAGCCTAGAATTAAAGTATACATCAAGTCAATTTATTGATTGCTTATCTGAGGGTTACTCTCTTATTTATCTTTCAAAAATTAATTTTACAAGTGTTAAGAAAGAAACATTAAGGCACCAATTTTTTTGTAAACTGTTTCTGAAACCAACTGCACCTTCCAAAATAATTAATTTTAAGCGACTGCTTTAGGCTGAAATCCGGAAGTGGAAAGCAAAACAGGGCAACTCGCAGCATTCCTAATAGATGAATGCAGTCTCATTGCTCTGTCCACTCTCCAATTAGCTGAACAGCGTCCAGGCTAATAAGCTCTGCTAAAGGGCTGGGTGTCTCTAAGCTAAGCTCAAGACAGCACAGTTACACAGCTTCTGAACTGGAGCAAATTTACATTTGTCTGGTTCAGAGGATGGCTCAACTCATCTGCATCCTTGCATCCATGCGTGGCACGTCACCTATCCAATTTTAAGTAGTAGGCCAGCCTGCCCTGAGCAGCAGCTATCTTGCTTCAGGATACCCAGCAGTTACACCTTCACAACTTCACTGCTCCCACATATCCCTACAGCGCTGCTTGTGTCTGCTCCAAGCTTCCTCAGTCGTAACAGCTAAGTACCTATCTCTTGCCTAAAACTGACTATGATTTGGAGTAGTCAGACATGCCAGCACCTCTGAGACCCATGTGGATCTCAAGTAAGATTGAATACTGCAAGATGTATAAGGTCTCTGGAGCAAAAGGCCAGTTACTTCTCATGCAATAGTTTGTTCAGTACTTCAAAAAAAATAATAAAAAGTGAGTTTGACAAATACTTCTCAGACTGAGAGCCTTCAGGAGGGAGCCTTTCATCACTGAACTGTATGTGACTGGACCCTTCCACCTTTCCTGCTGAGAGGGAAGGGTCTCTTCCACATCCTCCCACTTCTGTGTGGAAAGGAGCTGTGGAAGGCAGGAAATCTCACCACCCAGCTTAGCAGGTACACACTTCTGGTGAGGCAACCAAGGAGTTTCTGAACGTCCAGTCTTGCTCTTGTGAGAAGTCTTTGTTTCTATTTTCTAGACTCTGGACTTTAAATGCAAAGTGAAAGGAAGGGGGATGAGAACCTGAGACTCATAACCAAGACCATGACTTGCAGTGATATTTCAAGCATTCATTCAATATAACAAAATGGAGATTCAAGTTTAATTTAACTAGCTTATTGTCCATTACACACAAGTTGAAAAATATTGGCTGCTTTCTAAGCTCAGTATTTTGTCACTGTGCCATAACTCTAAATTAGCTCTTCAGTAATAACTCGAGGCCTATAATGTCAAGTTACCAAACCATTCTGTCTTTCAGTGTCTTTACAATGGAGATTCATGACACTGATGAATGAGAGAAACCAGTGTGGACTCCTGAAAATAAAATGCATACTAACAGTGTTTTTGCCTTAAGTCTGTTGGTCAAAACGTAAGACAGAACAACATACAATGTGCCCCTCAGTATCTGGTGGTTTACGCAACTAAAAAAATAGTTCAAGTTTTGTTTTAATGTTGTTTCTTTTTGTAAGCAAAATGTAGGGCCATTTGAGACAGTTAATGCAAAGATTTCCACACATAACTCTGCTATCAACAATGCTGAATATGATGTCTTACTGGTACTACCTTGTAGGAGATGAAAATGCATAATCCAAGAACACAAAGCACACAGAACTCGTTTCCTTTCCATAGGTGTACAGTACTAAAAGCGGACAGCCAGTAAGTTCTCACCTTTGCAACCTTCCCCATGTCTTCTAACGTTGCCCTCTCATTTGGAAACTCAGAGAAAGTTCTCTCAATTTTGGCAATCACAGCATCTATATTCACTTTTTCCTTAGGACATCCTCGAGGAAAATAGAAAGTTGGAATGTTTTGACTAAGTGATGGTGGCAAAGTTTCTTCCTTCTTTGTCTGAACCTAAATAAAGAAATACACATTTGACAGTCAGGTACAATGAAATCACATATATTAGTTATCCTCAGATGACTTGAATGTCGTGGTATTATATGTTACAACACACCTTCACAAAGATTTGTGATCATAGGTTGAATAAGCTATTTAAGAATGAGAGCACATTGGAAAAATTAATGAGTATTTCCAAAACCTGTCATTTAGGAAAGATTTCTAGGATGTTAAAATTTTAATAAAAATAACTTCAGTCTTCAACATATCAATTAATTCACTTCAGAATTAATACACTAGGCAGCTTCTTGGAGACATCAGAAATAACTCAGGTTATATTATGAGTTTCAGAAGAAAAAAACCCAATTTCTAGCTTAACAGACAGGTCATGAAACAATTTGCTTTTAAAATATTTCTAGTTTTACAGCTTCAAACTTTTGAAATTACCATGAAAACTTTGTTACAAATGACCAACCTGTTTAATTTAGTTACAGTGAAGATTTTTTTTTTTATCCTAAAAATGCTTGATTTTATAAAGGTAGTAAATGACTCCTGCAGAATGATTTTTTTTCTTCTGTAAAATATACATAATTATGGCATGAGAGCTTAGAAATTGTGTTTCTGAAGAATTTGTGATATACTGTGCTACTACCCCCCCAACAACCAGTAACAAGAGAAATAATTTATTTAAATTTATTTAACTTCATTAAAGAAGACTTTACCTTGTACTTAATTTCCAAAAGGAAGTCCAATAAGGCAGAGAAACAAAGATAACAAGCACAATAACAGAGTTACATGGCAACTCAAAATTAGCAAATAAACATGAAGTCTTTCATCCCAAAGCCACTAGTCAAATGTAAAAATAATGGTTAATGCTACTTGGTGGCTCATCCTATTGTTAAATGTTCAAGATCCTGAATCCCATCTCGCATTTCCAACCAGAACTAGGAGGGAGAATCCAAACCCCTCCCAAAACCTCCAACCCTCATTTTACTCCTTACCGCCTTTGACAAAGTGCTTGTAAGGATACCCAGCTTTCCTACCACAATCAAAGTCCTTCCTTAAATCAGTGAAAGAACTAGGTGCTTATGGACAACAGATTTTAATTTGCAGGGTTCCAACCCAGAAGCCTTCATGCTACAGACGCTAAAAAAAGCCTGAATTAACCTTTCCTTCCCCTCCTCTGCATTTCAGCTAGAATTCCTGTTCCCAGCTGCAGAATTACCTCAGCTAAGTTACAAGTTTTATTTCACAGAGGAAAACCTTACCTTAAATCTGTGACACCTACAGTCAGTGTCTGTAATTTTCTAAGAATCCTGTAAATTACAGCTTTTGATGCCTTGCCATTAGTGCAGTGGTCCAGCTAACGGGGCATCAGCTTAGAACAAGAGTGCCACAGGGCATCAAAAATCCGTTCCAACCATAGGCCTTCCAAACTTTTAGGAATTATAAAGATAGCTGCATTTTATTCTGTAAGTAACACGGCCACCAGCACTACAAATAACGTGTATAATTGGATTAACATCTTGTTTCATTCTAGCAACCCAGGTCTACATATCAGCACTTTGAGCCCTAGTAGTTACCCTCCGTGGACTAAAGACCTATTCCTTGGACTGGTACCCCACAGCCAGAGAGCTAATGTGCTTTTGAGCTCTGGCAATCAAACTGTCTTTTATTTAACAAAATCAAACTGTTATGTTCATTCCAAACAGCAATGTTATTTTTATTTTTTCCCCTTTTACCTATTCACAAGATCTGCCTGGATAGGCACTCCCAACATGAGCCCAAATTGCTACCAAAGCGGCAGGAGTTGCAGTTCTTCAGAGATGCCTGATGAGGTGTGCCTCATCTGAGAAAAGGGTGTCAGTTACAGACTACTAACATCCTCCGAATGTGTGGGGTAACACAAGGTAAATCACTATTTCAAGAAAACCTAGTACAGACAAAGCATATTTAAAATCCACAGCTAGGAAAATTTGGAGCCTCAGATTAACAAGTTTCTTTTAAAGGAAAAGTAGGTCCCAAGAGAAGAAGAAAGGCTATCAACAGAACTATTTGTTCATTGGAAACTTCATATTTTTTTCAGAAACTACTAATTTACTTCAGATACCTCAGAGTACACAATAAATGATTTTCATTAGTTCAAGTCAAAAGCTGTTCTTAAATGTACGTGTAGTTCTCAGTTTAGGATTTGTAGTAAGACCTATCCTAGTACAAGTAACTTCCTTGGATGTTAATTAAAAGCATTACACAAAAATGGTTTTTAATTTATTTATTTTTCATGTTCCATGTAAACATGTTCCAGACCATGATTATAAGGAAGTTAAGCAAAATATTCAGAGCTGATGATAAGACATACAGGGGAAGAAAACTGATTTTTCTAAGATGAAAATGTTATGTTTGAGCATGACTTTGAATTCAGCATGCTTAGTATAAAAATATACTGTCTTCTAGATTAAATATTATGTATTTATTAAACCCTAAATCCAAGTATAGAATACAAACTTCTTACTGCAAGACAAAATAACGCTCCCCATATTGAAAGATATTGCCTATTTTTACATGCTAGTTTCTCAGTCAGTGAAACAAAAAAACTATAAAGAAGAAACTGTAAAAATGCATTAGAAAGTGGATGATCACATCACAATCATTTCTGATCGATTTGTTTGGTGCCTACATATAGGCATTGAGACAGAATACCATCTAGGGCACAAACCAAAATGACCTTGAATGTTCCACGTGGTATCCAGCGGCCAGTTCAGAGCACAGCTCTGGCTCTATATCTGCCATGCAGATGTTCTGGGCACACTATGTGAGCTTCTTAAATGCCACAGCAACTTGTAATTGGACAACTGAATTGCACCGTTAATGTCAATCAACATAGGGCTAACAGCCTGTAACAAGGAAAGAAATAGGTCATCCAAAACTATTAGCTCCAAGTAATGTACTACAAAGTTAGTATTGCATCTCCTTTCTCTCTCTCCTTGCCTTCCCAAGAAGGGCCAGGAATTCCTCCTCTCTCAGCCTGAGTCCCATCCAAAACTCGAAAGGCTCCTTGTACAACTGAGGCTGCTCTGCTCTATGTGATACTAAATGTCTCTAAAAGCTTTACTACTTTCTGTAATTTCAGCTAGTTACTTCTGTAGATGCACATATTGTATAGCTGATGGAAAGAGTCAGTTCTGTTATTTCAGGGCAATCAAAACACTAATTGTGTGAGATTAAGCTGTTCTAAAACTAATTATAACTTTAACCAGGGAATTTCTTCATGAACAAGAACTGCTAGAAGTCTGCTAACACCAAATCTTTGACTGGAAGATCTGCAGCAATGGTCCTTTATTCTTTTTACATATTTATTCAATTTCAGTGGTCAATTTAACATTTAGAAAGTTTTCTTACAGCTTTAAGTTAAAATTTTTAATACTGGTACCAGTAAGCTAAACTGACAAAAGAGACTGGTTTGGCAAATGAAGAAACGGCACAAACAATAACATACTTGGAGTTAACAATAACCGCTGTACAAGCTTGCAAATAACTCATACAAGCAGATGTGTGCTGCAGTGTCAGGACCAAATGGTGCATTAGCTTTTGCAGTTAAGTACATGTCAAGTCCAGAATCTGTAATCATTTTGTAAAGTTGCCACTGCAGGGTTTTTTTTAATGTAAAAGATGAGAAGTGTCGATTCCTTGAAAATTCCTTATTTGTAATAATGTAAACACAACCCGTGTAAGATTTGTCTGTAACAGAACTCAAGAAAACCTTTAACACATAACCAGTTTTCATTCCTGACATACAGAACAAAAAGGACTGTCCACAGCTATCCAACTGACTTGCCTTACAAAGGAAGAAGTGGAAGTTAATATCCCACTGGGGTCACTGTTCAAAGGACAGACTCCCCCTTTTATTTTGCAGCTCTCCAGATCCTTTGCTAACTGTTTTCCAGCAGCTGTTTATAATAATGGTATAATACCATTATTATAATTACTATATAGTAACATGTTAGTAAATAACAGAGAACATGGATACACCTCATTCCAAAGAGAGAAGTCTAGCGTTCTTCATAGACAGTCTTTTATCTACCAACACGAGTTGCACTTGGCAGTTAACTTTGTTATAAGCAAAATTGAAGACAGCGGGGATTTTAAAATGAGGTGCCATTTTCCCCTCTCTCTCAACTGAAAGAAAGAGCTGATGCTATGATGGAGCCATTCAATGGCAGGATGTATTTCTGAAGTAAAAAGGAAAGGGTGCTTTTTCCCAGATATTTTAACACTGTACAGTCAGTGAAGCCTAGATCTACACCTGCAACCAGAAGTACTGAACCCCACAAAGGGGTTGAATATGGGGATTCAAATGCAATTAAGTGAAACCTCACTTGAAAAGGACTTGCTGGAAAAGGAGACAAGGTAAATATGTTTATGAATGTAGTATTTCTTAGACAGCTTACTGATTAATACACAAGCTCACTGAATTGATGTGGTATTTGCATTGTTTTGACGTGAGTACAGAAAAAGATAACTCCATTCAGAAATGCTGCGGCCTTTTAGCATCTAACAGACACCAACACTTCTTACACCTGTTTCTCTGAAAAAAACCCCACATTTAAAACATTTACAGACTTAGTGTTCAGCTCTTGCTGTATTATTTGACATGAATTTCCATAAGGCTATCCATATTAGAAAAAACTCAATGCAATACATACAACAGGGTCAAGGCAATAGGACCCCCCAAAATTCTACCTCACATTTATGCCTATTAAGTTTCTAGGAAGAAGTGGTAGCCCACAATCCCAAACAAAAAATTACATTAAGTACTACAAATACTATAAAGAGATTTTTACCTATCAAATAAATAAAAGTTTGGTACAAATCCTTAGTATTTTTAACTCAGGAATTAAAAAAAAAAAAGGAAGGAACGTTGCAATAATTTTCAAATGTGCAATGCATAAGTTAATGCATTCAACAGACTGGGTCTTTTATTCTTCTGTATCACAGTTTATGATAATCTTACCTGGATAAAACGAAGTGCATAATGAGCTAAGAGGATTTTCTGCAGAGGTATGCTATTCAGCCTTTTAAATCCTAACATCCCTGCAACTACCCACGTACAATGCTTATAATCACCCAACAACAAAAGCAGATGTTGCATGAAGTTCAGCAATACACTGTAGGAAATAGAAGTCAACACAGAGACCCAAATGCTGTTTAGCATAGAAATTTGAGAATTCTAAGCTTATGCTACCTTTTTCTTTTTTTTAATGACAAGTCCCTCCTTTATTAAATTCAGTAAGGTCTTACAGAATACAAGGTGTACTACAGTCTATCAAAGTTAAATGGTAATTGTGAATGTAAGAAAATGTTATCATTAAGTTCTCCGTATCCTCTTCATTAGCATCTTTCTAGCCAACCTAAAAAGACAGACTTATTACTGCAAGAGTTCACTGACTGTACCACTTCCCATTCAACTTGATAAGCTTAACAGTACTATTTCCTCTGTGAAAGATGATGCTCTAACAACTTAAAGCTTTCGAAATCTGGTTTTTTTCAAGCTAAATATTTCTCTAGAATCTAGCCAATGCCCTGAAAAATAGCTTGAAAAGAGTAAGTTAATCTGAAAGCTTATTAATGAAGTTTCACAGCACAGCAAAAAACAAGCTACACCACAGTAGACCTGCACCTTCCCCCACTCCCAGACGCAGTTTACTGACCCATGTGTCAGTACTAGTGATAGTAAAGCAGAATGGTGAGTTACCTCAGGTCACCGAGACAGCTAAAGAGCAAAGTTAAAACCCCTCTATTTGTCCTCAACCAACCTCACACAGTTGGGTCCACTTAGAAGCAACATGGTTCTGATGCTAACATAAGGAAGATTAGAAGAATACTGTGGCAGTATTATTTGAAATAGGCTTACCTTAGGCTTAAAACCATGCTAAGATTGTGATTCATTTTGCCTGACTTCATCAGAAAGACAAGACATATGTGAATGATTAAGCTCAGAGAGACACCTACAGACAATGAACCTATGCCAGAAACAGGTGTTGGGTATCTATGCGAAAGTTCTTCCTCTGGCAACAAACGTTTTAGTCCCAGTTGCTTCTTCCCATCCCAGAGTTCAGTTTGCTATCCTTCAGTCACAGTCTGGCAGCTGTTTTTGCATGTACCATAGAAACTAATTTTATCATACTGTGGAAAGAGGAGCATGTAAAAGGTAAGCATTATTAATTATAACTCTGATGCAGTTTTAGACTAGCTCACTTTTGCTGTTAGTCTTAACTCAGATCGTTTACCTGATCCAGTTTGGTGTATAGTCACTTCAAATTTGTGCTGAAATAAGGGGAAGGAAACGGAAAAATTAATATGCTTTTCCATAAAGTTCTAGCCATATACTATTATAAGAAAAAAAGTACTTCAGACTACACTGTTTCTGATTTTATAGATAATGGTTACCTGAATTAACAGATGGCAGCAGGGTTCAGCAAACCCCACAATGTAGTCTGTGTTTCAGTTAGTAATTCCATGTTCACCTTCAAATTCCAACCAGACAAACGTTGGGAGGCTCCTGCCTGCATGCCAGGTTGTGCACGCAACTCAGTTTTACACAAACTGACTGCTACCATTCTCAGGTCATCTATGCACGTTCTTGGCAGTTTACTCTCAAGCCTATTTCTGTACAAAGGCCTATGGTCATTTGGTCTCGTGATTCAATGGAAATGATAACCCCCAATGCTAAATCAACTTTACCCTATAGACAGAGCCATACACTGCTCTGCCCCATTTGGTGTAATTAAAGTGCCCTGAGTTTTTCGGATTGACATGCTCCAGCCAAGCAGCAATTCCATAAGTAAATCAAAGGAGATCCAGTGAGGCTTGGAGCAGTTAGGAGTAATGTGAAGAAGGATCCTGGACAACAGTAAAAATGAAGTCTAAGGAAAACCCTGAACTTGCAGAAGGAAGGAGGAATATGACTGAGAAACTAGAGTTTCATGGCCTAAAAAGATATTGAATTTATTTGCTATAAGCATATAAAAACCAGCTCTAAGAATGGATAACCTTTTGTATATTTGGTTTAACTATCTGTCAAGCTCATTGTGTTCAGAAGTTCATTGTGCAGACACTGTTACTATTAAGTTCAGATAAAACAAATGATGAACGTAATTGATCTGTTCCCTCTTCGGTCCACTGACAACCTGAGTCATGCAAAAACCTTTCCTGGTTTGGCAACTGGTGGCCAAACTACAACTAGAAAGCTCAGAAGTTAGTTGATTTGCGTGGTTTCTGTTTTTTTTTAATCACTCAGTATCAAATTTTACTGTACCTTTAGTGCAGTAACTCACCACTAATGTGGTCCACGTTGAGAGCAAAATCAACTTCAACAGCAAAATATCAATCCTTCTAGAGTGCCCCTGGCTACCAAGTGGCAGGGATAAGAATCTACATTCATTTTACAATTTGACATTGGAAAATTCAGCTTATTAGCAAACTAGAATTCAGGTCTATTTTGTCAGTGAAACGCTGTTTGTATGGTAACCTCTGATTCTGAGGTAAAAAGAGATTTTGTTAGTTGTAACAGAAGATAATTTCTCCTTTTAAGTCTCCAAACAGCCCAGTAACAGTCATTCAGTGATAGCAGGGAAACCTCACCCAGTTTGAAATTGCTATGGCAGAGGCCATCATGGGATACTCTTGAAAGTCTTACTAAAATTTAAAAAAATATTTCAAAATTTTTTGATAGTGGCAAAACTATTAGTAATTCTTTTCTCCTTTAACTTAAGCCATATTGAAACAGCCAAAATGAGCCTCAAGAAAAAGTCCACCGAAGCCTCAGTATTTCAGCAGAGCATGCAAACTTTGGACAATCTACACAAACCTCTTTGGGATAGTGTGTTAATTCTCATAAAGCAGACTATAGGTCGTGACATCCAGGAAAAGCTTCCACCCAAAGCTATGAAATACATTCCATACACACCATCGTGCATATTAAAATTAAAAAAGCATTCAACTAAAAGTATGTGTAATTAGTCACCAGAGACAAGTCATATTACATGCACACATACAGAAGTAGCATGCAATAAGCAAGCAAATACTGGAAAACTTTCAGATGGTCAACCCCTGATCTTCCCTAGTTCAGTGAAGACTGAACTCTCCATCTGAGATGAAATAGCATCACTTTTCTGCATGATACCTAACCATTATAGCACACACTTCCTGATCTCCTTGCTTTCAGTAATACATATGCTGTGCTAACAGATCTCTTACCCAAGTTCTACAACTCTCATTTCGGAAATACCAGGATTCTCCTGATTTGCAGCTTGGTATAGCGAACATACATAAATCATGCAGTCCTGCTAGTAACTGGAGGATGCTATTGCAAATGCATTATTGCTGCAGAAACACCTCCAGACATGACTGCCTATGTTTGGTTTTTTGTACAGCCACATAGAGTTTCAGCATCAAAAAAGTTCAGTTACGCCGTTAGAAAGAGTTTAATGGTTTATTCAGAAATGCCCTGGGGTGGGGATGGAATGGGAAAAGGAAGAGGTAGCTACCTCCCCTGCAATGCAATGAGCACAAGAGACCTTTGCATATTACATGCATGTCCATCAGTAACCTTATTTGCTGACAAAACTTTTACCAAAGGCTTTAGAAGTAGGGTCCTCTAACAGTTTGGTGTAGCTGACCAGTGAAAATATTTTTTGTCTCCTCCACATGCCCAGCTAATTTACAAAAGCAAAAAGATACTAATTATAAAATGGAAGAAAAATCTACCCTTGGAAAGGCAACTTCTACCACCTTTTGCGGTAAGACAGAAATGGTTCAAATTACTCATTGACTGTGACTTGATGTCGAACAGCCGCCATTTCATGAATTACATCAAATGAAGCACCCCAGTCACTAATATATCCGGTTTGTCACATAATTGTAGCTTGCTCAGAAAATACTCTGGTTGTTGAATAAGTACTCCTATTCTTTACCAGTATATTCTGTTACCTCAGCTGATTGCAGGAGACAAGCTGGCAAGATCCTCCTAGTACGCGATCATTTTGATTGTACACAGCCAGTGGGCCACACTGGGACTCGCTACCTGCAAAGGAGTCATGACTGCGTAAACATCATTTTAATGGGAAAAAAACCTGACAGACAGTTACATCTGAGGCAACTCTAACATTTGCCTACAGAAAACAGCCCTTGTCAGGACAGGCCATCAGTTCAACATCAAAAGTAACAAACAGAGCTAAGACAGACATCCACTTAATTCTTAAACTCTGCAATAGCTTCTCATCCTTCGATGTTTACAGCAGAACAAGTTTCAATCACTCAATGTGATTGAGCTTTGGAAACGTCCTCTCAAACAAGAAAAATACCAACAAGCTCAGTTTTGTTGCCGAGCTGCAGAAGCAACAGTTGGAGCAAGTATTCTGTCAACTTCTTGTCTGGCAACGCCTCAACAGATTCTGATTTTGACAACTGCAAGAACAATCTCATATCCCTCTCACCCTGTAAAAGCTGAAGGATATTTTATATGAAAATGTGTCAAACTGTTTCAGACTTTCTAGCATGCAAAGTACTACCATCAACAGTCACTGAACATCTACTGTTAGTACCATTAGTGATTAAAAAGGTATGGGAAGTATGTTAAAATGGAGAAAAGGCTAGTGAAACTTTAATTCCAAGGGAAAAAATATATAAATCAGAACTTTTCGGCATCTGAATTATTGGGTCAAAAACCTTAGCTGCAGAGGAAACTGACATCTAGACTCTTAAATCACGCATGCAATTAAAGTAAGCTATAACATAAGCTTGCACCATATTGGCTTTTCTACAGAAACAGTATACATTTGCATAAATCTATTACCAGCCAGAAGCAGGTAAAGAAGCTGCTAAGACAGGGCAGCCAATACATTTCTAAGTTCAAACCAGGAGTCTCCATTGCAGAAATGATAAAAAACCTATCTGTTTGCTTCCAGCTTCCTTTAAGAGGTTAGAGCTTAAGACCTGGCAATCCCTTAGCAAGGAACCATTTAAGCAAAACCTCTTAACTAGCCAGTCTCAGCAGGCAGCTTACATGTTGTCATTCTATCTTAAATGTTGACATCTGCTCCAGAAAATTGGCATTATATCAGCAAACTAGCATCAAGTATAATTATTAGCTACAGTCAGAATGAGATTTGTATTCCTGCCCCTCCCCTCAAACACTTGGGTTTTGTTCTTTAAAAGGAATTTGTGTGGTTTATAACTACTATGTAAAAATGGATAGCGGGTCCTCCCTCTGTGGTGTTAAAAGGTCTCCAAATGATATGAAATAGATGCTCACAGGAAAGCTGGCCTGCCAGAGGCCTCTCATTGTTACGCAATCTACTTCTGTGACTACAGCTGTAAACCCAACTGCCTCACTTAAACTTTTTAAAATTCATTCTACCTCAGAAATGGGACTGTTAGCTTCATAACCGGGAGAATCAGTGCATTACAGCACAACCACACACCAGCCCAGCACACATTAGAACTCACAGGCTCTGTATTTTTTGTAGTCTTGAACATGCCACAAGCATTTATAAAGCATTTTGGTAACAGAGGAGTGCAAAAGTGATCGAGGCACTAATGTCTAAACTTACTCAGAAGGAAAGCCAATCTTCTGAGGCTCTACAGAAGTTGAAGAAATAGTTTGCATACAGGTGACAGAAATAGCACATGTAAGCAGCATTTAATATCATTAACAGGTGGTCATGGAACAAGTAGTTCTCCATTTCCACACTGAGGTGTGACACATGCAACAACAGGAATCACCGAGTAGTAACAGTAGATAAAGGTATGATACATTAAAAGTTTCAGAAAACAGGCCAGCACTCAGTTCTGGCACTGACATTCAAAGGATTAATATAAGATTCATGCCAGCTCCCCCCCACCCCCCTTTTAAATCATCACATTCAGCACAAATTTATTTTGAAAAAAAACTTTAAATTTTTTTAATACAATTATTTAAAATGTCTAGTTTTAAAGTTAGAACTCCTATGTTTTATAAGGTGGTGTGGCCTCTGAGTAACAAAAAATACCTATTTTCTTAGTTCAGCTGAGAGAGTTACATGGGTATAAGCATATCAGTGTATACAGATGTATTTTATTCTGTTAGCATTTTGTTTCCAACTTCAGATACATTTTCCTCCCATAGCCTGGGTAATGATGCTGCTTCTATTCCAGCTCTGACAGGTAGGGATGTCACCAGCTGTTGGCTAAAACACTCTGCTCAGCTATCAGCAGGTAATAAGCCTTTCAGTTCACATCTTTAAGTTGCCAGTACATTTGACATGGTGATAGTTTCTTCTCCCTCCAGAGTTTCAGAGAAATTGATGAGCTCGATGGACACAGTGGCCCTTCAAGTGCTGCCTTTCCAGTTCGCTATATTCTGTCAGTGTTAAGTTACCTAAGGAAGGTCTTGGTCTTACAATCAACATCATGAGTAGACAAACTGAAGTTCTGTTGAGTTTTATGCGGAGTTATCTACTCAAATATTCAGTTCCCCAAAGTAATGGAGAACATTTCAACAGCTGTATATTGTTCTACCTTTCTTTTCAGAAACCGATCTTTCCAGAAAGCCCTACTCTGTGCAGTTTTATCCATTTTCATTAACAAATGCAACCACTGAGAAATAGCCTGTTCCACCACTTTCCAGAGTGACCCACCTCATTACTGGTTGTCTATGTAAAGATTTTCACAAAGCCTGACTTGCTACGCTCCAATGACCACCCCTTCTAAAACACAGGGTATTACCTACACAAGATTACTTCCATGGCTCTATACAAAATGCCACTGCCCTACAATTCCTAGAACCAGCAGAAGATCCAGTCACTCCAACCCACCTCAGAGCACATGTTGAGCCACATGTTCTCTCACCATCTACCATCATTACTCATTTATTTTAAGAGACTAGGTTTAATAGCACTAAACCTCTTTATGAGAATCTGCATGGATATAAGAAGTTTTAAGAGTGTAGCAGAAGTACAGAAAAACTGGCTTCCATTTCTGCTTGAGTTTAGCATTCTAATTTACTTCATATTCATGCCCTATTCTGTCTGAAAGGCCAGTATTACAGTGGTATAGGAAGTTGTAACAATGGCAATGATGCTTAGCAACTGAAATGAGAAATTTTTTTCAAGTTATTCTACAAAAGCTCTAAGCAGTTTTTAATTTCAACATGAAATTTCTTCCATGACTATGTACGTGATGAATAGTTATTCTTTGAAATGCACCTAACCTACAAGGACAAGCTGAAATTGACAAAAACATGAAGTGTCAAGCAAAGAATATCCATCTCCTTCTGTATCAACAGTTACTAGCACTCGTATTTCAGGTTTTCAAGGTACTTCCAAAAAGGTCTCCTTAAAATCATGAGGCTGAAGCAAAATACCATTTCAAAAAGGAACCTCAGATAAAATACTTGCTATCAAATTGAGCAAAGAAAGCCATCAGATTTTAGTTTTGTATGCCTATTAAATCTGTTTTGCCCACAGAGTTTTGTCTGTAATATGATTAAGTGGTTTAATATACATTATTCTACAGTTGCTATTTGCCCAAGAAGTGAAAGTCTGGTTAAAATTGAAAAATATGTGTTCATTGTCTGCATTGTAAGCTTACGGCCAGCAGCATGCTAAAACAGAAAAAAACCCTACAGCTAGACAAACTGTTTCCTGAAGTATTTAGTTGCTTGTAGGTATGCAGGGCCATACTACATTGACATGTTTTCTAGCTCAACATAAAAAGACACTGTAAAAGTGCAAGTGATCCAACTATCATTTCATGAAAGACAGATCCAGTTAAGGGCCACCACACAAGGCAATAGCGTGTTTGTTTACAACAGGATGCCATGACTAGGCTAAACTGGCCTCATGCTCTGAGGTGCCTAAATATTAACTGATACTGCTAGTTCGATGTAATTAAAATAGTATTTTCTATTCCTGCTGTCTCTAGTAAATGTTTCCTTCTCTGACTCCAGTTCAGCACAAACAATACAAGTCATAAAATCCTTTCATTCACAATTTTATGCTGAATGGCATAAAACAGAAGGGTCAGCACTTGCATTCTGCTTTGCACAAAAGAATAAACATTGCCTATATAACTCAGCTGAAACAATTCTGAAATAATAATGTAGAAGACAGAAGGCTAAGACATTTTTAGGGTCATAGGGCTCAATGGCCCTCTCTTGAAGGTCACATGAAAAGGACACTAGTGCACTGAATTCAAAATTAAGTAGCAGGCTATATTTAGAATGATTTTAAAAGCCAGAAATCTTTTTTTATTCAACTGCTAAACTTTCCTTAATTAAAGAAGGGTCAAAAAAACCTCACATACGCCACCACTGATATACCTTTAGTACCTGAATTGGAAGTGAGGGTGAGGTAAGGACAAAGTGAATGCTTTCACATACCACCAAAAGCCTTAAGGTTAAGTGTGTTTGAGGAAATACCAAATTTCAGTTACTCCAGTAAAACAGTTCCACATTTTTTCCCCTACCCTAAGGTATTTTCTTTGAACATTTACTCTATAAGTAGTTTTCCTTCTAATTAAACAGTTCAAATGTTTCTATTCTCAATTAGGAGCTCACTTTAAAATGGTGGATTTAACTCACTGCTGCAAAACAGCAGAGGCACATGTGTAAACCATGTAGCAACAACTGATTGCATCCAAATACAAAGTCTAAAATAAACATACTCTAAAGAAAATTCAGGATCATCGTGCAAGTACAAAAGCACCTTTTAAGTCTGAGTTAGTAAAGTTACAGCCTATTTAAGTGTATTATATGCCCAGTTTCAGTAACAGGTAAATTAAATCCCCAGGGAAATGCATGTAGATTATGATTATGCAGATTAAGGAAAATAATCTTTAAAAGTCTAATAGCATTAAGCACACCAAGCTTCCACTGCATATGCCTCTGTGCAAACACTGTAGTTTAGCTAGGCTACACATTTCAGTAAACCCTCCCTCATTTTTTTGTTTGCAGAAAACTACCTGCACAGTCTTCTAAAACACAGAAGAAATCATCATACGTGGAACAGACTGTCCAAATCCTGCTAGTTTACGAAGGCCTTCCATGTATTTCCTGCAGTTGCCATGGTTATGAAGGTACAACTGACACCAATAACTTAGTTGTATAAGAACGGAAAGACAAACCTGGACCTGCTGAAAAGCTTTCAGTCTCTTCTTGAATCTAGAAGGCAAAACAAAATCACATCCTCGAGCTAGCAATGCCAACTCCTTTCTTAGATCAGGATCTTGCCGCAAAGAAATCTCCTTTATCCTCATGCTTTCGGATTTCATATAATGTCTCTGTGTGCCAGTCCAGGCACTTGAGTCCCAGTAAATAGCAGAGCTGTTGTATTATCACACAGTGCCACTTACAGCAGCAGCTGCGTCCGAGTTCTGTGATATTATAAGAGTCAGCTCAACTTCGCCTGTTCCATACATTAAAGGGAACTTGGCTGGAATCACAAAAACAGATTGGAAAGTCACTTAGAGGGCCTGCCCTTTTGTACATGCATTCCAAAGTCTAAATGGGACAGTATGGAAAAAAACAAACCTGTTTGGAGGAGCATCTATAAAAGCAGCTTCCAATTTTAAAAAAGCAAGCCTTACAGGAATGCAGAGAGGCCAGCCATGGTCATTTTGTAGCTTCCTGCTCCTCCCATCCCCCTCAGCTTTTCCTTCTGTCACAAAACACTCACTGTCTAGCTTCAATGAAGTACCACACTGAAGGATAAGGCTTATTACACAGCAATTAAATTCCTTTTAAACTCTTCAGTCCTTTAGCTGCAACCCTATTACACTGGCAAAATGAAGGCAACAACAGAAAAAGCTACAGGCAGACTTCCAGAAAGCTCACGTAGTTTAATAAATTTTTTTTTTTTTTTTACACTCCTCTAGATCTAAGTTACTGTAATGCACAAATCTAATCATTCAAATGCTAAGGCAGAAAGCAGTAGCAGATATGAGGTAAATGTTACCACAATGAAGTGTTGCTTTAAATCATGTTTACACAAAAGCTACATCAGAAATATCAATGATGTAACAAAATCTGAAAAAAGTTGACAAGATACTTTTTTTTTTTGCTTACATAGGAATTTTATAAACATTAACATCCACATACTCAATTGCATACCTGTCACATTTCAGTAGCACTAGCGTCAGCTACCACTCTTATTTTCAGTTTATTGAATTTCGAATACATTTTATGGGCGGGGTGAGGCCATGTTTTAGTCCACAGCAATATTCTTCACAGAAACAGAAATCTGATAAGCTTTTGTGGAAATTAAAGTGACTTTCTGTCCTTCCTCCTTTACAGCTTTTTGGGTACATGAATTGGTAACTAGTGAAGTTTTCACATTTTAAATGGGTATACCTTTACCATAGCAATCTTTAGGAAATGCTATTTCGATGAAGCTTTTATTCAAATATCACCATTACAGCTATGGGTGTGGCAACTCTTTGTTATTTCCGTTCCAGCTGTGAACACTCTTAGTATCCCCAAATTCTCTTAAGATATTGGTATATTGCCCATTTATTATCTGTACCTTGTCACGCACAAGTTTACTAACTAACAGCATAAAAGGAAAGATCTGGCTGCTCTTACTCTGTTTTCATCCCTCATGCTTTAAATAAGACCCCTTTCTTGATCTCACAAAGATGTACACAGCCCAAGAAACACTTTTATCACTAAGTTCAAGATTTCTCTTACTGGACAGCATTATTTTACCCCCCGTGCAGTCTAATCTATAATTTCTAGCCCTATTTATCTGTTCATGGCCATTCTGTCATGTAACAATATGTTAAAACCCCACAGTAAATATCCTTGTAAGATTAAGAAAAGGAAATTATGAAAAAGTACTAGCAAAACATGATTTGTCTTAATTGGATTCTTTTTAGCTTATCACACACTGTTAGAAAGTCAATGATGACAAAACCCCTGCTTTTCTGTTTTTTAATTTAATATCCAGTCATCATCATCGTCGTCCCCCTTCTTTATTGTGACTTGCTATGAAGTATTTATCCCTTTCGGAAGTGGGAGAACAAGAAAGGAATTGATGAGGCAAGAGTCAGACATGTTGTGGTTGGCATGACTAGGCTATCAAACTGCATTGAGCAGAACTGGCTGCTACTCGCTGTCTTAGTAAGATCAAATCAACTAACCTATGATAACTCTCGGGCCACAGGGAAGCCAGCAGGAAGCTGGGCACACAGCACACAACAGCAGCATGCTTGGAACTTGAGATGAACAACTGAGGTGTTAAGAGTAGGAGAAGAATCCCACTCTGGCAACAGATACCCATTCTAGACCAAGATGTTTGAGGAAGGTCAGGAAGGTTGTATTGCAAGGCAGACTGCATTTCAGGTTAGGGCAAAATAGGCCTTTCGCAAAGTAAGGAAACTTATCTTCTCACCTAAATTGCTGTTTTCAACCCTTTTCACCTGGGGTGATGGACTCCCATTCACTACTACATTCACAGTCTTGTTTGCGGTGGCTGTAGTATGTCACTGAGATGATTGACTGCCACATGGAAAGCTAACCTAAAAGACTGGAGCTCCAGTTCACCTCAGCCTTCTCAAGGAGCCTCACTAAGAAATGAGTGTTCTGAACTCCATTTTGGAAAAAGCTGCATATTTCTCTCCTTTTTTCAAATGAAGCCAAGTCTGTCATAGTATGTCCAGTATTTTGAATGTTCTGTATTTTGTTGTCATAATATTACTTCACTGCTTGAGGCAGATTTAAGTCAATCCCACTGTTAGCCTAGTATTATTTTAGTACTATTGTCACTAGTCTGGTTTCAAGCCTTGCACTTGCTTACTTGCCTGTATGCAGTATAGTTGTCAAAAGTTCACAGGTTGCAATATATGAAGAATCTACATGCAATTGAGCATTTAGTTGCAATACATTGTGAAAGGTAAGTACACTGGCAGCTATCAATCATCTCTGTTTCACCATCTGAACAGAAATGGGTTTTGTATTGCCACATTTAAGGAGACTAAGCATTTGTAAAGCAATGTGGTCCAGAACCCCCTAAGATCTGTTTTAACATTTTCAGTCACGAATTAGCCACAGGGGAAAGGGGAAGTCAGCTTCCATCTAGATTGAAGTAGGAGTGTTCAGGTATAGTGTGACATTTATTCTAAACCTGAATTCTCTCCAGTGAAAGCTAAGGTAAAATACTTTTCTGGGTGAAGGGCTGGATGCCAGCCATAAAAGCTGTTCAAGTACCCTGGCAGCTTATTATTAGCTAGATAAACAAACAGAGGGGAAGATGCATGCTCAGAGCTTCCTTCCAAAGCTAAAGATACACACTATGAATGGATCTGACTCAAGGGACTGTGGCTAAAGAGTTTACCACTTCAAAAGAGATCTGAACACACACAAAAGTAACATAAAAGTATTTAAGTGAGACAAAGATGAGGATCACTAATATTTTTGGTAATTTGGAGGAAATAGAAACCTGAAGAATATCTCAAAAAACTTTAAGCATTTGCTTACAGAAATGCAATTTCTTGTCAGAAGCATATACTGACAGTGGATTTAAAGTGTTAAGAGGTTATGAGGAACTGACCTCAAGTCTTTGAAAAAAGCATCCCAGCATTACAGGAGGCTTCCAAGAAAATAAGTTAAATATGTAATAAGATGTATTCAGCCATACAAAACCTTTAGTTGCTGAGGTCTAGTCTTCAATCCAGTAAAATGTGAACCAGGATGAAGAAAGCCTGCTTGGCCTTTGGAGACAGTTTAAATAAGGCTGAATGAGCAATCCCAGTGGCAACAGTGTGCAACCTAACAGAACCCCTCAGCCAGCGATGCTGTAGGAATTCAGAGTGGCTCCTAGGTTAACTCTGGGAAGAAAACTGTCGTATGCCCCCAACAGCCAATATAAAGAGTTATGCAACTAGTGTAACCCTTTCCAAAAGTAACCGATTAGTGAGTGGTGGAACAGCACAGTTAAGATAACTAAGGCAAGGTAGCATCTTTCTCAATATTACTAAAGAGGTATTTCAGATGTTTAAAGTGGAAAAAAGGCACTACTAGTACAATCAAATAGTTTAGGAAGATATATAAAAAAACAAACAGGCAGGCAGCTACAGCTACTATGGGGCAGGAATGACAAGGAAGAAATTACAGAAATGTGTTACAAGACAGACAAAGGAAAGCAGCAATTCTTTGCTAGACAAAGAAAACACGCAAACAATAGAAACCCCCCTAGAATGCAGGGTTCTTCCCACCCCAGTCTTCACAAAAGATTGTAACTAGACTATGACCTAAATTATTTACTATTATCATGAGTTAAGTCTAGACCAGACAGTCCATACCCTTCCATATACTGAAAGGTGCTGGAACTAGATACACCCCATTGTTTACATAAATAGAAGGCATTTGATAATTAATTGGTTCCTAACTCCTTAAAGCAAAGCTCCACAGTCAGACTGAACTTCTAACAAACCTAACCCAAGTTCTGCAAAATGTGTTGTGTAACAGTAGATGCAAGTGATACTGCACTTCAGTAAACAAAATGCTCATTGAGTAGATGCATTATTTACATTAGTCTGTAGATCTTTAACTTACTACTGCAGACCAGTGGTAGCCTGTGGATCATTACTGTAACAGCAGTTCTCAAGGTACTAAGCAAAAACTGAGGGGAAATATTAGAAAGTAATGTCCATTTCAGATTTGATTTTATGATTTACCAAGTGAGAAAACACTACTTAGGCAGGCTTGGTAGTACCTGCAGTACCTTTCTGCTTAACACTATACAGAATGATGCTCGGCATTGACATAGCCTAAATAAATGAATGAAGAATGATAGTGCTTCTCTGTGGAAAGAATTCCAAAACTCTGTCATCGTTTAACCCCAGCTGGCAACCAAGCACCATGCAGCCTCCCGCTCACTCCCCCCACAGTGGGATGCGGGAGGAGGATTGGAAGAGGAAAAAGTGAGAAAACTCACGGGTTGAGATAGTTTAACAGGTAAAGCAAAAACCATGCATGCAAGCAAAACAAACCAAGGAGTTCATTCACTACTTCCCATGGGCAGGCAGGTGTACAGCCGTGTCCAGGAAAGCCGGGCTCCATCATACAAAATGGTTACTTGGGAAGACAAATGCCATAATACTCTATGTGTTCCCCATCTTCTTCTTCCCCCTTATGCTTATATACTCAGCCATATGGTATGGAATATCCCTTTGGCTAGTTCAGGTCAGCAGTCCTGGCTGTGTCCCCTCCCAGTTTCCCGTACCCCTCCAGCCCCCTCACTGGCAAGGCCTGAGAAACTGAAAAGTCCTTGACATAGTATAAACATTACCCAGCAATAACCAAAATAATCTGTGTGCTATCAACATTGTTCTCACACCAAATCCAAAACACAGCACTGGACCAGCTACTAAGAATAAAATTAACTCTATCCCAGCTGAAACCAGGACAAACTCCCTCTGAAGTCTTCAAAAAGGCCCTTGCAGAGGAAAACCTCTTTATAGCAACAGACTAAAGTCTCAGTTGTCCAAGTGCGTTATTTTATGTTATTATGATCAATAAACAAAAAATTCCCTTCTCAGGAGACTATAGCACATAGCAAGACTTACTGACTTCAAATTTTAGCAGAGCAGGTACTGTAAAACATTAAAAGTCTAGACAATGGGAAATTACATGACTAAATGGGAAGTAGCAAAGAAAATTCTGTTTTATCCATATAAATGCCTAAACAATTAAGAATATTAACATCTATTAACAAGATGACCCACTCTGTGTGTGTGTGGGGGGGGGGGGGCACTGATACTGACTTTTCAATACTGAATTCACAAATACTGATTTTTTTTTTTCTTCATTTCTCAACCTCCCTGACTATCCTGAAATAAGGATGCACAAGGTTGAAACCTATCTATCATTATGCTGATGGATAAGGAAAGGGGTTTAATAGGATCAAAAAAGATCATTTTCCCAGTTCTTCAGATGCTTATCCAACTTGTTTCTTGCTAGTAACTTTCCATTTCTAACTGCTCTGTATGGGAAGAGAACAAGAGGACAATGCACTTGTGAGCTGAACAGAATCATGAACTATTAACTATCCATCCCTAACTCTCCTTTGGCTGAGTGACCCCTGAGAAAACCCAAGGAAGATGAAGACTACAAGGTCTAGATCACAGAAGGAATCAAGTTATTATGCTCATACCCAGCTACCAGCTACCCAAACTGATTGCTTTAAAGTTAGGGACAGTATTTTGAATATGGTGTGTTGCACCGATGAACTGCTAGATGTGTAGTTAAGAAATCCACCTTCACAGGGAGAAACTAATCCTTTGGCTTTAGAAGGAAGTTCAAGTGAATCTGCGTCTAGATGTAGGGTGGGTTTTTTTGGTTTTTTTGGGGGGTTTGGTTTTTTGTTTTTTTTTTTTTTCTTTTCTTGGAGGATGCAATGCCTCCCCCATAGAACACACAGACAATTAAAAACCATGAGTCTTGCATGTGTCAGCCTTCTCTAATGATTATTTACATTTTCCAGTACTCTTGGATTAGGCAGAGCAATGCCTGGAAGTTCTTCCCACACTTGCTGGGAGAATCCCGAATTTTTTTGAGGCAATACAGTGAATAAATAGACACCAGTTAAAAGTGAGATAGATATATAGTCATTTTGGTAGCCCAGGAAGGATGGGCTGATCAGATTCTCTGCACATTACCAGAAGAATGCCATGTATGTACACCACACCACAAGCTGTTACCAGATTATAAGCAAGACAAGATACATGTCACCTTGCTATGATTACACTGCCTGGACTCCAAAGACATTGTATGGCCCTTACTAGATTGCTAACTCTGTCTGGCAGACTAACTTCAGCAAGCATCAACACTAGATACTATAAAACCTAAGCCTGACAGTTACTGGATCGTTCATATTCCTTTCAGAACAATTCTCATATTCTCTGCCATCTTAAGAAAACATTATGAGTTTACATTTTATTTATTTCTGTATAGCATAAGTGGAGTTTTAATGGAAACAGTTTGTTGGAATAGTCTTCTACACATGAAGCCTTACTATACATGCTCTTCAGATGACCTTGTTCATTGGATCACGAAAACCAGTTACACCCGAATTGATGCTGCTGAGGTGGCTATTAAACAGAGAAAGACATAAGCAAGACATCTAGTATGGATTGTACAAATTAAAGTGACACTTGCTCTAATAAGATGCTGGGGTTTTACATTTTAGATGAACCATGATGCTATAAAGTCTATCCACAGAGGAAGCTACAGCCCACAACGTTAACTTTACGAAGATAAGCCTCTGAATAGCAGAATAGGTTGAAACAAATAATCAGTTCAGGCTGATTTGGAATGCCACTGAGATTTTCCTACAGGAGACAGCAGCTTTTATAATGGAGTCTAATATTATGCATTATGCAACTTTTCAAAGTCACACAGGCCATTCTGGATATTTAGTCACTTCTAGATTGCTATTATTTACCTTGTGTCACCTTAATTTAGAAGCTGACAGAGTAATCTGGTATAAAGATCATGATTGACAATGTTTTATAACTGTCCAGAAACTTATTTAAACATTGCACCAGCTGTTCAGTACTTCATCATTTTGACATGAACTGAATTTTCAATTAATCCTCTCAAACACATTTACATCTTCAAATTTCATCATTTCCAAAACTAGAATGACTGGTGTATGAAAGTATAACCACTACTTTTAATTCCAGCATCACAGGCTAACATGACATGTAATTTAGTCCCTGAAATCACAAGACAATAATTTTGAGTCAGTGACAGCTGCAGGACAGCTTCTTGCTTATGCATTCACTTGAGATTTCCCTCCACAAGATCTTAAAGCAAAACCAACAAATCAGGAATTTTAAGATACAGACCTTGATCTACAAGTCAGAAAGATTGCAAATTGTAATTTACCAACCATCAATGGGATTTCTGTTAGAACTTCTGTAGATAATTCCTCTTGAACTAACTACTGTTTTGATCATGTATTGGTATGAAATCATTGCTGATACAGGAAACAGAGGCAGCAGAAACTATACTGGTTTCTACAGAGCTCAATGAGAAGTCACTCACTTCCAAATGTGCAAGCAGGGTACAGTGGTAAAGGACAAAGTAAATAAAGAAGACTGAGCAAAGAAGCTGGTCACTGGTAACCAACTGAATTTCAGCTGCCAGTATGATAACCAAAGGGGCAAACATTACCATGAAGAAATAAGACAACTTACATAGGTATACCACAAATACACTGCCAGACTAGCAACAGTACTCTTGACTAGCAGTTTCCTCCATTCTCCATCACTGGAAGCCTTGATGTGAAGTCTAAATATTTTTTCAAACATTCTAGAAGATCTTTCTACAATACTAAGCTTAAAGTTACTACCTGATAAATAAGCAAGTAGTACAAAATTAAGGAGGCATTCTTTAGTGTGTTAACAACACGAAAGACAACAAAATTGATCTTTTGTTTAAAATCTTAAGTTACGACAGAAGACTTAAAAAGTATTTGCTGTAAATGATGGTATTCATGAAGACTATTAATAGATGAAAGAATAATCTAGCCGTTAAGAATTTTCAACATAATTTCAAATAGTTTGTTTTCTTAGCCAATGAAATATGCCACAAGGATGACTATTTACAGTATGTCAGTGATGATCATATGTAATAGAAAAGTTTACATAATTGAGAATATTAATTGTTTATCAATACAAATCTAGCTTCTAAAGGAATAAAACTGTTTAGAAACTGTTCCCTTGGTTCTGCTGAATTCCAAAAGCAGATGAAGTCAAGCCATTTCATAAGCTCTAGAAGCCTTGTTATTGTCAAGACTATGCCAAGAAGATCCAATCAAACCTTGTTCGCGGTGGGCACATTTAGAACTCAATTTTAGATGTTTTGCAAATGTTTCCCTCATCACCCACTCACGAGGTCTTCCCCTGTATTCTCCTTGCATGTAGATTTTTACAAACATTGTTAAAGTCTCCTTGTAGTCTTCCAACTCATCTCATTCGTTGCATGAAATCAGCCAGATTCTACAAAGAACTGCACAGAACAAATATGTAAGACTAATTCTGTAAGAAATGAAACTAAGCAGTATGCACAAGGTTATTTAAGCACATACCCCAAGAGCCTTAAGAGTCCATTAACCCTCCAAGTAACTGTGGTCAAGACACAGTACATGGATGGGTGGCTCTATACATTCTAGCCATTTTTTATATGGAATAGTGATTGATATTCAAAAGGAGTATATCTAACATGAAGTACAAGAACAAATTTTTAAAATATCACTGGTTAGCTTTTTATGGACCCATTTTAAGACTTATTTGTTGTTCACAAAATACAAACTAATCTTATCTACCAAGACAGACATAGGTACCAGCTGGTTAACAGTTCATGAATAAACACCACACTAATCCAACCCAACACAAAGGAGTTATTTATATATTATGTCACAGTTAGAACACTGAATTTAGTAACGACTTGTGTGGACTAGAGAAGACAACAAGAGCGCTGAACTGGTATCTTCCTGAATCAATGCAACTACTTGCCTAACTTTCATTGTATTTTTCAAGACAGTTGTGTGTGCAAAGCCTCTATATATGCAAGACTTAGCCATATAATATAACCATTAGCATTTTGTAGATTTTTCTCTTAACATTGCTTGCTGAAAAATTTTGTGCAGTCATCAATTAGGTCTATCAGTGGACAAACTAGTTCACTGGATGAACTGCATTAACCATTTTGTACTGAAGCCCATACTTTTGGCCTAAGGTTTTTTTCTTGCTGACAGCGTAAGTGTAGGGCATATGGAGAGGTTGTCAAAAATATAAGATGGGTTCTCAAGCATCACTGAAGGAAAAAAAGAAAGCTATCTCCTCTACATCAATATCTAATTTCCTCCCAGGCGGACCACCTGTTAAAAGAATGAATGGTTTAAGTGACTGATGTAAAGCTATAATTAAGCTTAAATGTTTTGAAAGACTGGGCAGAGAGAAGCAACTGGAAGTAATGATCTCATACAGCTATGAACTTTTGCTTTTAAGTTATAGTTACTCACACAGGAGAGAGTGCCTGCGATTAATAAATTTAATCCAAATATTTGAGTTTGTCTTGTGTCAGGATTCAGGTGAATTTTAAATTTGAAAAAAGCCGAAGTATAATTCTGAATTCAATTTTTCAGCACTAGTAATGCCAAAACATCTTAAGAATGAATTCAGCATATAAGAAATACTTATGAGTTTCCACTAGAACAGAAATATCTTCTCTTCTAACCACTTTGAAAGACCAAAGACCATTATTTCTTCTAACAAAGTAAACACAATTAATACTACTGCTAAGTGTAACATTATATCCCAGGGTACACGACGCAGTTAGAATGAGGAGCACTACCAAAAAGCTACAACAGTGAATAACTTTCAGTTTCTCATTTATACATAAAATGAATAGCTGGTTCTCTAATAGGGATAATGATTCTTCTATTCCAAGCTATTCAGTACAGCAAAGCTTAAGAATAACACAACATACTACCAGCGTTGCTTATGCTGACTACTATTATTTCACCACACTTGAAACTAATAATGATTTTCTAGGAACACCTATAGCTGCACTCTTCCAGACCTTAATATGAACTTCTGGCTGCCCTTCCTCTGTTGGCACCATAGAAGGAGCTTTATTGTGAACACATTAGTGCTGACATCTGTCATAGTACCCTGTTATCATCATAAAAGTACATTAGTTTGATACTGGGTTATTTACAGTCTTCCTTCAAGTCACGGGCTCACGCTGGAAGCCAAGTCCACCATCCTCCCCACTTAGCAATGGGACATGGCACTATTAACAGTAGCTTTGCATAACACAGAGTTAGGGAGTGTATGTTCTAGACTACACCAAGTCCTGCACAGCGTAATCTGGCGTGCAGTGCAATGCTAATACATAACACAGACTCAGTAGTTAACATTGCTTCTAGTATTGAGGTATATACTAGGCAGCAATTCGCACGCAGACCACACATAAGACTAGACACCTGAAAAGTCATGGCGAACTTCAAAGACTAATAAATACTTAACTGAAAAGCTAGCAGAATTCAAACACTGTCATTCCTCTTACTTTTCTGGTGTTTTACAAACATAAGTTCTCTCCTTGCTAGTAGAAGGTGGTTACAGCACACCTGCAGAACATGGATACAGTCCACCACCAGTCTAACAGATGCAGGTATAAGCCTAGCTACCCTTTAACTTAAGTCCTCAGAACTTATTTGTTCCAAAAAGCAACTGCTAAGTGTTACTATTTTCAAACTTCTGTTGATTTTAAAAGGTTTCATTCTGGTCTCCTTTAAACTAAAATGGATTCTAGTAGTACCACTCCATTTAAATCAACTGATAACAAAAATTTGGCAAGAATGGTAGTGATGAAAAAAGCTATGCGGAACGAAAATAAAGTATTTAAAAAAATCACAATTACAGAAATACAGGACAATGAGCTTTAACAATTGTCACAGCATAGCAAGCAGGAAGAGTATGCTTATCAAGCAAAGGATATACAGAAACCAGTCCAAGAGATGCCTTCATATCAAAGGTTGACACTGCGGAGAAATGGAAAATAACTTCGAAGTACTTCATATCACATTCTCTTTGCACCCCACCCCCCCAAAAAATGCCCACAGGGAATTCTGTGAATTGTTTCCCCAGATGCCTTGCACACCAGCTGGTTAGGATTAAACATCTTGCCTGCGGCACCTTTTAGGCCTTGAGGCCTGGCATTTTTGACAATGTGATGAACAGTGTACGATTGTGTATACCCCATATGTTTAAGATAATCTAGAGTGCCAGAAACACTGTTAAATCCATGTACAGTAGTGATAACAGTCAGAAGAAAGCTACAACAGCTATTCTTCAGTTTGAAAGTTACAGCTGTAGAATTTCCTTTCTTCACAACAATACCCTCATAAAATATTCAAGACCTAAACATTGATTTTTCTATGCCTCTGATCTTATTTTAATACATATACTACATACAAATCACAGGCCTACTTGCAGGATAATAACTGCTAGCAAGAACTTCCATCACATAACAAAGATGACCAGAACTTTGCAATTACAGTGTTTGCACAATGGATGCAGTCAGACACTGATCTCCCTGTGAATACCATGCAAGTGAAGTACCTCCCCTAAAGAAAAAAACCACACCACTAAACAAACATTGTTTTGTTTTCACTTGCACAAAAACACATTATAAAGTGAACTTTCATGGTAGAGCTCTATCTAGATTTCAAAACATGCATGTGGATTAAGACACATTTTATTCTGAACTTTAGAACCTGGCTTTAACTGCCTTGTCCAGATGAACAAACTTCTGTTTGAGGTACCTCAGGTTTTCTTCATCTTTAACATAAAGACCACGTAGGTTCTTTCATTATCTGAGAAAGTACTTTGGACTTGCTAATCAGCGGAGGGCTTCAACTATCTTGAAAGACAACAAATTCTCCTCTGACAAGACATCAGTGTTTCAGCAAAAACACATGGTAACTTCTGAATTTTGGATAAAAATATCTAAATTTGGATAAAAAATACAAACCTCAAATCTCAATTACAAGTTAACTGCTGGAAAAGATAAAACATCTCCTTGAATACAATAGCTGTCAGCTACAGTACTTTTAATGCTATTTAACAGTTGCCATTAGAGCACCAACATGTTTTGCTCATATGCTACAGTTTAAGGTGTTAAATATTAGTTTCAAGCCTGGTCTTCCAAGAATGCTTCCCACCCTGCAAAACCTCTTTTTCTAACAAGTACAGAAACCTATAGCATGAATATGTGGTTTCCTATTAATTCATACTTACTACCTAGTAATAACCTGAGGATGCAGGTTTCTGTTATCAGCTTTATTGTTTGGTGTCCTTCAAAAAAGTTGCAGGAACATTCTAAGAAACAAGAAAAGGTGTACAGAAACCTTAGCCATAATCAAATGTAGTGATTCAGCTCAGTAATACTGAAAACATATCCTTCCAAAATGAGTTTACTGCTTGTATGCTGCATTATGAGAATTCCTGTATACAGTTAAGAAAAAGTTTAATAAGATGCCACCTGAGCTAACTTATATAGTCCTAAAAGAAATTCTCTAGGTCTTCATGGCTGGATGTAAAAGCCCTTTCTTAATATCACCCTCAGGCACACAGAGTTAAGCACATAACTTCTACCATTTTCCAGGACTGCTATTTAGAACTTAAATCTGTATTACTGGACCTACAGTACAAGCTTTCTTTTTTAAAAAGCTGTCTGAAACATTTTCTTCCATTTATAGAAATGAGACTAGGACCTCAAACTTACTTAAACTCAAATAACGTAGGTAAAACCATTGTGGCTCAATTTGTGAACCATGATTAAGTACACAAACCCAGGTGCATTACTTTTTACACTGCAGCAAGTAGTTAATGGATGTATGAGAACCAAAAGGGTATATTTTGCTTTCTGTGAGAAAATACACTCATGGCAGAACATGCAATTATGCATCTCCTGGTGGTAATTTAAGATCTGATGCTTGCTCCAAATGTAATTTATACTTCTTAAAGATCAGGAAACTTTTGGATGAAGCTTCAATTCAACCAAATAATAAAGCCATAAATAAATTTCTCATTGCTTGGAAACTCCCCCCTGCCCAAGTCCTTGGGGAAAAAAAACACCAACAACCTAACCCTCTAGGTTCTCTCTCAGCACTACACAAACAATTCCAATTAAGTAAAGAATGTTACTCTTCATTAATCTCTTCTAGTTCTTCTTTATGGGATTTACTTAAAGTGATCAACTGAGACACACAGAGAAATTACAGTACACGTTAGTAATCAAGTACATCAAATAACAGTGGCTTTTAATGGAAATTCTCCCTTTACATTTTATCTGATACAAGAATAAACAGAGCATCTAATAGCTTTCTATATTTCACTAGAACAGAAAACATTTTTTTTCTTTATGTTCACACCATTATAAATAAATCATGCCCTGCTGTCTGGCTAGTGAACACACATAAAATACTAGTCCCTATTATTATAAAGTCAATCTAGACAAACTAGATTGGAAGTGCGATGTCTTGAAATCAAGAAGTTGAGACTTCAACTTGTCAAGCTAAATTTGAAAGATCAGTATTTATGAAAGCAAGGTAACACTTCAGATTAATGTTTTAGTGCAAAACAGTAGTAATTTTGTTACTCCTGTGGGTCAAAATGTAAGTATACACATTCAATACACACCAGTAACAGACAAGAAGTTAACTGATACTCTTCAACATCCTCAGCTCTAACATCTCCACCCCTACCACCCTGAGCAGGCTTCCCTGGGACACCAGGAGGTTTGTCCAGCGTATTGAGATACCAAAGTACATAGAGTGATGGGGAGTGATGACCACTTACAACTTACCAGTATTATTAAGTGATATGAATTTATAGTCCTATAGCAGAAACAGCATGCCTCTTAACTCCCTTAATATAAGGCACATCATATATGCAATGCTTAGTTCTATCAGTCACCACATAATTTTCTAGCCAGTCTTGTTTTTACAATTTATTAAAAGGGCTAGAAATTAGATGCAGGTTGGGGGCAGGGGTGTTATCCTTGCACAGAGGGCATTGTCTATTGTAAATCAAGACCTCCTTACAAAGGAAGCACCGAGTGTACCATGCAGTACCAAAACAATTACTTTATTAATATGCAGATTCAGTGGAGCCAAATTTGAGTCTTGTACTAACAATAGTGCCTAGCATCATTAGACAAAGGAATATCTGCAGTCAAGGCAGTATGTTATAAAAGTAACACTACAGACAAACACAGGGGCTTACACTTAACCACAATGGGATTGTATTTATCAGTAGAAGGGCCTGTTACTGAAAGCATAGCATCTGAAGCATCAACACCTGGTTTGGGTTACCCCTGGCAAAAGTGAACAAAAGGTACCCAGTGCCTGCAATCCATTTAGTGAACTAAATAGACTTTGTAAACTACCACATCTGATAGAATGCTAGAGGTTTCTTTTAATATAAAGTGTGAGATTTATTTTGCGAATGACACCAGCTTAGTCATGGCTATCTGACTATGTATCCCAAGTTCTGGCTTTTACAATTATTTCTTTCATTCTCTGACTCTAAATATGGGTCCTCCCCCACACTGGACACTGCTCAGTGGACGCAAGGACATTACAAAAACTACTTTTTAATTATAAGGCTATTTCTGGCTTTTCCACCACTTCTAGTTTGTTCATGCCTGTTAAGAAATGCAAGAATACAGATACTAGCCCTAACCTTACTGCGCAGGACAGGCAATAATGCAGAAAGCAAGAAGCATTTATTATGACTTTTCTTTACCTAAGCTGCACACACCGAAGCAAACACAACATGTAAACTAGTTCCAAAGATCAGTGTTGCATGATGTTTGCAATTATAAGAAAACCAGGGTAGATACACCAAATATGAGCTGTACTAGATAATGGAATTTTTAAGATGCCTTCCACTCTGCAGTTTTAAAGGGCAATATTTCTCTTGACAGAAAAAATACTGGAAATAGAAAACAATTCATTTTTCACTGTGCCAGACACGTATGGCTGCAAGAGATGCAAGGAGCCAAGTAGCCGTTAGTGCTAATGCCACAAAAACATAGACGTTTTATGTTCAGTACTACTGCTTCACTCCATTCCCGACACCTCCTGTGGGGCAATAAATTACTTGCATAATTTGCCAATACCACAAACACAAAACTCACTTCCATTTAAACAAATATGTCTAGTAAGTAAGAAACAAACTTACTACTCTGGTTCCTGAGGGTCGACGTGTTGCTCTAATGTTAGAAACGTTCCTTGGGCTGGCTGGAGTTGCCAGTGGAAGAGTAGTAGAAAGTTGTGGAGGACTAAAAGACATCAAAGGCAACCTGGTATCTCCTAACACACACTGCTTGGGATTGGAATTTTTACTAGCGAACCTCTCATTTTTACCATTTCCTGAATCTTCATTGCCAATCTCAAATCTCTCCTCATTCTTGATGCTTCTCAAGCAGTCCTTTAGTGTCAGCTGAGTTGCAGGCTGACTCAACCAGCACAAAAAAAGTTCATCCACCTTCATTTTCAGTACAGGTTGCAGAACGCTCCCAGGTGACATTTTCTACTTTTTCTGTTGGACCAAATTCAAAATAAAGGTTTGGCAATTATCTACTTATTCCACTTGACTTTAAGTGTTTCACAGACTCCAGGGTTCCTGTTAAGAAAAATATTATTATTTAATCGTACAGTTTTAGCAAAGTGTTGCTATTTATTCCCTCAAGAAACCAACAGGAGTTGTGACATACACACTACCATGTGACTACAACATTTTGTAAGTATAAGCCATTAATCAGCCACAATCAAATCCAAGGGATAATTTCTTTTTAAAGAATACTGTTTAAATGATGGAGACTGGTCAGAGGCTGCACATAGACTTTCTCAAAACACTATCTAACAAATGTTCTCCCAGAACACGTGTTAAAAACCACACTTATGACAAACCACCTTGAAAAGACTCACAATCAAACCTGCTAGGAAATAAATGTTTCGGTAGTTTAGGGAAAGCCTTGGTAATAATAGAATCAAGATTTAAGAAGCAAACCTTTCAGTCAAGGGTTTTAGAGCTAAGGCTGAAGGCTCAAATTTCATTCTGAAGTCTGTGCTTCTGATTTAAAATCTTGCATTGCATACTGCAGTGCAAGATGCATTCCCATATGAGGGATACCGAACTGAATTCCCAGAGATCCTTCCTCAGGATTTGATTTGCCTGCCCACTCGGTGTCACACAGTCATTTGGTATTTTAAGAACTGATCTATTTGACATTTGCTTTTATTGTGGGGGGTTTTTTTGTTTGTTTTTTTTTTTTTAAAGGGAATATGAAATGCACCATGATTCAAGAATTGGGATCATACAATTTCAGGTTCAGTTGCTCACCTTAAACAAAGAGTAAGTTTTTTTTAGAGAACTAAATCCTGAGAACAGAACCCAAGTTACTGTTGGCATCTCTGCTATCAAATTACCTCATGATCTGATACAGTTTAACTAAGCCTTGTACTTCTGCCTCATTTAAAAAAAAACAAACCACTTTATAAATATTTCATGTAGAAGGCAAAGATATGCAAATACCTTGCTGAAAAAGCCTTAAAATAAGCACTCAGATTTGGAAAGGCGCAACACCTAGCAAACAAACGTACTATTAAAATTAAAGCTCTGCCTTCATCCCCGGGCAGAACTATAAACTTTTTAATACTGCACCGGATAAATATTTTAAACTTTCGTGTCTAATAACCTAACGGTCAAGTTATTCGGTTGCTGAAACTGAAGGTCAAGTTGTTTCACTGGTCTTTGGGCCCAACACCCCCACAGCGCTCCCCGCGCAGCACGGGCCGGGCCTGGCCGGAGCGCACCGCCCCGCCGCCGGGCCGGGAGGGGCTGGTCAGGATAGGAAGGCCTCCCGCCGGCCGCCCAAAAGCGGCGGGCACGGAGCCGGTCGCGGGCACAATGCACGGCAGCAGCGACCGCCTCTGCGCCGGAGCCACCCCCGCGGGGCGGACGGTTCCGGAGGAAGGGCGGCCCGGAGCGGCAGCGCCGCAGGGGCCGGGGCGGGCAGAGGGCGGCACCGTCCCGGGAGCGGTGAGGGACCCGCCGCCGCCACACACTTGCTCGCCGGGGAAGGGGCTGGGTGGCGGGCGGCGCCGTCCCTTCCCGCCCAGCAGCTGAGGCGCCGCGGCCCCGCGCCCCCTGAGCGACGGGCACGACGGGTCACGCGCCACGCGGGAACCGGCCGCAACCACTCACCCACGCCGCGCAGCACCGCCCCACCCCTCCCCTCCCGCCGCTGCCTTCAAATCCGCACCTCCTTCCGGCCCGCCCCTCCCGCCGACACCTCGCGAGAACTCTCCCGTTCCGCCCCGCTGGAGACGCGCCGGGCGGTCACTATGGTAACGGAAGGGGCGGGGCGGGGGAGGGGCATGCGGCGCTTGCTGCGTGCGTCGTGGCGTCACGGCGGAGCGTTCCGGCGGTTTTACTACCGCCTCGTCGCCTGCTCTCCCAGCAGCCTTTGCGGCGGGCTGCTGGGGCGGTGTCGCTGTTAGCGGGGAGCGGGGGCTCGGGGGCGCGGGCCGCCTTCTCCCCACGGCGCTGGGGCGCTGCTGCGGCCAGGTCGGCCTCTGCCTCGCAGCCCCTCTCAGAGCCCAGCAGCAGCGCCGTGCCGTTAACTAGGGGCGGGCTGGGGGAGTGTGAAGTGCGCGGACCTCCTGCCCGGGGTAGTCAGTTACGAGACAGGTGGCCTGCTGTCCGGCTTGGGGCATGTGGGTTGGTGAGTTGCTGCAGTACCGCCTGCCTGTGTCACCGTGGTCCCAGGGCCTCTCCAGTGTATGGAATTTACAGGGTAGCTGTGACAGGACGGAATTTTCTGACGGGCGGCTCGCAGGTTGCTCCTCACTGGCTTTCTGCCAGGAGCTGGCAAAGTATGTGAGCTGGCAACAGCTGCTAAATGCTGTTAAAGAAATAAACAAAATGCTATTTTTACACAAGTGCTGTGGCTGCCGCTAATGTTACAGTATTACAAATCGCAGGATGAAAGGGGAAGTGGAGGCAGTAGCGAGTATGAAGGTAATTCACTCATTAAGAGAACTATGTGTGCCAATCTGTTTACAGCCACGTTTTGCATTGGGTAGCATACGCTGGTAACTTCTAGCCTCTGTGGGTGCTCCCGTGAGGCTCCATAGGTGCACTTGTCAATGGAGTGTTAGCTGAACCTTGCCCCACATAGTTCTTTTCCTTGGCATTTTGTCTAACACTGAGTAAGCTGTGTTTTTATGTCAGATGCTTGCTTCCACTACACTGTGTTTTCCTCATGTGGGTACATTTCACTTTTGCTTATTCATTTTATGTTATTCCGCTTCCTTTACTGCAAAAGACACTCCAGATGTGTGGTGTGTTGTTATCCACGGATCATTGGAATGTTACTACTGTGGAACTGAGGGAGTACCTGAGATGATACCATTTTGCATGTTACAGTGGTTTGAAGAGAAGGCCTAAAAATGCAGACAATAAAAATAGGATAAGTGAATGAAGGAATGGGCTTTCTTTCTCATTTCTGGGGCCTCAGAGGACATGGAGGTAAGAAAGGGCAGAGGAGAAGCAAAAGGTTAGACTCTGTGAGAGAGATCTGGTACAGTCAACACAATTATATTTTCATAATATTAAACACTATCATCTGGTAAGAAAAGTGTTATTCTTTTAAGTGTGTCAGAGGGCTTTGACTTACTACTGTAGACACTGAAACATGTTTTCACAAGTCTTACAATAAAATTCAGCATTCAAGAAAACCTATAGTGTGTTGAAAATTCTTGAGGGAGTCTCCATTTTTGAAGCAGAGTAGTTCTCTGTTTCCTGCCCATTGGTTGGTGAAGTTTAGAAAGTATGTTTTTAGAAAACTGAAGTGGACAAAATGGCATTATTTTAAACTGGAATAAAGCATTCAACATAACGCAGAGGAAGTAGATGGTAAATAGTGTGGAAGTAGCTTTAAAGCCAGGGAAAAGAAAACGAAAACACAGTGTTATGGATAGCAGCAAGATTTTTGGCCAAGAACTGAAGGGCTGAATTAAGAAGACTGATAGCACAGCCACAGACATGGAACAAAGGGGACTTTAAAAAAACATTTTGAATGCCTTTGAAGCATTCCTTAGTGATGGTGTAACCATCTGTTGATTGACATGTTGAAGACAGGTGGCAAGAAGGGGATCAGAGAGTGAGTTGACAGAGTTGTAGAGTTGGATATCATCTGCATAGAGATGATGCTCTTTGTTGAAGCTGGCAATGAGATCTCCCAGAGGAATATGAGAAATAAGAAAAAAGAAAAAAAAAATCAGAAAAACACACAGTTGCAGTATTCTCTTGTGCATGCTAGTGTATATTCAAAGCAATTCTAGTTCTGGCTTTATTAGAGTTTGTCATGATTAACATTGGTATGAGAGAGAAATCAATTCCATGTGTCTTCTGATAAAGCGCTTTGGGCATTATCACCAGGTTGTACTGATACTTGCAATTGACAGCGATATTTTGAACATGTCTCTAAATGAATCGGGTCTACTCCACACTGTATCTACTGCTAGGGATGTGTGTTTGTAGAGATATAGGAGCCCAAACTTGACCAAAAGTTGAAAAATACTTAAATTGAACCTCTTTGTTCAGATCTTCCACCAAGAATTGAAACTTGGAATTCCTTTCTGACCCCAATTTCCCTGGTTTTGCTGGCACGGTAAGTACAGAAGCTGCGCCTTTTCTATGTTGCTTTCAATGTATGGAAATCAGAAATCCTTTCTAGTATGTTACAATTTACGTGTAATGTACCTGCCTGGTTTAAGGATGGGCTCCTTTAAAAGTCCATTGAATAATTATTAAATATGAAAGTACTGAGTGTGCAATATCCGACTGATATCTGAAGATTAGAGCCATGGGGTCACACTTAGTATTGTAAAAGTTGCAGACTACATTTTAGGTAAGTCAGAGGTCTGTTTAACAAGTGCAGGAGAGTGGTGTATTGGTGTAACTCATGCCAATTAATAGGAGTGCTTGGACCTAACAACACAGTGCAGTGGAGTTAGTACTCCCAAGCAAGTATGTCCATGTAGCACAGTATCTCCCTCCATGTAGTGCGTGGAGGTACTAACCCTGCTGCAGAAACTGAAGAGCCACACTAGCTTCCAGTTCTTGTTGGCCCCGTTACATACAGCTCATTTCTGACTTTGTTTTACTGGTCTTGACATACAAGGTGATATTAGCAGTTCTGCTAATATACACTAATGGCTAAATGCCGAAGTCCTTCTTTGCCTTTATTTGTCATTGCTATGGTGACACAGGGCAGCAGTGTTCATTGGGAATATTCCTGTTTCCAACCAGCATTTTGCAGCGAGGCCTAGACTTCTTCCCTGATAACCTTGGATATGTACAACTTAGACATATGAGTATGTAAGAGGTGTTTCCACTCCCTCTGTACTTGGTGGGAGTAAAGCAGCATTTCTAAGGCCTGGTTAATTTTATCCTGAGGTAGACATCTAACCTAGGTTAGATGTATCCTGACTTAGTAGTGCCTGTTCCTCTCCACTAGTTAATAAGAATCTCAGTTAGTATCTGAGGTATACACAACATTTTCAAAGCCTAAAGTTAGGTAGGATAAATGTGTTTGCAGTATTACATTTATCTGGTTGCACAGGGTTGTGTTAGGTGTGGTCTCACCCAGTCTCAAAAGTAGTGTTGTCATTGTTCCAGAGTGTGAGGTTGAGGTGGAACATGTGCCTGAGATCAAAATGCAGTGCACTGCAGGATCTTTATAAGGCCTTTTTCTAGAGCTTTTCATGTGCCTGTCATATAGAGAACTACATTACATCCTTAGAACATTGCTTTAAGGAGAATATTTCGTTTTGATCAGGCTTCTTATAATGCTTTTGCTGACACATTTCACAAATTTCAAATTTAGGCATCTGAAGTTCAGTTCTAACCTATATATAATCACTAAAATAACTGTGTCCTGATTTGCTAATGTGCTAACTTAGTTGGAAGCAAGTGTGTTGAATATCTCTGACAAGCCGGTCACTTTTATTTAAGTCACTGCAATTGAAAGTTTTGGCCAGAAGGGATCACTGAGATTGCACTGCCAAGGTGATATTCCTTGTAAACCTGCTTATGGATGCAATCAGGGAGACTTCAGTAGAGTATAAATGTTGCTTTCCACTTAGTGAAAAGTAAAGTCTAGCATTTTGTCCCTCCAAAAAAAATTGCTTGTCCTGGTACTGTTTTGGAGGGGAATGGGGAGGACTTTGGGTGCCTTATGCATCCTCACTTAAACTGTAGGGAAAGGCTAAGAAAATGGTGATAACTGGGAATCCCTTAGACTATGCATCCATACCAGCTAAGCATGCCACTTCATCCTTTCTTGCAGCAGCTTACCAAAAATAGAGCTGAGATGGTGAACTACGGGTCATATGGCCTCCAGAAGTAGCATCATATGCAGACAAAAAAATGTCAGCAATGCTGACTTGATGCACATGTTCAGCAGCCAGCAATGTTTTCAGCAGAGCCCAATTCTGAGATGTGAGGCTTAAATTTTCTCCGTCTCCTACCACTTTGAGTTGGAATGCTGCAGTAATATATGATCTGGTTAATAGCTTGCTGCCCAGCTTCTTAAGAGCAAGTTGGAGGTATAATTACAAATTGCTTTGTAACTTGCCAGCTTGTGTCACAAGTAACAGGCATTTAAACATTTGGTACTCGCAAACACATTTCATCTCCTCCTTATTACACTGTGTAGTTAGAGTAAGGCCTTGTCACTGGCTCTCTCTTTACACGAGCAGTTGGTTTAATGTGGGAATATTTACATTTCTGCAAGAAAAAAAGTGAATATAAAATGCAGATACTGTAAGAGCAGGTGCACTACAAGCCAAAGGAGAAAATTGGTTCAGCAGTTGTTTGCCATCAAATTTAGATGAATTCCTATTGCATATCACTGCAGGGCTACCAATGAGCATTCCTTGTACATTTTACTGAATTGCTGTTGGTGTGGGTTTTTTCCACAGGGGGCTTGGATTGGGCAATGTTTACAGCAGTCCAGATGTGAAGGCTGGTTCCACGTTAAGTCACCCTGATCTTCTAATCCCAGGTTCACATACTTGTAGTGCTGTACTTTATCCGATGGTTTTATCTAGCATTGTATCCAGGTCACATGGAGTTTATGGAAAACTGCTTGAAATGCAGTCTCTAGGGTGGTGTTTAACAAGGTGTGCATGAGGATGTTTATGGGGTGTGAGAATGGGAGTCTATTTATTCTCCACATTGAGTGTTACTGAGCCCAATTCTCTTCTAACCTTGTCCTGGTGCAACCATTAAAGGGGAGAGGAGACTCTTGAGCTGTTTTGTTCAGCAGCCTGCAATGTCTGCCAGTTACTTGTCTGCTACCATACTGCAAACCATGCCCGGGTGCTTGGCTCTTGCATCTCCACCACCTGGCCAGGGCTCAGTCTGAAGAACTGAGACCTAAACTTGTTGTTTTGGGATAGAAAACACATTTCTCTGTGGTTCATCAGAGCAGTCTTCATCAGATTATCAAGGGGAAAGTGTAAGACAGATAGTGCCCGTACCCTGTTTCTACTTTGACAGTTCTAAAGAAATGTCAATCATGTAATGGGCAAGTACATTTTTATGACTTGGCACCCAGAGCTCTTTCTGAAATAATATGTATATTTCTAAGTGATGGCCTTTGAATGTCTATGTACATACATATATACATTAAATTAAAACTGCAGTAAACCACAGGATTATGCTAGCTACCAATGCTCTAATTAGCTTACTGAACTGGAAATAATTAACATAGTTAATCTTTGGGTTATAACACAATGAGAAGCACACACCTAATCAATCACATTTTTTAATTATTATCTGTTAAGTATCTGGTTGCTTGAGTAATATTTTACAACTTAGGTTAAATTCACCTTCTGCTCTTCAAAGCCAGTAGCAAAATTTTCAGTCTTCATAATGCTATGGGATCAGACACTTATGCTCAGGGGGTTTTAGCTCACCACTGCATTATTCCAGTTCCAAGATCTGATCTGCGATTTGACCGCTATTTTCATTCAGCAAATCTAAAAGATTAACTATTTCTAAATTTATGAGCTAATTAGTACACTAATACAAACCACATTTATAATTTCCCTGAGTTTGTTTAATCCTTCTTCATTACAGAAGTCAGTTCAGATGTCCATAAAAACTTATGGAAAAAAAAAAAGTATTTGTTTTCATTTTCATTAGGGAAAAGTGAAAATTCCAAAAGATTCTGGGCAGACAGAGCCACATTCTTTTGCTCTCATTAAAATCCTTTTAGTTGCAGTAGTTAGAGGAGGAAAATGCTGTGCAGCTCTAGGCATATGTCTGCAAGGTTGCCAACACCAATAATTTTATCACAAGTTTAATAAGATTTAGTGTTTTTCTTATAAAGCTCCAGCTCCAGAGTCCCATGATTATGAAATAATATTATCTTCCATTAAATGTGTATGTTAAAAAGAGCCCTTGTGGTTGCAAAGAAAGTCTTGGAAATATAAAATTAATGGCTCAAAAACTCTAATTAAAAAAAAAAGTATGAGCCCCAGATTAATTTCTTTAAAATCAAGCTTTTAGAAGCAATTGCAGATTTTCAGAAGTGTTTATTAATCTAAATATTGTGTTAGTAGTGGCACTAATTCCAGAAGTATTGGTCTTCAAGTATTTCTGTATAGAATCTGGTGCTACATTTTTTATATTCTTTTCCTACTCTAGAAATGTATTAAGACACAAAAAACTGACATGTTTTTGTGATTTAAATGCATCAGAGTGCTGAGACTTGGGGTTAAGAGTTGGTTACATATTTTAGATATTGGAGCCAGACAGCAATTCAGTCTAATAATGTGCTTGTCTACTATTTCCTGAAAATTTGCTGGTACATGACCCCTTATATGCATATATGTGACCCTACAACAAATTCTCTTATGTGGTGCCAAAAAATGGCATTAGCTTCAGCTGCTTTATTAAATTGCTACCCAAGCTGGCTTACAGTCACAGTGAACAAGACACGGCATAACAGCAACTAATGCCGTGGTGTGCCAGCTAACATGGGAACCTCAGCTCCCCTCCATGTTCATTGGGGTTAGCGTACAGAGGAAGAACAAAATCCCTTTGTAATGCCAGGCCAGTGTATTTTGCACACTGTCACAATGATATTTTGTCCTCTCTGAAGAAGGCACTGGAGGCGCACTACCAAATGGCTACCTTGAGCCAAGTTACTCCTTTTAAGAGCCCCCAACTCCCCCAGTTGTCAGTGAGACAGCATACCCAGCAGACAAGTAGTCTGGCTTTTAAGAAGCACTTATCAAATAGACTGCAGCTGTGATGGACTATACTGTTCCCAACTAAATATTCTGTCCCAGAGACAAGGTTAGAGAAATAGTCCCTGTAATTAATGTTTAGCTTTTAATATTATCAGCTGAAAAGAGAAGTGAATGTGACAGCAGTCAGCAACTGCCAAGATATAGATCCAATACTGGACTATTATGGAAATGAGAAAAGTGCAAGGCGAAAGAAGACAAAGCTTGCATAATGTCCCACATGATCCTGGGGAAAATAATTGAGGCTAAAGACTATAATTTGAATGTATGGGGAGCATTCACAGAGGCTAAATTTATCTGGGTGATGCAGACTTCTCTGTGTGTGAGCTGAGTTCCTGATCTGAACTGTCCTCCAGAAGAGCCTGTTGGTATCCCTTGGTTGTGAAAGTTCTCCTGTGGGGCTTAGTGTCCACAGGCTAATACAGCCTTTGGGAATAGTCCCCATGGTAACATGAAACCAGATTTTATTAGTATTTTAATGCTGCCGTTTCCTGACTTTTAAGTGCCTCCTCACGTAGCCTTACTGTCCTGACTCCATACCTAGCCCTTCTACAAGGAAGGACACTAAGAACTCTTCTTCTGAAAGGATAAAGATCTGAATGCAACTTTTTAACAAAATTAAAACATTTTTCTAATTTCCTTTTGTACTCTATTGTACAGATTTCAGTCATATATGTGTCCTACACTTTTTATATTCCCACAGAGGTGTTCACTAAAAAAGTTCCAAATAAATGTCAGCAGAAGTGAGTGCATGCAGCAAATGTTCTTAGTGTTCTGGACCCTGAAATGCAGCTAACATGTTAGTCAGAAGCGTGCGCTTCTGTACATTCAGTACTGTGTGCATTCAGTACAGAGTGCAAGCTTCTACTTGAATTATTTCAAGGTCACATGCTTAAATCCTGTTCTATGAAATCTTAAGTTCATTTTTGTGTTTCTGATTATGTAAGACACCCCACACTTTACTCCTTTGTGTATCTATTTGGTGTCTGTTCACTTTAACCTATAAAATAATGCATTTTAGTGACTTTATTCCTGCTAGTCCTGAAGAGGTAAGAGATCTGGGAACAGTAATTGGGCTCTATTTTCTTAGTCATCGGTGTACCTGTTTGTGGCTTCCGCTGCAGCGCTGCCCTTAATACACTGATGCTGTGTAATGTTTGGTTCCTAAATTGCTCTTGCAGGGTGAAATTGGAAAAATGCAATCTTTTTTTTTTAATCTGAGGGTTGACTGAAATTAATATATTTGTGTGGCTCTCTAGGTTCAGCTCTTCTCCCATGACTCTGCTGGTTGATCACATGTTACTGTTTTTGCTAGCATTCACCATTTCCTGCCAATGTTTCTTATTTTAGAAGAGTTAGTTCAATATTAAGAGCTTCTACTTTTAAATGTTTCTAATGTAGCCGTTATCCTTGATGGTCTGAGCACTTCCCCTCTTCCTGAGAGTGCTTCTGTGCATACTTTTTCCACATGCCTCATAGCCCATCTTTTTCCTTGGCTGTGAAACTGTACAAGCTGTTAAGGTAAACTCCATCGACAGGTTACTCACAGAAAATAAATGCACAGTGAGCACACCCAGCATCACACAGAGATCTCTGTTTCCTTGTAGGAAGCTTCAGTCTGTGTGCCATCCCTGTGAGCTGCTTGTGATGTGGAGGGAGGAAAAATGTTCTCCCCTGCTTGTGAAGGCCACGTCCCATCTGCCAGGTATGGGGAAGTTGCTCTGAAGGGGAGTTCCCCTTATCAGCCTGGCCCAGATAACAGCTGTGCACCAGGCACCTATGTGTGAGGCGAGAGCATAAACATGGAGGAGGCTTCCCCCTTCGCACAAGTTACAGTACAGTCAGGAAAGGCAGGCAAGGACTACATTTTTAACACAGTGCCCTAACATTTAGGTTGCTGTATTGCAATTCTAATTAAATGCTAGTGGTGCCTACAGTTAAGCATTCCTTGTGGCTTGAATATTCTAAATAAGTAGAAAAGACATAACTTTAATACAGTATTTAAAAACCAAACCGGGTAACTCCATGCATCTCTAGAAGGAAAAAAAGGAGCTGTTGATGAAGTTTTCAAACCAAACCATGTTTACACAGCATCATTATCTTCTTGTTTTCCTGGAGACATCTTGTCCAAGTGTCCAAGCATGCTGCATCAATATGTGGGGTTGAACTTCGAAAGCAGCAAGACAGTTTTCCAAAGTGAAACCAGTAGTCCTTTGGAAATAATGAGATACCTGATAATGTTACTTGACAAAACTTTTGGGGGTGGAAATGAAGCGTTACAGTAGTTTAGTATATCAAACTACTTGAAGTGATTAAAAAGGTTGTGTTTCTTTCTCTAAAAGCATTTTAAAACATATTAGAAGGCTTCAGTAGGCTAGCACTGAACAATGCAGGTACATACTGGAACAGACCTGGTTTTCCCCTAGTTTTGTATTCGTTCGTTTGAGTGCTCTTAGGAAGATGCCCGTACTTTCCCTCAGTGGTGTCTGCTTTTCACATTTTCTAACCTACATAAATTCTTAATGTTTTACTATACTTTTTGCAATGGAGATGTTATTGGTTAGGTAATAAGAAAAAGCCCCAGTTCTACCGTGTAATGTGCATTTTTTGCACCTTATGAGAATATTGAATAGACTTCATTATTTTTTTCAATACAAGTCTGAATTCTACCATTTGATTACCTGAACCAAAAGCATTTCAATTTGCCATCCATCACCCTGACCAGTGTAAAATGCTGAATATTCAGATTAAATTGGAACTTTTTTTCTATGAATAAGGAATTTGATTCAATTCTGTAATATACAGTGTCTCTGGGGAGAGGAAATTGAGCTGAAGGTCGCTGAAGGCAAGTGAGAAAATTGTATTATCCAAATACAAAATTCTTTTTCTTATCATCAAAACCTGAAATACAGCCATGGGGAATAAGGGGGTCAAGAGAGAATTCAATTAGAGATGAAAATGGAAAAGGTGCATTTTTCAACTTACCTTTCATTTTCCCAAACAAGTGGCAGCAGTGGGCTGTATGAGGACAATGAAATATTTGTCAAGCAGTTTCAACTTTTTTTTCCTTAAATATAAACCAGAAAACATTCTCAATCAGTTATAAAGAGATAGTAAAAGTCCATATGGACATGGAGTGTCCAGTTCTTCATAGCCGTAACCATTGCAGTTTTAGCTTATTAATCAGTAATGCAGGAGAGATAATGAATACGTAATTGCAACAATTTATATGGATAAAATTGTCTTGTAGGAAAGAACAATTCTCAAATATTTATAATCAGTTTGCCCTCTAGGACAGCTTGTGACAACAATTTCTGTTGTTTTCCCTCCTTAACTCATAATGTTAAATGATAAATGTTCAAAATAATTGTCAAAGCACGATGGTGTTATGCCATAAAAATGTTTGCTTTTCCCTTTATTTATATTAGTGTTTCTCTTTAAATTTTTTAGTTTATTTTTTAATTTTAGTGCAGATACCAAGAACTCAGAAAATAAACCAGATCCTGTCCAATGTAGCCACCTCTGAAACATTAGCGATTACAGATACAGGCTGTGATTTAGCAGAGTTGCTGTGCTTGCTCAGGTCTCAGCTGCATGACTGGTGTTGCTGCTGCCAGTACACCTGTGACTGCATGAGGTTTCCTCTTGTTAAAGGCATTTGAGCTAATGCTGAGGGTAAGGTTTAGAGAAGATTTCCAGTGAGATCCTTGAATGCTAATTTAGCAACTTCCTAAATTTAAGAAATTACATGGTGATTTAACAAATTGGCTTGAGGTAGCTCAGGAATTCTTATGCTGTGTTTGTGCTTTTCCATTTTGAATGCAGTCTTTTCCTAAACATTTGTTCTTCCAAAGACAAAATCACTGGTATTTATAGAAAACTTTCTGTATTTGGTAAGTGATTGTTTTTAGTAGTACCATTTATAATCTGTCTAGTTAGAATAGATGGTACCATATGCAACCAAACTTTCAAATATATTTTAATTCTAAGCAGCACCAGTTCTGAGCTGGATCCAGTATTGGCTAGAACTTCGTGAAACTTTTCTGTTATTCTTTGAGAAGTAATTTGAAAGTGTTACTCTTGAAGCCAAATGCAGTCATCTCTGACATTCAACCTGGAAAGCAAATCTCCAAACTAAGTGTAATAACATGAATCTGAACATTGCCTTTTTGGTGTATTTGTAATGCTGTGTAATAATTAAAAGCATGTTACATTGACTATGGAATTCTTCTGCCTTTCAACAAAATAGCCTCTTTTTAAAAAACCTGAAATTAGCAATCACAGCCTTCATTCTCTGTTGGTGCAAGGATTGTATGTACAGATGTGAAATTAGTCCTTTTGCTGCTTTGTGAGCATGTGCACTCAGTATTGTTAGGAAGCAGAAACAATGATGTGGTACTCGGTACATATTTGAACGTGTGTCAGAGTCCACAGAGATGAATTATTTTCCTCCAAATTCATAGGCCCTTTAGAACTCATGGCCTGAATCTGCCCCAAAGCAACCTTTTCTTGTTCCATGGGACAGAAATCTTAATTCTTGGATTTTGTTTGTAAAACAAAATGTTGGCATGTTTCATTTAAGTATAACAGGTTGTGTTAAAGACAATGAAATGAGCTGAAATTAAATTATTTCAGTGGGAATTCACTTTCTGTACATTTTTAAAGGTCTTGCTATGCACCTGCCTGTATTTTTAAGTGCCAGAACACCTATGTAAGCCTAGTGCCTAACAGATTCACTGGCTTTCAGTGGAAGTGAAAGGGCTTTTCTGTTCAGATGGGATGGCAAGATTGGGGTCTTTGTAAAATAAAATTCCTACTAGATGGATCAGAAGTGTCTGCATGTTACTTACATAGAGATTTGAATAATTTTAATTTTTTTGAAAAGTGACAAAGAGTTTTATATTTCAAGTCTAATGAAATAAGACTTACTTTAATTTTCTTTTCAACCTATCACAGGAACAAGAATTTCATCCACGGTTGGTGAATTTTTCAAAGTGAACGAAAAAGGACATTACATAGGTAAGATTATTCAGTCTGGTTCTATTTAAATCTACTGAACTTCCTTCTATTTGACAAAATGTAAAATTAATGTTTTTGGAATCTGGGGACTTCAATAACCTAAGAAAATTAAAAAATAAAGGGAGTTTTACTGAACTGAAATGAAATAGGATGTTAGAAAAAAATCAGCCTCTGGTAAAAGGAAAGGAAGAAAAATGATAAAGAGAAATCACATTGACAGAAACCTCAAACATTATGGAAACAAGTAGGTCAAAAGAGTTGTTCAGAACAATATACCTTTGGAGTATATATTATCAAAAGCACCATTAATTCTTTAGGCAGAAATACACCTGAGATCAAACAAATGCAAATTTATAGCTAACTGTTAAACAACTACTTGGATGATGGGAACAAAAAGAAAATATATACAATGCAGAAAATTAAACCAAGTGATTATTAAAATTAAAATAAATTATATAAAATAATATCAAAATAAATATAAAAAAAAATAAGTGCACTTGATGTTTCAAAGCAAACTTATGCCTCAGTGTTTGGGAATAAATTTTCATGGGGTAGGCCTTCTGTAGAAATTTGATGATTAAGTCCTAAGATCTGGGAAAGGGAAGTAAAACCTGGACTGTAGAGAGGAGATTCATTTTTTTAACTAACTTGGAAGGACTGTGGACTGCTGGAAAATAGCAAAATAGAGGTCATGCAGTAAAACATCAGTGAGGCAGAGATGAGTGTTAAGCAGAACTACACATATATTGTGAATGCGTCGAGATATAATAGAAGACTTTCCTTTCCCTTCAGAGGTATCACCTTAAGAACAGAGGGGCCAGGAGGTACAGGCAACAAAGAAGGATGAGGGTTATACGAAGGGCCTATGGGTGATTTGCACTGTGTGTCTTTTGTAAGATGCTGGAGATCCTCAGCTCTGAGCTGAACTCAAAGGGAGCTGAGGCCAGGTACCAGCTTGCGCTTGCAAGGCCAAACCAAGGATGCAGAAGGCCAGAGGTAAACAGTTAAAGGCCATGCATGTGCGTGTCAGCTTAATGCAAGCAAATCACTTAAATGGTAAAACACTGCTTGAAAGTGCAGCCTAATGACTGCTGCATAGTAGGGTGAAGGAAATACGTCATTTAGATAAGATACTGGCCTACCTAAATACTTTTGGGAAGACCTTTTAAATATAAACCCCTTTTTTCCACATAGTGTTAAGATTATGACATCAAGCATTCAATAGTCAGGAGTTCCCAACGGGCAAGGCAGTAAGCTCAGCCCTATTGTATTTCACCATGGGAAAAATACTACACAGATGGAACAGGAAGACAAGGTACTTGGCTAGAGCAGCATGCCAGTGTGGAATTCCACGTCCCTGAGGTCCTGGGCTGGCATCATTAGAGCCAAATTGCAGCAAGGCTTGTATGCTGGCGAAGGGATGGTGCACATTTTACCACTCCGCATCATGGATGGCAGCCAAGGGGATGAGCCAGCCTCCTTGGAGTTATTCGAGCTCCCACCTTGTCCCCTGTGGTTGTGCCCCTGGAGAAGTGAGGGAACGGAGGTTAAAAAGTATCAAAAAAGTCCCTGTCCCTCATATGACCCCTGCTGGACTCAAGGAAAATAAGCATGAAATGCTTAATAGTAGGGGACTGCCCTTTCTAATGCTGTTCTTAAATTTGCTGCTGTTTTACCAAGATATTTAGAAAACTCCACAAAGAGAAGACATACTTTTGGAGAGGGACAGCTGGAGGGAGCTCACTTGAGTAGGTGATATTTTTTTTATGACTGTGCCAGCCCATACATATCTTTTGTTCCTTCTGAAGTTTCCAACGTTAGCATCTTACAAATACTGTCGGTTTTGTGGGTCATGGTATGCTGACCAAAGGATCCATTCTGGCTCCCATCAATACTGCTGGAAGTAGTCATCTCTGACATTAAGGGGCCATGGTCTTAGCTAGCAGCATGCCGTTGTGTACACCTCAGGTATAAGGGAATTTCCTACACACATGTCAACAACACAGTTTCTGAAGAGTCAAGTGTGCAAATGGTGTAAAGTGTTAACAGACCACTTAGTGGAAAAAGGGCCTGCCCACAGAACTGTGATGTGAAATGTAAGAAGAGTGCATCAGTTATCTCAGTATATTTTAGATCAGAATCTAAGTGAGATGTTGAACACCCTCAGCTATCAAGGATCTCAGTGAAGCTTGATGTTGCAGCTAGCAGGATACTGCTTTAGTAGGACCAATAGAGATGCAGGTGTAGTAAAAGACAGTTTCATTCAGTAAAATGTAAGTGGAATAAAAGCAGGCAGAGACTGCCAGAACTGGGTAGCCATACTCCCTGGAATTGTTTCTTCCATTTAATAGAAATTTACAGAGTGGCAGCCCCCTCCCTTCAACAGTTTCCTCCTCCATTTTTATAACTCTACAATACAAGGGAAATGTCTTAATGTGAATATGACTCTGTTCCTTTTATTTATAAGAATAAAACACTTCTCTTTCAGCTGCAGAGCTGTTATTGCAACAGTAAACAAGAAAAGAGTGATCAATTTTAAACTGATAAACAGTGAAAATTTTCAGTGGGTAGAATAAGTTATGTTGAGGAAAGCCAGCACTTGTGTTTATTGATCTTTTCTAATGAAAAGTAAACTCACAAAGCATTGTTTATTAGCTTTTTTTATTAACAACAAAGTGCATAATGTGGTATGCACATATGGCATATTGATAGTTAAATCTGAACTTGTTCTCTCCTGTACATGAATATGTACACATGTACTAATTGTTTCACATACAGAAACAGCTGAAAAGCCCGGAGAGAGCCTGGCTCCAGCAGAGCTTTTCCTGTGTACTTTTGTTGTCTGTTGGATCATAGGCTTTATTAAAATATGGTCATCATTTGGTAAAATTCTCAAGCACAATTTGTCCAAGAGGTGGCTTTGCATAAGTGCAGAGTGTAATGATTAGCTTGCCATCAGGGAGAAAGAAATAAACCTAAAAAGATAAACCAAATCATGTAATTGAGTTACATAAGTGTATTACAGTATAATCGTTCTTAGAAAGTATATCAGATTGGTACATATAGAATTTCCACACTTAATAATTTCTTTTGGTACCTGGGTCTTACAAAGGGAGAAGAAACACATTTCCTTCTTCTCTGCTTCACAAGCAAGAAAGAACCAAAGCAGACTCCTCTTAGGCCGTACCTTTTATTTACCACAATCTGATTGCCAAAGACACAGTTCAGCTGAGAGTAGTACGTATGCGTGATGAAGGACTGGCTAGCCTTTCCTGATGGGAAGGGAGATTCTGGTTGGAGAAAGTGAACAGGAAAAATCAAGTAGCAGGTGAAAACTCTTGGGTTTTGAGCTTTAGATGATGTTGTACAGGGTAGGACTTTCAAAGCATCTTCTTGGGACATAAAAAGTGTAAGTAGACCAAACCCATACTGGTGGGTCCATAGTCAAGTACAAAGGCTTACTGTGGGCATGTTACTGCTAGATGTAGAAAGGAAAAGCCTATTAGGCTTTGGGAAACTTTCTTATATTCTCTAATAACCATGTTGTTTTCTGCTGAAGAAAGATCATGAAAATTACATTGCTAGAGGTGTGCACAGGGATTCCTCAGTAGTAACTCTGTGCAGTTCATCAACTAAAGCCTCCCTTCCTACTATCCCCGAAGGCTGAAACACAGTCAATTGAACGGGCTTTTATATGAACAGGGCATAAAACACCCATCAGCTGGTATGCTACTGATACAATTTTAAATGTTTTGCTTAAAAATACATAACTGTGAATATTGAACTCCTTTGACAACTCCTCTGAGGATGCGTAAGGAAGCCTCAAATTCATTTGTTCTAAATAACTTAAGATGTAAAGGATCTGTGTGTGTTACCGTGGTACCTGTTCCTCCTCATGCTGTAGAAACAAGATGGGATACTTCTAGCCATATTAAAGGAGTGAAGCAGTAGTCCTTGTCTAGAGTCTCTGAAGTCTTCTCAGGTGAATTTTATTTTGGAAGGGAATTAAGAACATTATTTTCCATTTCGCATGAATCTTCATTTCTTAACACAGGTGGAAACTTGTATTAACCTCACATACAACCTGATCTCAGTTGCAAGACAGCTCTTCCAAAATGTTTCTCTAAGAAAAATATCAAGAATTTTCTGTTACTGCTGCAGCTAAAGGATCTATTTTGTTTCCCTACCTTGCAGGAGCTGGTGTAACTGGCACATACCTAATCCTGTCTTTTAGGAAATGGGAACAACGAGAACATACAAAAGGGAAAGGATTTTTGTGCTGCTTCTCCTCTTCGGCACCTGCACATGCTGGAGGCTGTGCACATATTGTGTCTCCCGTACTGCCGCTGCAGTGACTCTAAGTCATATTTGTAGCGATATGTTATGTCATCAGCACTACAAAATTCCTGAACATTTACTGGAAATATTAGACTTGCTCTTTCTGTATTTGAACTTATAAATTGCATCACAAAGTATGAGGAGAAGACTTGCAACTGTATTTGCAGCTGTAAATTAAGAAAAATATGTGTATATCCATGTTATCTATCCACTGAAGGAAGAAAACCCTCTCTCCTTAATCAAAACCAATGCATCAGGTAGATATCTCTCTTTCTCAAATGATAATGACATGGTATAAATATTCTTCTATGATATAAAAAGGCATGTGCCTGCCTCTCTGTCTCCTTGTAACATTTCACCACCTTTTTCATTCACTTAAAATGTGTAGTAATTTCCAAATCACAGGGGAAATTTGGTATTATTTGGGATGGGCTAGGCAGAGTTAAAATTAGCAATTCCAATCTGTTGCTTTAATTATTTTCTGTTTAACAGAAACTTCAGCCTTCCAGCGACTAGTGAGGCAGTAACAAGTGTGTACTCTCGTGACTGACTGACTGTGCCTCTAGTTTTTGTTGCTGTTTTCAAGGTAGTTGAAGAAGCAATATATTTATGGCAGATCAGGTAAATGATATGTCAGAGCACATAAAGCTGTCTTATACAAGCATTCATAAAAGACTTTTCTCCCAGTAACAAATGGCATCTATGTCTCTTACAGCAGAGTATATCTTACTCTGAATATCTAAATGAAACCTGCGATTGTGCAGAGGAAAGATTTTTGAATGGTACAGAGGTCTGGACTATTTTTTTCTCCTGAAGTACAGTGCTGCCTCAGTGGGCTGCTGAAGCAGTGTTTTCCTTTCATTTTGCACTATTTCATAATACAACTATAAAAGGGAGTGTAACAACATTCTTGCATCATAAATGCTTCCTGTAATGTAATGCATATGAAGTCTAGTCTATAAAATTGCTATGAAACAAGAAATCTAGATTTCAGCAAAAATAAAACGGGTATTTATGTGGAAGGCTTGTTGTCATTCTGTGTCCTTTGTTGTTGCTGGTGGCAGCTCAGAGGTTGACTATATTCATTGTCACTGGTATGCAGTACTGACAAGTCTGCCTGATCCTGTACCCTTACGGTAAGTGCAGATTTAGGCAGCCAGAGCTGAAAAAGCAAACCAGTGTTTTATTTAACACGTCATTAAAATGACATTTCTGTTGTCTATATATTAGTGACTATGAAACAATGGTCTTGATGTTTTTAATTAGTTTCACATAAACAACACTGATAAACAGAAATAAATGCAGTTTATGGAATAGGTCAGTAAACTGCATATACAACAGGGATTGCTGTTAGGAGTAGCAGGTGTTCCTGGTCAGTGGTTCCTGGTATAAGCTGGTTTCATTTACACAGACATTTGTGACAGGAATGTCCATACTTCTGAATGTCAGAAACTGTTGCTCGTGAAATATTACTACGTGAAAGTCAAGTAACATATCTTCTTTGATTTTTGCCTTTTTGGTCCATCTGTTTTATCATGTAAGAAGGTAATAGAGTTATGTGTATCCCCCCTGCTTCTAACTGCATTGTGCTGTAAGGCAGAATAAAATACTGTAAATATGGTTGTAAATAGTTTCTCAGCATTTTTGTTGGCTTCTTCCAGGGCTAGGAGAAAGAACTGACACTCACTGGGGAACTAGTAATCTTCCATTTTCCATGTGGCAAAACTCTCAATGTCATAGTGGTTTTAGTTCAATTTTTGAGCAGAAATGTTATCACATACATATCTGTCTCACAAACCAGGGAGCAAGTTTTGTCATTCCTAGAGCTTGTACAAGTTAGTGTAATATCTAGCATAGGTGATTTTATATTTGTAGGAACAGAAAACTTGTTCCTGATCACTTGACCTAAGTAAAACAAAGGTGTGCATTATACAGGGCTGTGCAGTCTTAGCATGAGGCCATGGAAGAGGTAAGAGGGCAAAGGGGAAAAAAGCCATCAAAGATATATCATAAATTAATAAACCACATGTCTGTGTCTCCAGATGTTATTGCAAGGCTAACACCCCCACCCATGTCATGGTATTAGTATCTATTGATTCTTGTGATGGTGAGAGTGACAGAAATAGTGCACTGAAAATGAAGACAGCCAGAAAACAACATGTTTAAAAGCAGCATTGGGCTGATGGAGGAAGAAAATTCAGATGCCAAAGTTTATATCCTTAAATGCAGCAGAAACGGACACACTTTTCTTTCTCACACATACATTGTACTTGGCAAATACCAGAGCAAGCTGCCTTTTTCCCTTATTTGAACCGGAATGAGGGTTCTTGCTGGTAAACTGAATGCTTTGCTGAAGGTAAGAGACAGAGAAGCTCTTAACGTTGGCCTGCTGTAGTGCAAGAGAACAGCTCTGTCGATATCTTGGTTTCCTGTGGGCTGCATTCACTGAAGAAGGGAGTGGGATACATGTGGTCGGTGTTTGAAATGCAAACATGGCACAACAGTGCCTTGGATTCCTTTGATGTCCACCTGAGACTGAAAGGTTTGGGAAGCTTGGCTGGTGCATCTGTCCCTTCATGTGCTTCCAAGAGCCTGGCTCAGGACTTCTCACACACTGAAACAGTCCCTGAGGTGTCCTCTCCCTGGAATTGTTCTGATCAAAAGTCCAGTTTTGTGTGTCCAAAGGAGGGCGAGGAGATTCTTGTTCAGTTATTTTCATGTTATCCTCACAAGGTTGTCTTATCTAAAGGAGCAGGTGTAAAACAGGGCTTGAAGCCTGGCCTAACTCCAATGGCTGACCAGCTGGGAAATGCAGAGTGATCCTGGGCTTAGGGCAATCCAGTACAACGGCAACGCAGGAGAGGGGACAGCATGTTGAGTAAGTTAAAGTAACTTCTGTTTGTAAATTTAGCACTGTGCACATGAAGGAGAAGCAAGTATTTTGCCAGGTGCTGAAGAACTGGAAAGGATTTGTTGTAGAGATACCATAGTTACTACTGTATGCAGAGCTGGAGCTGTATGGGCTGGCAGGAGTTTGGCAGCAGGTAGCTGGCAGCCAGAAGAGGACTCTACGTTACCTACATGTCAGTTTTTGCCAACACCTCCAACTGAACCCCAAAACTGGTTTTCAACAACGTTGCCAGCCTATAAAGGTAACACCAGTCCAGAGCCAGTAGCCACTAGTTCAGCAAAATAGCTCCCAGTTAGTCCCAAAACACAGAATTCCCAGAACTTGGTACCTCTGTCTGTGCATGTCTTGCAGCTGATTTCTCTACCCTTGACATCACTTACTGTCATTGTTTGCTTTTGCTTATTATCTCCTGGAATGTCTATTTACCTGCCTGTTCTCATATGAACAGTGATCTGTTTGGCTTGGGTCTCCAAGGGCTGTGACAAGTGGTGCTTGTACATCATTCAGTTAGTCTTCCTCATTTGCTGAGAACACATTTCTCACTCTTTTCTTTCTGCTCATAGAAATGTACATATATTTCATAGATAGCTGAGTACACTTAGCCCTGGGTCATATATAGGCCTTCATTTCTCTGGTTCTCTTTTTTTGTAAGAAATACCTTCAGCAGGGATTATTTGATGCTTTTGTTTTTACATATTTTTTGTCTCAAATCTCTAAATCTCTTTCCAACACTCATTTAAACTTTAAAAAAGTGGAATAACATGCAAGAGTTGATCAGATAACATAATTTCTGTAGTGCAGCTGTGCATACCTGGTAGTCTTGATATTCAATTCCAGTTAACAGGTTTTCCTGCAGCCAGGGGATACTTCAGTGAAAGGAATTCTCTTGCAACAACTGCAAACCAAAAAAAAAAAAAAAAAAGTCTCAACAATAAGTAATTGGGGTGACCTTGAGGAGTATTTTCACATGTTAGTTAACTTTTTATCTATTTTTTCCCCACTTAGACTGTCACGAAGCAGAGGAATAAGAACTTAATAGATTATAGACAACATGTACAAGCAGTTTGTGTTTTCCTACAGTCCATCTTTCTGCTGCGCTTGTGTGAGTGGTGTTTGGTCTCAGCAGAGAAACAGTAATTTCACCAGCTCCTGTGGGCCCAATTGCAGCCTGAAGCCAATTTGTGCATCTTCAGTGGAGCTCATGTGGTCTGAATCAGGGATGGCAGAAGCAGCAGCCTCCTCTTCCTGTTTCTGAGCAAAAGATGAATGAGTGTGGTACCAGATGAAAGGCAGTGGTGAGTCTAATGGAATCAGTTTATGGGGAAACCTCCACCCAAATGAATTTTATCTGTCTCCCAGCTACAAACGAAATTCATTTGTTTTGACTTCCTGACAGATTCAAATGTGTCAAAACATTAGGGTCATGGAAGTGTTTGTTTTGCATCAACAACTGCATTTTTAGTGGCACGCTGCTTTAAGTCAGTGGATTTCAAACAGATTTTGTATTGAAGTTTGGGACAGAGTTGAGCCCAATTTTCAAAAAGAGGATTGTGTGTGATCAGATTTATATGGCTGGTCAGTAGCTAGAAATTAATGTTTGAGCATCTCTGGATGTTATCTGGGAAACTGAAAAAGCGATTAAGTGTTTGGAAAGACATTTAAGGGAAGAAAATAAAATCAAATACAAAATAAAGGTTTTAGGAATTCATTGATATGAGGGAAGAAAAGTGGAAAGATGTTTGAGGAAACTGCAGTAGAATGAGATGATACTGCTTAGAGAAGAGGAGAATTAAACTGAATAAAGTTAAAATCAGCCAGATAACCCCAAAACCTTCATCATTAAAGCAATTTCTTTACCTAGGTCATAGGGTGCAAGTACTAGGCCTTTTCCCTCTATTACCAAGAAATGCATTCCTTTAAATTTGGCTGAGATAAAGGTGTGCTAAATGAAAGCCTTGAGTCAACTCAAGAGTGTCAGGTTTGGTCTTACAGCTTTTTATCATTTTTCAGATGCCAATATTATGTTTTTCTGTAAAGGCAGGCTGCCAGAATGATGGTGCTTCTTAAGGAAAACGTTAGGACATTTTTATACATTATCTGTGAAAATGATAACATAATTTAGAAGGACAAGCAGTAAATCTGGATATATTGTAGGTGTTTGCCCATCAAATGCAAACTGCACGTTGGTATTGCATAACATTTCTAGCATATATCAATTAAATGCAAGATGAAAGAGAAATGCAAGACCAGCAGTTGAGTTAGGTGCTCCTATTCATGAGTGGTGTTTGTGTAATGGCTAGTGGCAAGAATTCATATATCTTTGTTTTGCTTACTTGTGTTTGAACGTGTATGTAACTACAGCTTGTTTCATAGACGAATACTGCTAAAAGTTGTGGTATTTTACCTGTGCACTTTTGGTTCCATTAAGGTGCGAAATCTAGAGCTCTAAGGGCAACTTGAAAAACATTTTTGTTTGGGGATACTAATTATCCAGATTTGCCGTGTGTATAATTTATAAAAGTACATATGTTCAAAGTGCTTCAACTACACTGTCTGTTCGTGGACATGTGTATTTATAGCATAGAATTAGTACCTCATGTCTCGAATACCATACAAAAATTTTTCACTTTGAAAGCATTTCATTTAAAGAAAGCTTGTCTTAAAACATAATACAAGTGGTGTACTCGTAGCAACTTTACTTAGTCTCCATAATGTATATAAATGCCTTTACACTTAGGGGTGTGATTTTTTTATATATTGGGATGTTATGATACATTACATTCAGCTATCTAGGTCATATCATATTAGTAATTTATTTTTAATAGGTTTAAAAAGAGTCTGAGCGTTTGGTGTATACATTTTTCCCCAGGTAAAAAGCCGAATGGCTATGCAGATACCTGATGGATCTGTTGGTTGTCATGGCAGTCGGTGCAAAGGAGCAGAGCTATCCCAGCCCCATGCTGGGGGAATTAAAAATGAAAATGAGAAAGATTAGGTAATTTAATGTTGATTTTTCTTATGACTTCTACTTCCTTTGAGAAAAACAAATACAATATTTTAATGAGAAAAAATATATCTCGGATACTGTTGGTATTTGGACATGTCAGCATTTTGCGTGACAGGTTATTTCTAGCTTGACCGCATTTCTGTTTATAAACCATCATTAGAGGTTTATAACGGAAGGAGATGATGCTCCAGGTGATGGGTGCATACTGCCTATATTGATACTCCTTAGAAACTAGCCAAATTTAACTTGGATATGTAAATAAGATTCTGTCAATACACTATGGTGTATTACTGTCTGCCTGCCTGACCCCTTTCTGTGACTTCCTTCCCCCCAGCACAATCGTCCAAAGCATCGCCAGGAACTGCTCCTCCCCTGTATCCAGCGCTGCATGGCATGTGCAGTCCATAGGGTGCTCCAGCCCTCCTGACCTGCCTGCCTTTGGGCCATGGCCGCAGCTTGAACCAGGCACCACACTCGGCACATTGTTATTTCCAACCTAAGCATAGATGCCATGGAAGCCTCCCAGCTGGCAATCAGGTCCCAATCCAGAAGGACTTCCACCTTTCAGAAGTTCTCTGTTTTGTCTTCTGGCCCTGAACTAATTTTTTGGATACCTGCTATCCAAAACAGCAGTTCTCACATATGTGTAGGAACCAGATTGCTGTCTTGACGTCAGATCGTAGAACAAATAGAGAAGAAATGGGCTAGTCCAGGAGCAATCAAATTTTTTGACATCTTCATATGGCTAAAAGCCACCGGCACCTTTCCCTCTCTGTGCCCACCACCGTTGCCCCAGAGGGTACTCCTGCTGGGACTTCTTGTCTCCCACACACCTAACTACTGCCTATCTACACACCTACCTCTTAGAACTCCTCAAACCACATCTCTTTTCCTGCACCATCGCTGCAGATACCTTGGGCCTCCTTCTCCATCCCATCTTCCCTAGGCACTGGGAATTTTCTGTTCTGTCTCAATGATCTCCATAGGTCCCTGTGCCACAGAAGCTGCATCCTGCAAGACTGCCAGCACCATGGAGGCTCCAAACCTGCTGGTACCACAGCTAAGGTCATCTTACAGATTTGCCATGACTTTCCCCCCTCCTCCTTGTAATTTGGGAACTACATGCAGAGGTTTGGGTTTTACCCAAATACACTGTACTGCACTGGGTGCTTGCAGTCCCATAACTGGGAGAAATCTGACCATGCTGAGTGGGAAATATAAAGTTCCCACAGGATCCTGAGAGAAGATGAGTGCTCCATAGCTTTCCATGGGTGACAGTTACTTTAAGTGATAATTCTGATATTCCACCCTGTGGTGTGAGAAGGTTCAGAGGCGTACCGTACAACAGATACTCACTTGGGCAGAAGATGGTGAAGTAGGCGGGTTTAAGGCCTCACACACTGATGGGAGTCTTACATTCTTACATCCTGGTCACTAGACTCCAGATATTTTTAAATAATCTGTGGACGGTGAATTAGAGTCAAAGAATATGGAAACAGGAATATTGGTGGTTTGACTACAACATTCTTACAGCCTAAATCTGCTCTGCAGTGCAAGAACATAAAAACATTAAGTGGTAACAAATGTTGATTTGACTCATCTCCAGATTACCAGCAGCATGATCCTACAGGATTTCCTCTTCCCCAGGTGCATTTGCAAATGTGTATTTACATTTATGCAATAGAATTCAGTGACAAGAATGATCTGAAATGAAATTATGAAATGCATTACTTGGAACAGTCAGCTGCAGAAGGGAAACCGAGTAAGCAGAGAACAATCTATCCAGGATGCTGCCAGGCTGGGCTGCAAAAAAATGACAATCTATATTCATTAGAGATATTTAATAATTTTCTAAAAAACTAAATGTAAAAAATATCTCAAGTCAGGAAATATGAACCTTATTATTGATTAAGCACTTGAAAAGGAATTTTTCTCAATAAAGGAAACCGTATTTTCTACTCACTCTTTTTCTCTTGTGTTTTCATTAAGCAATTTAATATGTTTGAATCTTACTTTATGTTGTATTTCCTCTTTATTACTTTATATTACATCTCTCTGTTCACAGATTGAATGATATAATGCCCAGCTAGGAAGAAAGTATGCTTTCTGTTCAAACAGGTATAATATTTTCAGACCAACTTTACTCTTTTTATTGGGAAAAAAGTTATTAAAAAGCCCATAAGATGTGTTTGTTTTCTTTTTGATCAAAGACTTTGGTACACAGGTTTTTCTTTTTCATATTCAGTAGGAAATACAAAGGTGCCCTGTCTGTTTTGTAAAGGCCCTGTGTTGCACTGTTAAAGCCAATGGGAAATTTCCCTCTGACTTTGATGGCAATGTGGCCAGACCCTGCATTTGTAACAGAAAGCAGCATTAATCTTGATGTAATGGAAAAGATGCGCAGGCATTTGGAACACCCGGCAGTCACTCTTGCTTGGTTTTGCTGACCAACCAAAATGCATGTAGCAGTTCTTCCTCAAGGTCAGTAAGAAAATCAGCATCGGTGCTGGAGAACACAGAATTTCTGAAAACAAATTTTCAGGTGTCTTTTTTTCTTGCTACGTTTTTGGGGTTTTTTTTACCTTCAGAGGTACTGTTCTGGTAATTTTTTAAAAATTACCATTTTTTTTAAAAAAAAACATATGCTCTGAGAAAAAGTTCTTTAAGCCAGCCTGAGGCAGATAAAACATTCAAAGAAAAATCCTTCTTGCTTAAGAATCTTCTCTGCTGGGTTGTGTAGTGCACAGCAGTGGCAGCATAGGTGTTAATGTGTCTTGCTTTTGCCATTCTGCATCAGCAACTGTGTGTATGTTTCTTAGATGTCTCCGATAGTTCGATTGTCCTCGTGGTCCAGTCAGTGGAGGACAAGCCTTAGAGTCAATAAAGATGAGCTTCTGCTGAATTCTTTGGGATTTTTCCTGGCACAGACCATAAACAGAAATGGAAGATTGCTTCTGGGAGACATCCCTTCATAGGAAATGGAGTCTCTGACGATCAGGGCTACTTCATGCTTCAAATTAGCAAGCTCTGTCCATACGTACTTCTTTGAAAGTACAACACAAAACCTGGTCTTTTGATCAAAATGCTTTCCCCTAATCTATTTAAAACCAAGGTCTTTTTATGTTAAAAAACACCTGGATATCACAACAGCAGGCAGAGCCCAGCAAGCGTACGTGCAGACCTGGTGGTACCTAGCAGTGACAAACAACAACCCTGCAAGTATCCAATGTGCAGCTATGGGGATCCAAAAAAGGCTGTAGCACATAAACTAATTCTCAGTCGTCCGTGGTATCTTCAGAAAAAATATGGCAGGTTTTAACACAGTTTTAAGTATTTGAATGAAAGGTTGTCCATGCTGGCAGTCAGTAAAAAGAGGCAGGTGCTGAACATTTAGCAAGAGAATTCAACCACAGTTTTGCTGTAGATTTCAACAGGAACTGAATCTGCAGCTTTAAAACTAAGCTTACATGACTACTGCAGAGGGTATCCTTAGAAAACAAAACTCTTATAAAAAAATACAATGCCCTGTTAAAAATATGCATTACTAGTTTGGCAACCTGGGCATATTCTGTCTTCCAGAAACAGCTTCCTGCACTGAAAGAGGTATAACAAACGTAACGATGGGTAGTCAAATTTACAGGTTTCAATGCTAAACACATATTTTATGGAGTTAAGCATACTTTTTATTTCTGTAAGAGGATGAGATGATAGAAGACATTCTATGAATGTTTCATCAAGTAACAGAAAGATCTGGAACTAATCCCAGTAGAAAAATGAATAAAATAGGAATATGGATTAGGATTGAGAAGGAAGCACATGCTTTTTCTGACCTCTTGTCCAGGGAGAATTCAAAGACTGAAACATTTGCTTATCTTTGGATGGATGATGAAGCCCACTTCTGTTCAGGAAAGCAGTTAAGCCTGTACTTGTGTCCTGTTAAAGTTAAGAATTTCTGAGGTATCATTGCTGGCTTTGAATAAACCCCTACATATAATATTACCCTCAGCCAAACTTATTATTTAATTTAAAATATTTAACAAATAACATCCCAAAAAACATATATGTACTTCTGCTTGGAAGAAGTTTTTTCTGTTTGTTGCTCACCATCACAAACTGGAAAACTGTGAAACAGATGGTCCTTGAGCTATGAAATTGGTTATTAAACCCCAGTCTCTAGTAGCCATTCTGCTTTCCATAGAGAGATGGTAGGTCCCACAGGTGACCTGAGTTTCCCCTTGGTTTCTCCCGAGTGAGTGTGATCACACCCTCTCCTGGTACTCTTTGCCATAGCTTAATTGAATCCACACCAGCTGAAGATTTACCCCTTCGTGCTTTTGAAGTGTTGCTGTGATCATTTGTACTCTGGACAGCTTGTAGGATGCGTACTGAGGATCTGCATTTTCAGAAGACAGCTCTGTGCCGAAAGTGCTGGGGTGGCCAGGCAGTGCCCTGGCCCTCTGCCTGCCTGTCCCACTGGCAACTCCTGCAACCGCAGGCATATCATTTAGCTCTGCTAGTGCCAGCATCCCATCCTCAAGACTGTAGCAGTACGATTCTGCCTTTCCCTCCCAGATAAATTCCTCAGTGTCCCCAAGCTGCCCCAGAAGCGGCAGGAGGGCTGGAGCCTCAGCGAGGGGCAGGGTGTGGGTTTTGGCCAGGGAAGCCAGGTGCTCTGCTGGGCAGCCCAGTGCCCACCTGGGACTGCTCACACAAGGCAATTTGGACTTGGCCACCCGGCTGGGGGAGAGTTTAAGGGTGCGGATGTGAGAGAGAATAGTCCCTGGGCTGTTTTATTTAGGAGTTGAGGCAGAACGCAGCAGGGCAAAGCCAGAGGGTTTTCCTGGTCCTAGGAACAGTGTGAATGTGGCCAGAGGCCATCTGCACTGTGGGAAATAATCCACGTGCAATCTAGATAAACACATTTGTTCAGGTTCTTACAGTTCAGGAGCAAAATGTTTCAATTTGCTACGTAATGAAACTCATGGTACTGGGAATTGTCCCGTATTTTTGCTCCTGGTTTGTTGCTGGAAGAGAGACAGTTTTGGTCAGCAAATGCTTGAGAAACTGCACTACTTGGGGCTGCCACTGCACCCTGCAGCAATGCCATGTCCCATGTGGGTTCCCTGGGAGCGGAGGCCTCACGTTGTCCCTGTCCAGGGGCCCACCGAGTGGCATACTAAGGAAAAGGGAATCTGGAACCTTGCTGCAGGCAAATACCTTCCCGGAGGCTTAGTCCCAGTAACTGATATTGCAAAACTTCTGAGAGGTCCCAGAGCACAAATTAGGCACAAGTACTTGTTTCAGTGTGAGCTGCTTTGCCTTGCTGGTAATGGCCTGTGCCAGTGGGTTGGTATTTTACTGGCAGTTAAACTTGGTTATGGAAATTCATTTAATTTCCTTGTGAGGAGAGCAAAAACCGTGAGCATGGAGTAGGTCATGTGAGAAACCTTCCCCCATCAGGGAAGGAATCGTGTGCTGTACTGTGTCTGCAATGATGTTTCTCTTTGTTATTTTCTGCAGTTCAGTACAATTATTTTTGAAGGAAATACTTCTGAGGGGCAAATGTGAGCTGGAACAATTTAGGAATGCATGCAGACACACTAGAAAAATCACTTGATTACTTAGAGGAATGGAAATAACCATACCAACCAAACTCCTGGAATCCATAGTGGGATAAAAATACACCTAAAGCTCTACTTTCCCAGTTAATAAGATGACAACGACATTACAGGACAGCCTTGTCACAGATAAACTGATAAGTAAATGACAATCCATACTGGTAAATGAATATTCTTGGCACAAGATGATTTTGATTCAATCCTAGTAAAATCCAAGTAGATAGACGAGGAAGCTAAAGCACAGAACATTGAGTGATGTACTCAAGGTCATTGCGGAAACATTGTCAAAACTGGCAGTCAAATTTAGGAAGACAAGTCCTTCCTAATCATTTCAAACTACTAAGCCATCTCCTCACAGCTAAGAAGCTATAGGTTTCCTCACGACTAGTTACGATGGATTTGAAGATTTTGGTTTTAAAAAACAATGCCAAGACCCGCTGACATGAGACAATTCCTTGTGTATAATGAGGTTATTTCGCCCATTCTAACACCTTTCTGAAGCTCAGTTCAATTTTTAAGCAAAAAGTGCCTTTCCAAATAGAAAATTTCAGTGTCTTATTTGGAAAATGAGGATACAAGGTGACGATGTTTCTGAAATAAAACATTTCACTCAAAAAATGTTGAGAAGCGTTGACATTTTTGGCATTACTTCTTCATTTTGGGGGGGGCTAAAATCATCTGTAAGAGTTGATTTGACTTGGCAAATATTCTCACTCCTTAGAAAATCAGTTTTTGCCCAATTTACTGTTCAGTGATACTACTTCCCGCAGATCTATGGTTCAGCCTTATTTAGCATAGTTAACACAACCACAAGTCAACACAAGCTAACCCTTGTGCTTTCATTAAATATGTCTATGTTAAAGACTTAGAGCAAGTGTCTGTGCAAGAGACATTTTCATTAAATTAAAATAAAATGAATTTCTAAATCTCAGGGATGTAGGAACAACTTTAAAATGGGATGCAAGTACATTTGGATCTATAGGCTCTAAAAATCAGAAGGCAAACATGACTATTTGGAAGTCTTACCATTTTTAGCTAGAAAATTAATTTCTGGAAGCCATGAACAATTTTTGTGAAGCTGGGGTTTGCCATCATACAATTGAATGGCTGAGCTGGACTTCCAACTAAGGCATGAACTTAGCAAAAAAGTGAGAAGCAATGCAACCCTCATCAAAGGAAATGGATATTTTTCACTGTTTCGGTAGACTTTGTATCAGGACCCCAAAAGTGTTTGTGTGTAAGTTTAAATTATGCATAACAGAGGTTGTAATAAGTTTCCCTGTAAGACGCTTTTAACTAGCTCCACAGGAATGTGAAGATTCCTTCATGTGGTGTCTTTGTACCAGCAAGTATCTGCCAAAAAGCCCATCATGTCCTAGGTGTTTAGTCCTGCAAGCCGTTGCCATCAGATGCACGATGACATGAGAAAGAGTATACCTGATGCATGAAGCTATTACTAATGACTTTTAATATTAGTGTGTCCTGTATGGTCCCTATTGTGTCTTCTATAAATAATTTTCATGGATGCTTTACTAACTTACGTTGTGTAATACACCTTTCGAAGAGAGGCTGTAAGTATAAACACAAACACATACATGTGCACACCCCTGTATTCTTATGTATATATGTTGTTATTATTTTATGGTGGTTTCTTATATGCTCCCCCAGGCACACTAGCTTATTAGTTTGATTTCTGTAGTCCTAAATTCTTAATTTTATGATCTTTGGCCCTTATTCAAAAAGGTACTTAAGAAAAATCTTGAGTAAAGTTTCTGCAGAAATATACTGGATGAGTGTAATTTTTAGGTGAAAGGAAAAGAGGTAGGAAAAAAAGGGACTTAAAAAATGGTACCCCTGTGGCTTATAAAACACTCAATTGTGTACACAAATAACCCTATTTTTTTAAGAGACACCACAGCAGTATAGGCTAGAGCTGCCTGGATGCTGCAATGTAAGAACTTGGAAAAAATTTGGTTATACTCCCTTGCATCTGACAATGTCTGTAAACTGTTTGTGGCTTGCATTGACATTGGATTTGTTAATGTCTGGGTTTGGGGGTAAGTAACATGTGTAATGCAATATTAATGTAAACAGGTTTTATTCTTTATTATCTATTTGTAACTTTTTTTCTCTCATTAAATTTTGTCATCGAACCAAGGAGAAGAAATGTCTTGAGTATTGATCTAAGGTGAGGATCACTCAAAGTAAATGATCCAGGCAAACCACCTCCTGTTTGTCCAACCTATTTGTAGCAACTTGTAAGACATCAGTAGGAGTAAGAGCTGGTTCATAGTCAAAGAAATATGATTGATATATCAGATGCTTTATTTGTAATGAAAATCATAGAATATCTCAAGTTGGAGGGGACCCATCAGGATCATTGAGTGCAACTCCCTGCTCCTTGCAGGACTACCTAAAACTAGATCATATGATCTATTCTGCAAA